>NC_081250.1:64683255-64988650 GCF_030490865.1 Poecile atricapillus
ATGACTTCTTTTTGTTTTAAATCCCAGAGTTTCTAGAGTACAAGACAATGTTGAGCAATAGAGAAACTCCAAAGAGGATAATTTGAAACAATGAGCTGATTCTTTTACTGCCATAAATTTACCTCAGCCAAGAACTTGGCTGCAGGGTCTGAGTACCAAAGATGAACCATGTCATAGTTTCTCCCCTTCCTGATGGATGGAAAACATCACACAGGCAACTGACCTCATGTTTCTTCAACCAGTCAAACTAGAATCCTCAAAAATAAAGCAAAGCAGTGCTTGCTTGGGGTTTGCTCTTGTTGGGACAATCAGATCCTTGGGAGAAATTTGGATCAGAGCTCCCCATCAGACAAAGCAACCTTTCAAGTGAGGTCTCTTATCTAGAACCAGCATTTGAAGATGGAGCACTTTCTTTTTTCTGCCATCTAACACATCTAAAAAAAAAACCCAAAATAACATTCATCATCTGCTTCATTTCAATACTCTGAAATGTAGCTGGAGAAGAGCTATAGCTAGCAACAGCTACTTGCTCCACCAGTGATTGAAAAGCCTCCTGAGGGACATCTGGCAAACCACTTGCAAGATTTTGTGGGCCCAAGGCCTCTCCCAGAGAAATGCTTATCCCCAGGTGGTAGAACCGTCCTTTGGGAAAGAAACAGGGAAGAAAGGAGGCTGATTGTTGGAGCATGCAGCAGCTCCAACAGACCCACCTGGATGCTTGCTGTCCTCCAGAAGGGAAAGCTTTGGCCAGCAGCTGGCTGAGGAACACTGTCAAGGGCAAAACAAAAATTAAGGTTATTATAATGCAAGGGATAAGGAAGAACAACAACAGTAAGAACCATTGCTCTGAGGAGAAAGAGAAAAATTATGGTGGATTAATTTTCTCATGCTCAGTGCAGAGAGAGATGCACTCTTCCAGATCTTCTATGAGCTCTTAAATATCTTGGGAAGACATTGCCGAAGCCTATTTACCTAAGTCTGAAATAAAGTTAAACAACAATCTTCTCTTTAGCCTGTTTTTCCTTTTTTTTTTTTTTTTTTTTTTTTTTGTGTTTAAGTACTTTTGCATTCAATGCATTTTCCAGAATGATATAACATGTTTTCACAACTGATTATTTTCCCTGAGTTTTATTTTTGTATTTATGGGCTTTTGAAACCAAGCTCCCTTAATACCCTGTAGCCTTGGGAAATCCAGCCTATGTGGCAGCTCACAAATCTGTGCAATACAAAGCAATACTATAATAAGATTGAATTCTTGATGCTGTCATTATTCCGAGCAGCTGTTGAGATTGCAGAAACCCGGATGGCAAATGAAGGGATGTGAAGGGCAACTGTGTGGAGTATGAAGCCATGCTACCGTTGTAGTGGTACAAGCTTATCAACAGCAGTTTTTGACTGAATGTTAAAATGCTGATGTTCTGCCCATAGTTATTACTCCAGACACAGGTTCCACCCTTTGTTATTACAGTATCCAGAAGGGATTTTTAAACTGAGATTCCTTTCCAGAGGATTTGTTGTATCACACCTTTAGAAATGAAGAATAAGAGTACAGAGTCTAACTATTCCTTTCAGTAATAATTAAAGGAATAGCTATATTATTATATAGATATACATTTATCATATATAAATAATGTTTATATCCATAATTTCAATATATTGCCGATGTTGAATGGAACTCAGATTTTACTGGATTTAAATCCCAGAGTTTGCAAACTAAATATGGATATTTACTTTTGACTCATCCGTTCCTCCTAGTTGTACCACAAACCTGTGATGGCACATTTATGTCCTTCCTATTTTGTCACTCCCCAAAGCTGTTTATCCCTCAGGCAGAGATGACTGACTGCATAAAAGAAACCTGCACTATTTGTCACAGGTCCTACTTTTAGTGATATGTTTATCTGGTGATCTACTGGAGGCAGACTGGATCAGAACCTCTCTCACAAACCAGGGCTTACGAATTCATCACATGGAGGCCAGATATTAACAGGTGCTGGTTAACATGCTGGTCCTGACCTGCCACACAATTTTTTTTCTTTGTGGTTTGGGTTTTTTTTCCCTCACCCATAAATATCTATTTGGTCAATACACACCAATACCATACAGCAATTAGTGTTTCAGAGCCTCTGAGGTCTATGGACAAGGAAAGATCATTTAAAGGAGAGTTTCCTGTAAGTGAATGATCCTCAGAGGGGAACAAGAGAGGCTGAGATAATGTGTTAGAAAAGGTACCCATAAACAGTTGATTATTGCCACACTGGGTGCCCCACAGTAGCACAATAACTGGTGCTTCAGAAAACTGTGGGATTGCAGTAGCTCCTGTGCTGTCCTGACCAGCCATGTGAGGATCCCCCAGATAACTGAAGTGCAGGGATTACTCATCTGCTGCCCTTCCAGACAAGCTTTACTTTTAAAGCTTTTCACATATTCTTACAACAAGCTACGTTTGCTTGGTGACAGATACTTTCTCCCACTGGGAAAGCACAATTATTCTCAATGGGTGTGGCCCATGGCAGATTTCAAATAATTCCTCAGTCATTGAGTAATCCATTACTTGCTGGGGACATCCCAGGCTCATTTGACTTCTGCAGCACTTTAGCATTAGCAGCTGGTCCAAGACATGCACTTGCAGTTTACTCCCACTCCCAAATGGGTAGAGTTCCCTGGGGATGTTGGGAGGCTGGGGCCAGTTTCACATCCTCCTCATGCCTGATGTGTGAAAGGACTTCTCTGTTGTGCCTCCCCCCTCACATCCCAATAATATCTTCTCCTCTGTCTACAAACAGGAGATTCAATAGTAATACTGGACCACAAGTGGAAAGGCAAGTGAATCCTCCTCTTGAAGCCAAGCAATCTCTCCATGAATGCTGAAGCCATGAAGTAGAGGAAAATAAATGCAGCTGTGATAAATCCTTTCTCCAAAGCATTGCAGATTCTGGTGAAGCCATTATGACATCAGACATATGGAAAACTGGTGGAAAATATGAAATGTTTGCCTCTTTCATGATAACTCTGCAACTGCTATGAATAAGAAAATTGTGTTCATCTGTTTACACAGATTTCTCATCTCTTGCACAACATACGTGAGGATGTGTCCATGGTTAAAAGCTGTCACTGGTAAATGCACTCCCTCATGAGCCTCGCACCACTCTGTAAAAGACCTGTGAATGCAAGCCAGCTCTTGTTTGGATTGCCCTTCATCAAGTCTGGAAAAAATTAAGAGGAGAGATAATTTTAACAGTGCTGTGACTTCCAAGCTAGCTAGATAACAAATTGGGCTAACAAGCACTGTAATTAGAAATGTCTGCTCAGAAAGTTCACCATGAAGCTGAGTTCTTCTAATGAGAAACTTTCTGTAATATTAATATGCTTAATATCTCCCCTCCATTTTAACAGGAAATCTGAAAGCAACAGTTTCTTCCTTTTTCTTGGTTTCAGTTAATCTCGCAGCAAAAGTAACCTAATTATACTGACTGTATGATTGCTTTGACAGAAAGCATGTTAATTTAAAGCACTGTTTAACATAAAGCTGCCTGCCATATAATTACACTCCATTCACATGTTTACTAATTTTCCTCAATATAGTTGATTTCTGTTATTAGCCTCAACATTTTGTTAACATCCAAAACACTGGAGATCTGCTTTGCAAACTCCAATAAACATGCAAAACCGCGAGTAGCATAAGTGTTCCTTAATGGTCAATGTGAAAAAGAAAAATCTCTCTTATTATTCCTGCATTCAAAGAGGATTTGAAACTAGTTGCAGTACTTAAATGTCTAACTCCATCCTCGTTGCCAAAGCCCCTCACTTAGAGCTACTGTGCACACAGTTCACCAGGCTGTTGTTTTCACCTTTCAAATGCCGCTGGAGCTTAGTGAAAACGAAGCACATTGTAAGCTGCCTGTGAGCAATAAAAAGATAATGCGTATACATGAGATTGTTCTTCTCATGTGTTAAGCACCTGATAAAAATTCTAATCTGGGAAGTTAACATGCTAGGCCTAGACTGTAAACTAAGTGAACTCAATGAGAGACGTGCATGCATTCAATAATTCCCAGCCTATCTAGATAAATCGCTCCAGCTAACTTTGCAAGGGGAATGTAAGCAATTACACATGCCCACACACAAACACATTCCTCCCTCCTTTTTTGTTGAAGCTGAAAGATGCTGGTCAAAGGAAATATATCAGAGAGAGAGACAGAAGAAAAGTCGTGAAGGGAATTAGGAAAGAAGAGAAAGTTATGGAAACTCCCTGTACAGGTTTGTTGGGTATTTTTGTCTCTACCTCTCTTCTTCTTAAATTGTTTTCTTTCTTACTGATACTCCAGTACAAACAGTTGAATTGTCAGAAACTCAAAACGAAGCCTGGGCCCCAGCACAGAGGGATAGGTCTTTCCACTTCCAACCAGAGGAGCCAAATGGCAGACCTCACCCTCAGCTCCTGCTCACACCAGGGGTACCTTTGGGATTTGATGTGATGACTGAGCTGTTGGACTACAGGGCCTTGAGGAGAATCATGTTTATTTCTTTGAAAAGGGCTCAGAAGAGACCCTTCTCTCTGCTACATCCTGTATGGAGAGAAGCTGGATTCCAGTCATGCACTTCAGGAAAGCAATGAGGAATGCCTGTCCCCAGAATACTGGGGGTCTTGGGTTTGCTTTGCTCCTTTCTCTCATGTCCACAAAGGCCCAAAAGGAGGAAAATGTCATTGCTCACAAACCAACATTTTCCCAGTGACTTTTCAAAAGGCTTTACTGAGACACCCTGGGTAAAGATCTGGCCTTGACGACATTTACACCAGATTTCTCTTTCCAGTCCATCAGTCTCTCTTGCTTCATTTTAAGTATGCAAAGTCAGTCAGAACTGTTTATTTATAGCTGTCGATGTTCACGGCTGTATAAATTAGCTGTTATTACTGAATGAGGTGCCCGCCCACTCACCCAGAGCAGCTGCACAGGAGCTCTTTCATGCTGCTCCACAGAACACAGCCCCAATGGGGAGGGAAACTACGCTGTTCCAGGCAGACGAAGGGACCACGGCTCAAACCCCTGGGCGAAAAAACAGCAATTAATTTTTTTCCACAGTGCAATCTGCAGCATGACAACCACAATTACCTAATACTGTTTAGACCTGCCACTTGAATTTGGCAGAGAGAGAAAATGAAGGATTAAATTCACCAGAGGGAAAAAACCTACCCAGACTAGAACCTACCCCTGGACTTTCATTTTATAAGATTAAGCGATATTTGTTTAGAGGGGGTGAGGAGGAAGGCACAGTGGGGAGGATGGAAATGCAAAACTGGTTATTATTTGAGGCAGAGCACCATCAGAAAATAAGGACCCATCCCATACAGACACACTGAGCTGTTTCCAGCAGAAACAGCTGGAAAGCAATATCCACCACCATGAGGAGCTTTCATCTTAACTCACACCTTTGAAACAGTTTACTTCCACAAAAAGCATAGGCAAGTGCTAATTTATTCCCTCCCCAGTTTCCCACACAAATTTCTTGGTTTGGGTCTCTGCCAAAGCTTCAGGGTCACAATGTGACCTCAACAACATAATTTAAGATTGTTCCAAGCCTTCAGTGGAACCAGTGAGGATTTACTTTGATGGATATGCAGCCAGGATCTGGCATGCAGAAAATATGCATTTACATTCTACCAAAGTGTCTAAAATAGTTGCCCAGGGACGCTGAAATTCAATTTGAGACCTTGTATTCACTTGGCAGAGCACATAATTAAATATTTTGTGCCACAAAATTAACCAGAGTCTCAGGGGTATGGGTAAGAGAAGGCTTAGAATCAACCATGAGAGTCAAACTAAGACCCACTTCCCAGGCAAGTTATTCAGTAAATATTGTAAAAAAACCATTGCAGTCGTACATGGGTTCATAATAATTTTTGTTAGTATTTAATCTTGCTGATTATCTGTAGTAAACTCTTACCTTAGGGGAAGAGGTTATTGGCAGTGTGGATTTATATAAATAATCCAAATATCAAGAATGATTCTTGAACTAAAGCTCCTGCTCACAACTAAAAACTGTTTGTCCTTGAATTAACCATTTGGAAAGAAGCATCAGGTAAAAATCAAATACAATTACAATAGGCCAGACATCAGAACAAGTGGTCAAAAGCCCCAAAGCAGAATTTTTGCCTTTTAAGGTCTCCAGAGACCCTACACTGCAAGGAGTTCAGTGTTCCTGAAAAGCAAACCAAATTCCCTTAGTGTTTGATGTCAGTAGCCTTCAGTTTAGATTCCAGACACTGGTGAGTCTAAAAATGAGAGATTGAGTTAAACCTTTAGGATATGGCCCAATAAGAGTTCTGAACTATAAAATTTAATGGTAATACTTGGTGTTTCAAATGTCACTTTCTATCAAATGCTCTCAAAACATTTAAGCAAAGCTTCAAATTCCTTTCACCTTGAGAGGGTAATTTCCCTCACTACCTGGAAAACAGCACATATATAAGAGAATAATACTTTATTTTACACCCAAGACAAGCAGAATTACCTCCTCCTCCAAGTATGCAGCAAAATATGGTTTCACTGTTGGTATGGACTACGTTCCTTAGGCAGAGGAGTAGGAAACCCATACATGCCAAATAAGACTGCTTTTTGAGATGTTAAATCAAGTTTTTTGATGTGGAAACCCCCAGTGAGCGTGCCCAAGCATCAGTGTCCAAGTGGGAAATGAGGACACGTGTATAAAAGGAGCTCCATGGTTAAGCATTTCTTTCCATCAGGCTTTTCTAGCTGTGGACAGAGAGAAGCACAATTGTGGAAGTGCGCTTCAAACGGGGAAGAACCACAATTTCAATCATGGAGTCATTAAGGTTGGAAAAGACCTCTAAGATCATTGAATTTAAGCATTAACCCAGCACTGCCAAGTCCACTAATAAACCCTGCCCCAAAATGTCACATCCACACGTCTTTTCCACTTCCAGGGACGGTGGTTCCAGAACTTCTGTGGGCGTCCCCTTCCAGCGCCCGACGACCTCCAGCCCTCAGCGTCCCTGCTGCAGCGCGGGGCTCAGAAGCGGACACGGGACCGGAGGTGTGGCCGAGGACCCGCTGCACTCAGCACCGCAGCGGGAACGCCGCTACTGCCGTGCTCCCCAGCGCCAGAGCCAGCGCGGCAGAGCCCGGCGGCTCCGCTCCGGCGAAGGTGCCGAGGCTGCGGCCGCTCCGCGCGGGGCAATTCCCGGAGGGAAGCGCGGCAGGGCGGGAGCTCCGCGGCCCCGCTCCCGAGGCGCCACAGCGCCCCCTGCCGGCGCCCGGCTCCCCCGCCCGCCCTCAGCCCTCAGGAGCAAGGGCGGGAGCCGGAGGGCCCGGGGCGACTCCCGGCCCGGCTCTGCCGGTCCCCAGCGCCGGGAACGGCCCTTTCCCACCCCGGAAAGCTGCCACATCCTCCCCAAAGCAGGTCCTTGCAGCGTCATGGGCGTTGGTGGGCGATTTCAGCTTTGCCGATGGCGTTCCGGGGTGCAGCGGCCGGGGGTCGCCTCTTCGTTCTTATGAATAATTAATATTAATACGATAATTAATAATTTGTTACGAGGCGAGCCTGGTGGATTCCCAAAGACGCACCAGCGTTTACCTCTCAAGCACGGGGGCAGTTCTTTGGCACAGGCGCTCTTGCCGTCACACATCAGTGAGCCCAAAGCAGCCCCAGCCGAGGGCGAGTCCCCGCCGTGTCCCACTGCGGCGGATCACAGCCAGCCGACACCACCTTATTAAGCCAAAATCACAGGAAGAGGGAGAACAAATAGAAGGTCATTTTGGTCAACACATGTAACAATTACGTGCAAGATAAGTTAACGTATGTGCAGAAGTTAATAGAGCGCATTATTTTTATCCATAGGTTTAGGTTTGTGGATGTTCTGGATTTTTTTTTCTTTTTTCCCCCCTCTTTACCACCCCCCGTTTTTTGTATTTTTTGTTTTCTTTTTCTTTTTCTTTTTTTTTTTTTTTTTTTAACAGATGTTGCCAAATGTTTTTGAATCACACATACTCCAAAATGCCTCGCAATCATTTGTGGAACATCCCCCGGGCTCTAAACCCTTATATCACTAACGCAGCCTCCTTGTTGCTAGCTTGCCAAACAATAGCCATTGTTCCTGAAGGGTCTAGCCAAAAACAATATGATGTGCAACTGCCTTCCCACTGTTGTCTTTGCAAAACTACTTAAAAGTTCCAGAGATGCCTTTACGGATGGTGTGCAGCACAAATAAACCCGAAAGGAGCAGAACAATTTGAAAACCTCGTAGGAACATTGGAAGTGGGTGGAGTAGAAAAAAGAAAGTTGTAGGGGATGGAAGAGAGAAAAGCATTATGAGAAAGTGTTTATATTAAATGATAGTGAAGTGTTTAGTTTTAGTTAAGTTTAGTTTAGTTTCGTTCTTTCATGTTGTTGCAGAAGTGAAACCACAAATAATTGATTGCTCATATCACCTACAGCTTGCATATAATTAGTGAGTTCGGTGGTTGTGCAATTGCACCTTAAACGATGCTTTTATGCAGCTCTGATTTTGGAAAGAATCACTTTGAATGAGGATTTGGGAGGGAATATAAAATGCCTACCCTTCCTGGTTGGAGAAATACATTATCTGAATAAGAAGTATCTGGAAATTATAGGGGTCACAGACCCACAGCAAGATATATATATAGCCTGTAGCTTATGGGCAGTCTGGTCTGTACTGAATTCAAAACTTAAGCATTGAGGTGGGGGAAAAAAGAAAAAAAAATTGTGTTATTTTGAACTGCCATCCTAAAAATTGAATTTATTTCTTACATGTAGTTCATTAAATAACAGTGAAGGATCAGTTTAGCTTTTCTGCTATTAGTAGTCCAGGCCACAAAAGAGGCTTCTTCATGAACCAGTGGGCCTTCATACTGTTGTTCTCTGTGTTGCATGTCTCTGGATATAAAGATCATTCGTCTTCCATCAGCGGTACATTTATTGATAAAGAAAGCCCTGCAAGGCAGGTCAAATCCACATGCACACTGTGTGCGATGTGAAAATTGACTTTCAAGTTTTCCTTGGCATTTCTACTTCTAATCATCGATCTACTTAGTCATCCTAAGTCTAAATCCTAGACTCTGATACAAATTCAGAGCAGAACTTAGACCGAAGTCCTGAATCATAGGCGTAGAAAAAACTTAAGCAAGTCAAAAAAAGTCATAACAATTACTTCAGAGAAAAGCTAATTTAAAAAAAAAAAAAAAACCAAAAAACAACCAACATTCTGGAAAGTACCAAAGCTGATATTTCTACATAATGTAACTCAATTATGAGGTATTTACTAATCACATCATATTTACTGTTAACAAATTGTTGCAAGTGCCTGCTACAATGGGCCTCTGTTTAGCCATTACTGGCTACTTGACAAATGATCCGCGGTGTTAGAAGGTCACAGAAAAGTAGTAGAGAAACACTGTGAGGGAGGAAAAATGGAAGGGAAAAACCCCCAAACCCCAACTATACGGCAAGACGAGACTGTGTGAGAATCTCAGCCGTGCTCTTTAAGTATAGCCATCCCTGACAAGGAAGAAAATCATTACCAAAGTAAAGCACAGCCTTGTGGGCAGAGCCTGTGCCACTCAGATGTCCCCCCAGCGTGTGTCCCTGGTGACATGTCCGTGTGCTCATCGTGGAAGCATGTTCCACTCAATGTACAGCTGCAGAGCCTTCCTCCCGGGGGACACGGCATCTCTACGTCCAGAGAAACAACACGTGGGCCCAGGTCTGACCCCCCGACCTCCACATGCTGCAAGCTGCTTCCAGAGCTGAGGGAAAGGAAATGACCCGGAGGAAACACTGCAGGACATCATTCCATGAGTGCACTCTTGTGGTCAGCTGGGGAAAAGACCCCAAATCAACAAACGAAAGTCATGACAGAAATTAGGTTGATCTCATCGTTGCACTGACAGAAAAAAGCCTTTCCTTTTCGTGGTTGTGGTGCCTTTTAGGAGTTTCTGGTTTGTTTTGCTAAGTTGCTGGGGTTTGGAATTTCCCCGGTTATCAGAGCCTTCCCAAAGCGCTCCTACGCTCCTGTCTGTGCATGTGAATGCCGTCTCCTATTGCCCAATGAGAAAGGCATTTTTAACAAATTGATAAGACAGAATTTTCCCATACAGTCACTATCAGGCAATCAGAGAACTGCGTGTCATGTTGGAAATGAAAAAATGTGCTCTAACTTGGACTAGCCCTCCAGTTCCTCCCCCTTCCTCATCCCAGGGTCAGAAGCAGATAGAGACATCTCTCAGTCTACAGCACTCGCATTCCTGAAGCAAATGCCAGATGCAGTCCTGTGTCCTGGGTTTGTTCCAATTGCCCACCTACGTTAACTGTTGGGGAATTTCAAGGAAGCAGGAAAAACAGCAGCTGAAGGAATGAAAAAACAGCCACTGTGTCCAGCATCGGCAGCGAGCACACAAAGTCTGTGTGCTGCATCTTACTTGTGTGCTGCCCCATATGCTTTGAGGAGCAACCAGTAAATCCTGATTTCCCTCATACAGACTGAAAATATCTGAGACCTGAGCTTGTAATGAAAACCATGGGGTTTGTACAGGAGGGTTTTCCTATGGGAATGAGGCAAGGGGCAAAGTGGACTTCCCTTTTTGCTAACATACCATCCTATGAAATACCTAAAGTGTCCAAAGCGTTGAAGAGGAGATTTAGGTTTGGGCTAAGAAATATGGTCACAGAATAATTTCATAATTAGTGGAGGGGTTCTTCCATTTAACTCCAGTTGCAGTGAGCTTTTGTTTCTCCTTGTTGTCAGGAGCAGCCAGGGCTTTCCAAGGGCTGGCAGCATGAGGCAGCAGGTCCTATCTGTCAACAAGGTACTGTGTGGGCCAGCTTAAAAACCTCTCTTCCTGCCATTGTTATCCTTGAAGCCCTGGAATTTCATCCAAATGGATTTGACCCCTTGCTAAACAGCCTGTGCATACTTCCCTGATTAGGGTATTCCTGTTAGATGAAAAGAAGGAGGGGGTGGAAGTGGAAGAAGAGCGGCTTTCTCCACCCCTGCCCAAGCAACACGAGCATCCTGCTGCACAATGGACTCCAGGATGGGCACGTGGCTTTGAGGAAAAACAGTTTGTCCATTGTCCAGTGGGGGAGCAGGAGGTCTGCCCCACAAGGAGGGTCTGCAGGGGTGTGCCCCACAAGCAACCACTGCTATAGGGGAGAGAAAAGAACTCAAAGGATACAGTTCTTCACCCAGCTTGCATTTGCTTGTGGAAGAAATTTGTTGGTGTCATTTTGACCCAAGCTTTAGGAAAAGTCTTTTATTATGGCAAACACAAGTCTGGAATGCATTGTCCTTTCCCATGGTGCACCTCTCAGTCTGCCTCAATGCTTTGGCATGCTTGCAGATAGTTCTCAAACCTCTCCATCTGTTTTCCCCCTCATTTTTGTACCAGCCCTGCTAAATTCCCTGTACCTTACTAGATGATCTCAAAATTTCATATAACTCAGAATAATCAGCTATTAGTATTACCATCTGCTTCCAGCTCTCCCACTTTGTTTTTCTCCATTCTATTTCCCCAACTTTCCTACAAAAGAAACTTCATAATTTCTTCCATGACATGGCTGCTGATATCCAAGAACAGACCATGGCTGCCACTTCAGCTCTATCACTCAGCATATTCCTCTGCCCATACATGAAGGTGTTCAAATAATCAAACTGGATTTCCCAGAAATACACGAGTACTTAAAACAAAAACTACCTTCAAAACACCTGAAATTCAAAAGTCTGGATAGAACATTACAGACTTAATCAGAAGAGGATCTGGGTCTTCTCACTTCTGGCACAAGACTTCATTCCCTTTGTCTTCACTGGGCTTTGGATCAATGCATACAAAAAATATTTCCACTGGGCTTTAACCTTGGCCATTCACCCAACTCTGCACTCCTGTGCTGCCATGTGCTGTTATTGTGGTTCTAATTAACAAAGGTTACACCATGATATCTATTGTTTCAGCAAAGTTTTGGCCACAAAGTTCACATGATCATACTGAGCTGAAAATAGAGGTTATCAAACAATTGAGCTAAGCACATTACTTGCAATTACAGCCCCTGATTTGTTTTATTCCCATGCACTCACCTTCTTGTCCTGCCTTCCCATCTCCCCAGCTGTACTGCCTGCATACCAGCTGGAGCAGTGCTGCAGCTTTGCTGTGAGTAGTGATCCTGCATTATGTCAGCAGCTGAATTAAATCCCACTGCTGTACCCATCTAAAGTGACATTGTGACAGGGGTGACATGGGTGTGCCTTGGCAGCCACATGGCAGTAAATGATATTACAGCGAAGACCACTGGAAAGGACAAAGCACAGTTGAGCTGAGCCTCAATCCAGGCTGCTCATAGCCAGTGGATACAAATGATGATTGACTGAGAGACTGAGAGCTCTCCCTGTGCCAAAACAATGATGAGAGATAAAAAGGGATTTAGACATTGCTCCCCTTTCACTCCCAGAATCCAATGAAGCAAGCATCACACATGCACACAATCAGGTATTTTGAAACAACAGTGCACACAGAAGATAGAAATTGTGGAACAAACTCTGTTATTAGCGCCACTGTCAGTAGTTGTGTAAACTACATCAGAGCTTTGGCCCCTGCAATTCAATAGAACTTTCATCTTCTTCTGATCAAAAGGCTTATGCCTGATAAGTTGCATAAAGTGATCTCTCTATATGGCTGTTTTCTTATATACATTTCACCCATCTTAGACTGTGTTGTTGAAAGAGACCATTTTACTTTTAAATTCAGCCTGCCATGTTTTTGTTTCTAAGGAGCTAGCATGAGGTAGTTATGCTTGGATCACAAAGATGAATGCTGATATTCAAAATTTGCAAAATGTTAGCTTAAAATAGCTTATTAATCAAATTAGTCCAATACCTGGAAGCTATTCTATGGACAGTGTTACCTGTTTAAGCCCTGCTTGGTTCAGTTTAATTGTGTCTCTTAGAGATTCAAGTCACCAATAAGTGTGGTCTGCCACCATACTTTGCTTTTCACTGACTTTAAATGCGATGCTGAAAAACTGTGACATTAAGAGTGCTTCAGCATGGGGTTCTTTTTGTTTGTATTCTGCCCAGAGACCCCTTAAGTCCTATGCTGTTCTCAGAAGCAAAATGATGTCTAGAATCTCTTTTTCTGCCTTTTGTGCTCTATTTATGAAAAATCAGATTTCCTCATAAGTGACACTAGAACAGTGAACTCCAAACCAAGATGCCACCCCTATTCAGGGAAGTAAAATTAAGGGCTTGCAACATGACTATTGCACTCCATAGTAACAATCTGGTACTACAACCTCTTCCCAGAAACCACCTTTTTTTTTCTTTAACTTCTCCCACTAGCTTATTCCTCAACAGGTTCTCCATATAGAGGAGACTTAAATAGCTTCTCTTGAGCTCTCTAGCTTGAGAGAAAAGGTTGCCAGCTATCCCCAAATCTAGCAGTGATCCCTCCACCAAAACTTGTTTAAAGCAAGGGTTATTTTGGGGGCACACAGGTCTGCTGTTAGCTGAATACTTTGTGCCTGTCATGGAGTGGTTACCTCCTTTTTCATAAATGCAACCACACAAAAATCACATTCAGTTTAATTGCATGGTAAGATTTATCCTTTTCTCAAGAATTAAAGTTGTTTCAAATATGGCGGTGAAAACAAACTTTTCTAGATCTTGGAGCAAATGAAACCAAGTCCTCGAAGACAGCTACTCTTGGAATACCCCAAAATGAACATTTAAGGGAAAAGATGCAGGCAATTCTTTGATAAGAGGCTGAATGGCAGATCTGATAAAGCAAGCAGAAAATTATTGTTCTTTCTCAAAAAATAAGGGGGCCAATCTGGTCAGGATTCCTCCAAAAAATTTCTGTAAGAACTAACACAAAATATGTTAATTCTGCTCTTCTCAAGCATCTGTTTTGCTTTCCCAGGTAATGCACTGTTAAGCACAGTATTGATTAGCTTTGATTTAATGCAGGTTCTCCTGTGGCTACTTACCCATAACAATGAAGATTTTTCCTCCCTAAATGGAAATAAGAAGCAATAACATTTTAGAGCAGTAGGTCTCAAACCCCATGGTGGCTTATACATGAAATATAACAGTTCAGAAATTAAAATATAAAATCCTGTTCATTCTTAATAAAACAAAATTTAAATACTCCCTTTATTATGCCTACATTTTATTTCTCTTCCTAACTTCCACAATAATGAAGGCTGTAGCTATAATAAAATCTGGGAAGCTAATGAAGACATGAAATACCTTCAAAACCGGGTTAGAGTGGTAAATATCAGCCATATTTCATTTGGCTCCATGTAACAGAAACACCTAGTTTGCCTTTCCCAAGCAACTTTTTGTGGTTCTTTAGGAACACAGAACAGTTTGCATTTTGTCAAAACCGGTGCCACATATGAAAAGAAATGGGAGCTTTCTAATACAGTAATTTCTAGTACAGTTATTCTGTCCCTGCATGAAATTCATATTGCAGTGAGAAATGAGCTGCATAGATTAGTTGTGCACTGGAGACTTTTTGCTAGCTATGTCATTCCCATACTCTGAAAAGGCTTGCAATTAAATGTGGCAGACACAAGAAATTACATAATGTTAGGCTCACACAACACAGAGCTCCTGAGGAAGGTCAGAACAGCTGACACTCCCATCCCAGGCCTCTGTTGCTTCTCAAGGAGCAGTGGCAAGAAAACGTTCTTGCACAAGTACCATTTGTTTATTTAATCTAGTTCAGGCTGTCCTCATGTGAGGCATCCAGTCACTGGATGGCTGAGCAGGACACAGCAGGTGACACGAGAGGTAGGATGCCATCACTGTGCCAGACAGCTTGTGCAAGGGCACTCTACTGCTGAAATAAAGGTGATGAAAGATCATGCCCACCTTCTGCCCCTTCTGGCAATGACCCTGAGTCCTGTTCCATGTCTGTTCAGCTGACTTGCTGTTACACACATGGAGAGCAGAAAGAAGCAGCAATATAAAGCCTTGGATGGCATTTTGGAAAGGTCTTTGGTTAGGTTTGTTCCCCCTGCTTCACCCCAAGAATAGTATTTCTATTTCTGTCTCTGCCACTTCTCCATCTCTAATGGCATCTCTAATGTCAGACACAGAAGGAGATACAAGAAAGAGAGATTTGGAAGCTACTACAAAAAAACCCTTTTGCTAAATCTGTCTCTGCACTCCCAGTTTCTGAGTACAGGTTGAGACCAACGTGAGGTTGAAGAGGCATCTAAAAGCCCCATGTTACTTCACAGCCTTTGAGCCAGGTTTTCAATTACTTCCTTTTTGTGTGAAAATGTTAGATGAACTTAAAAAACACATTTTTATTAGAATTTTTAAAAAATGCTTAAAAAAAACACAGTGGTGCAAGGACAGGAGTCAGAACTGCGTAATGGATACAAAAATACTTTAAGACTTACTTTCTAATCCACAACTTGCTCTTGCTTTCTTCCATTTTGGTCTCCTACATGTTGTACGTATTTGTGGCAGTCTTCCAATGGTGAGGTTGCAGTGAGAGTGCAGACAGCAGCCCTCACCTGCAACAGAAAATGAGCTTCTACTTAAGCCATAAATATCCTATGCCATTTATAAATGCCAAGTGTTTGGTTGCGGGTTTGGGTTTTGGTTTTTTTCCTAAGATATATGCATTTTGGAAAACATACTTGCTTCCTGAAAATGCTAAGCAGCTTCACAATGTCTCATAGGGAGGAAATATAATAGCCATCTTTTAAAAAGTGACAACTGGCACATGAGTAGTAACTGTGCCTTGTGCAGTATAATTGCTGGTATTTCAAAAGGTGACTTTGTAAGCAGGGATGTTTATAAAGCACCCTGCTGTCTGAATGCTATTCAAAAGTTGCTGTGGATTTGTGTGATTTTTTTAAAAATTTTTGTTTGTTTTGTGCTTTTATCTTCTCTGTAAAAGCAACAGTTTGACATTAAAGCAGAGTTTGGCAGGCAATTTATCTCTCAAGTAACAAAACTGTGGTCTCACATAGTGTCTGATATCAGAATAGAACAAATGAAACATGGAGATAAATTCTGAAAATTATTTTAAAAGACCTACTTCTAAAATACTGTGGCTTTTTGTGAAAAAAAAGGTGTGCAAGAGAGAAGCATAAAATGAACTTCTACCAAATATTTTTTTACTGAAATTTCCTCAAGTGATGCATTTGGATTACCTGCTGTCACCTCAAGCAGGTTCTTAGGATCATGGACTAAGCCAGGTTAGAAGGAGTCTAAGGAGATCATCCAGTCCAGCCTCCTGATAAAGCAGAGCCAGCTGTGAACACTGGGCTTTTAAAACACAAATACCCCAATTATTTTTGTTTATATCTTAGCCACCACTTAGGACTAGAAGGCAGCCTCCTCCAGATCAAGCTTTTGATTCATTACATATGAATTTCTTTTTCTTCTTTAAGTACAAAGGTATTTATTTTAATATGACAGAAAATGAAGCCTTTTCCATCGTGCAGTGAGCAAGGCAGGGGAAGAAAAGCTTCTCTTGGTAAATAAATACACCAGCACACACAGGCAGGGATTCGTGGAGACAATGGAAATGTGGACATCTGACTTGTACTAGTTAACTGCAGGAAAAACAGGTAAAAACCACAACTGCCTTCAACATCTCTAGCTATGGGTTTGCCATATGGAATTACAGTGATGTAAACCCAGAATAAGCAAGCTCATAATCAAACTTTTCAATCTAGTCAAAGGAAGTGTTGGGGAGAGGTATTGTTGACAAGAAACTAAAGTGTAATTGAGGCAGTATCATGAACAAGAAGTAGCAGAAGTAGTCAGAAAAAACTATTGCTCCCCCCACCCAAACCTCCCTCAAAATGAAATTTTTGCTTTCAGGTCTGACTTTGATGCTGTTGTTCACATGTAGAAAACTTGAATTTAAGCCCAAAACAGCTTAAGGACTTCCAGGAAAGAAAGTGGCTCAACAACAGAGTAATAAAAAGGTAAGGAAGTCCACATCATGTGCTGAGTTCTGAATGTCTGCTCAAGGAGTGAGGTAATGTGCAATGTGACAAAGTAGGAAGCTGCTAATGACAGACAAGCTCCAAACCAGATTGTTCCTGGGGATTCCCAAGTGCCTATCAGATAAAAAAATAATTGCAGCAAGGAAAATGTAAGAAAATGTAACAAAAAAAAAAAAAAAAAAAAAAAGAAAAAAAGAGAGTATTCTTACGATCTCTTGGTTGTGTAACAGTCTCCATAGCCTCATCTTGAGTCACTTTTCCAAAGCTTTGTCAAGTCAATTGTAAATACACCTCCTAAAGAAACAGAATTGCATTGGCAGGGACAAAGATATGGTGATCCAAAGGGTCTTTTCTATCTCTAATTACCATGACCTCAGCTGGACATGCCCAAAAACTTTTAGAGAGGAATGTGTGCTAACACTTCCATGAGGACATGGGCCCCTGGGGAGGTGAATGTGTAATTGCTCCAGCAAAGAAACATCATCTAACTAGTCAGGAATGAAAAGTTATTGTACACTGAGCCAATATTAGTCCAGTTGAGCAATGTCTTGTCTTTTTTTTTTTCCTTTTCATCAACAGTCTCCTAATGTGATGCATGTCAGCTAGGCTTTCTATCCCACTTAGCAAAGCATCTCCCAGATTTCAAATATCTTTAAACTTCAGATGAACAGTGTAATTCAGCAAAATTTTATCATAATTTTTTAAAAATTGTATCATTATCAGATAAGCAAAATTTTGTTCTGGGAAGAAATTGCAGCATGTTTCAGATAGTCTTTCAGTATGCCTTCACTCTAAAAATCAGTGATAACTAGAAATGATTGTACTGCTATTGTTAACACTACTTGAATGAAAAAGAACTGTTAAGGAAACTTTATAAATATTTCCATGCTGGAAACTTTTCAGTCAAAAAAACCCCATGTTTTAGAAAAAATATTTCTTTTTTTGTTTAGTTTTCAAATAACAAAGATTTTCTTTCAAATTGTTACAAAATTTTTCAGCAACATTATACACAAGTTTTTTATTTACATCTTTCTATTCAACAGGTACATTAAAGTGTCATAAGAGATTTTAAAAAAAAGAACAAAAAATTTCAATCACATCCATCTATTTCCTTAGAGGGAAAAGGAATTACTGAAATGTATTGTTGTTTTATTCTAATAAGAAGAAACACAACTGGTCTGTTTTGATAGCAAGTCCTGAGAAATTGTCAGAACCAATATTACTAATGACTAAAGTGGTGATTGTTGACTGCAATTTGATTCAGCATTCCCAGAAGAACTTATTGCGTAATCAGTGTGAACCTACGTGGTTACACCAAATCAAAGGATTAACATAAAAATCATCACAGGAGCATATAACCATGTCAGACCTAGGCACACTCATCTCTGGCTTTCAGTGTCTGATGCAAAGACCTTGGAATAACATTGAGAGTGGAGCTATTGAGAAAGATGGGGAGGCTGCAGCTTGACATGGAGCAGCAACAGAGTGCCCTCAAGGTCTGAAATCAGGGAAAGATGTTGTAGTTTTAGGGTCTTTCTCATCCCAAAATCTGCCCCCTGCAACCAACGCAGCACTAGCTTAAAACTTGCTGAGACTGAGAGGATTGGAAAAGCACATACCTGTGGACACATGCCTCTGGCTCTTAATATCAGTTTTGTCAGTGCTGAAGATAAATATTTTCAGATAAAAAATTGCTTCTTGCTCCACAGTGATGTGATTTTGTTTGGTCACTCATAGCATTCAAATTGCCTTAAGGGCTATGATGGGAAAGGGCTACATTTAAGAGAAAGGTTTGAAAGAGACGTGAACTACTGCCAAATCTCTGAGGGAAGTGGAGATCTTTTTAGTATCATCATCATCATCATCATCATCATCATTACTTTGTTATTGTCTTGAGATTAGCCTTAACAACAAGAGCTATTTTTGAATCTGAAACATGGGTGAAAAATGCTTGGGTACTGAGCCAAGGTTTCCTAGGGCACTGTTCTTTAGCTGGGTTTTTAAACATTGTAGAAAACACTTCAAAAAGTTTATTGTGTTTAACTTTTTTTTTTTTAAAAGTAATATACACAGTACAATGCTCCTTGATAAGAGTAAACCAGACCTGGAGATGCTTGATTGCAGCTGAAAGCAGGCAGGGCACCCCCTGCTCCAGCACTGGGAGCTGCTCACCTTTGGGACACTCAGGGTAGACACAGCCATGCCAGAGGCACCTGTTTCTGTGCCTCAGAAATCCCTTTGTCCTCCACGTGTGTGAAAGGGCTGCAGTCAGAAACTTACCCAACCAAGTTCTTTTAGGGTCACTACTTTGCAGGGCCTCTAACCCCACATGTGGAGCCCAGCTAGGACTGCAACAGACAGAAAAAACTGCTCCTTTTCTCCCTACAGACTGGCTTTCCATAAGAGCAGTGCTCTTCTGGAATGTAGCTTGGCTGTGTTTGTTAAAAATATCAAACTGTGTGGACTGCACACGACAGATGCATATCAGCAAGGAACTCAGTGTGTGCCCCACCCTTAACTTGTGGAAAACAACCCGTGTGCAGCTGAGTATGCATTTACCCATCTTGCTAAATTGGAAAGGGTAAGATCTACAAGGGACTGCTACAATATAAATCAGGCACATATCGCTCCATTTTCTCAATTAGGAATGTGCTGTTAAAATTTGGAATGAGAGTTTAATGAATGCAAGATGAAAAAAATGGTTTTCCGTGTTGTTATGAAAATTCTCATCTATTAAAATAAATATACTACAATTGAAATTTTTTTCTGAGGTAGTTAGGGAAAGAAGAGCCTTTCCTGTCTGCAAAATGTGATTTTTAGGAGGTCATTACTTGGTGGAGAGGAGATAGTGGGCACCTGTTTCCAAAAATGTGACAACTTCACTGTGTCCTGAACCAAGATAGTTGATTAAGTGCATATTGGATTAAAAATTATGTTCTAGGGGGATCCTGCTAACTGTACAAATGCCTTAATGTCTACAGTATTACCATATGAGAGCTGCAAGATGGTTTGGCAATTAATTCCTAAAAAGGGATTATTTATTGTTTTCCCCTGAAAACTGAGTTCTTAAAAAGAAAGAATATAAAGTCAGAATCAAAGAAAACCTGGCATCTGCCCAGCTGTATGTTGGAAATAACTTATGAATTAGCATTTTGTAAAGCACAAACTCTGCCCATGTTTTGGAAGGGTTTTCTGCGTTGCCCTTTGTTTGTTACTGGGCTTCTCGGCACCTGCTTCATACTGTACATAGTTGGAATTTTTCTGTATTCTTCATCATTTCAAAGACAGGAACATAAACAGCTCAGCTTTTCCTGAGATGGCTGTGTCTCTGTGTGTGTGTGTGTGTATATGCATCACTGAAACTTCCTAGACTCAAATGCTGTTTTCTCTTGCCAGACTCGCCTGTGGGTCTTCCTGAACAGCAGGCACTTTTTCAATAGCAGCTTGGAGATACTGAGGGAGAATAGAAGGTCATTTTCTAAGACAGGATGCCAAGAGGACAGGAATTGAATGGTGCTGGCTGGTCACTAGACGCCATGTAAATTAAGAATGCAGCGTGGTCCCCAGGGAAATAGTTCATGAGCCTGGAGTATATGATAAACCTGCAACCAAAGCCTTCTAAGGCAAGTGTGATAACAATGTGTCACATTCCAGAGGAGTCAAAAACAAAGGTTGTTAAAATCCTTGCAAAGCAGCACTCCCTCAAGACAACTGCTTTCAAGGAAAAGGAAAGATTTGGCAAGTTCTGTCACTTCTGGCTATTTTCTGAAAACAACACTGAATGGTTTAGGGTGACTCAGTCTTGAAGCCTCTAGGTAAGCGACAGCAGAAAAGAGCTGAAAGAGCCTCTAACCTTTAAAAGGAAAAAAAATTAATATGCATATGCAGCCGCATACTGAAAATAAAGTAAATGCCACACTAAAGAGGTGGTAAACAGATTTTTCCACAGTACATCATAAATAATTACCTGTTTGAATGTAATGTTAGCCACCAGCTAGATGAAGCCATCTCTTTAATTGCTTTCTTACCTTTTTCATTTGCATATTACACTACTTTCATAAATAGGTAGTCACTTCATTGCTGCTCATAAATTGAGAGCAAACAGCTCAAGATATGTACTCCTTCTGTTTGCATTGTTCAGGGACCAGTCTGTGCAAACAGATCATGAAATAACTGCACTGAGGAGATGTTATTTACTATCAATTAATGATGTTGGCTGACTAGCCAAGTTCCATGGTCTGCAGGAGAGGGGAACAAGGAATGGGACACCTAAGATATCACCCTTGCTAAGGTGACAGGCAAAATCCTGACATGTGTGTATGAAGCACAAGATTCCACAGGTAAAGCATAACTTAGGATGTCCTGAGAATCAAGGAAGGAAAGATCAAGTGTGTCCCAGAATTCAGAAAGTTACTACACCATTCTTTTGTGAATCAGATCAAGCTTACTGCCTCACCCTGCTTTCAATTTTGAGGTTTGCTGCTCCTCTTTCAGATCTGAAGGATATCTGAGCTCATATGATCTTTTGTTCCAGATATTCCTGCCAACAGCAGTACAAACAACACAGATCTTTGTGGTGCTGCTTCATAAAAATTCTTTGATATCATCAAAGGTCCCTTTTCCCAAGCAGAGTATCACAGTGCACCTCACAACACTCCACTTCAGCAGTGGGATAAAGGCCTTTGTGCCAAACTCTAGAGCCAGAGATGATTAGCTGAATTGCAAAGAAAAAAAAAGGTAGAAAACTGGAAGAAGAAAAAAAAAAAGAAAAAATAGCAAAACTGAAGGCTGGGAAGGCTGCCAAGGTCACAGCTGAGCTGTCTGTAGCAAAGTCGTGTTTTTCACATGGATCCCCCCAAGGGCTGTTAAGTCAGGCTAAGGTAGGCACTGACTCCTTATTCTCAAACGCACCCAGAATTTATGCATAGGTGAACATGAAATACACATCCACATCCAAAAATAGCTACAAAAAAAGCCTCTAGAATAGGATCTGCAGTGCAAGAGTATAACACCATACAACCAGGAAACCAAGAGTGTTCAAAACCGGGTAGATGTCCTGCATAATAACTTCCATTTTTGGCACTGTTTTTAAGGCATATTTCCGCCTGTCTTACTGTTTATGTAGTGCTCTATTTCTGACTACAATTATATGACAACCTCTCACAGCCCTCAGAAGGAACTGTTTGGATGACCATATTTTAAAAATTTAAATAAAGTCTAGCAAGCTACCAATCATTCTCATCTTGCAAGGACCAAAAATTATCCTCAAACACTCCAGCAGCTTCTAACTAAGACTAAAGTATCAATTGGATCACAGGGAGTGCTAATAAGATCTTTAACAATTGCCTTCGTAACTGTCTCCTGAAGAAAAATCCAAAGGTTGCCATTAATTTTACTTTCTTTTCTCAGAAGTTCATTTAAGACAATCATCCCGTTGCTTCACTGGTAATCCACATAGTGAAAAAGCCTTCCCTTTCTCCTTTGCCCTATCTGTGCTTCTGAGGAAACACAGAGCCTTAGAAATAAAGGAAAGTTGCAATGTCAGTCATTTACTTTCACAGACCTCCCCTTCCTCCCAAATAATGTTTGCTCACACTCTGGATAGACAGAAAAAGTTACCCATCAACTGGCCAGAGCATTACAGGGGTTTGGGAAGACAGGATATTTTGTTGTTTCTGCAGCTAGAGAAAATGCAGTCTTTGTATCTGAGTAGTGCAAGAATCGCAGGTCTCCTTTCCTCCATCCCATCCCTATCCTGGGCAATCATCCAATTTTCCAACAAAGTTCAAATCTCCAGATGATTTTATCTCTCAGAGTCTCGCACATATCAGAGATGAGTATGAATCTTGGGCTGTTGGGATTTGCAGCCTGAATTTTCCCCATCACCCTAAATTACTCACATTTAATCTTCCAGTTTCGAATCACCTGCAGGGATTAGTACATTTGGGAAAAACAAGAATAGCATATTAGAACAGTGATTCAAAGCCTGCCAACTAAAAATAAATCAATTTTCTATGCAGATATCACTTACAGCTGAACATATGTTTTCATCACAGATCTATATAAGTCCCAGCTCTTATTTTCTGTTTCCTCATACTTAAAAACCTCCTACACAATTATTTCCCATATGATTCTTTCCTTCCTACCCACCCCAGCCACTGCCCTTCCTGGTAGTGCGCCAGTTCTGTTATTGTTCAAAGGTGAAAAACAAGACCTATCCCAGGAACTCACTCTGGCAAAGCTTAACCCAAAATGATTAATTTAAGAAGAGGGAAACAGCCCAGTACAGGGGCCTCTGAGCAGGGCTGGTAGCGTTGGCACGGCACAGAGAGTCAAGTGCATCACTCTGCTTTCCTCTTGCTTCACAGTGACAGGGGGGACAGTCCTGCAAGGACAGAAAGCTGATCACACTCAAGGAAGCCAAAAGGCACATTTAGGATTAACTTCCTTGCAAAGTAATAATGAGGTTGCCATGAGGATGCTCTGGGGCTTGAGAATTTAATGGGGGGCGAGCCATTAAGCTGTGAAGAGAAGCGGTGGTTCCCTCCCACGTAGCTTTGACACAGAGCTAATGATTTTATCCATTTATACCATTTGTGGAACAATTTGACTTGGCATCTGGGCTGCCTAGGGGCAACCTACAGCTTCTGCAAAGCCACCTCCAAAATGAAGCTGAATAATGAGGTTCTGAATACTTTTACCAACTGGAGACCTGTTCCCCCAAGGATTACTGGCATTCTGTAGAATTTCTCTGTTGAAATTTCACGCTTTTCTTTCCAGTTTACAAGATCAACTTCCTGGTACTTTGTTTTATTATATTCTCTTTTTTCCTGAGAAAATAAGCATACACTATATGGAAGTGAATTAGCCTTCATTCAAAACATGTTTTGCAAAAGGTTTGATTTCATTCAATGCCAATCAGAAGACAGACAGTGATCTTATTTATGAGGCCTGGATCTATTGTCCAGGTGTAATTAGCTGATTATTACACTTCCCATTTCTGTTATTGTAGATCCTTAATTCTTTTTGTAGCATGATGTTATTTAAAAGATGTTTTTCAGAGCAAGCAGAAGACATTTCTATTTGTCCTAATTGTTCAGGAAATTAAAACTGCCAATATTTTTTCAGCTAATTAGCGTGAAATACTTTTCTGCTCCCAGAACTGACCTGTAACATCTCTGTTGCTCTCTCTCTAAATTGCCAACTGCTCATTTGCTTCCTTTCACTGTCCTACATCACTCAACAACTTTTTCCACAGGACATTTCCACTCACCAGTTGTTCATTTGCCCATAACAAAACATATCCTAATGGACACATTGAGCTTTTTTTCTCCCCAGATATGACATAGCATACTGCTGTTGACAGCAGAAGTTACTTCTGCAGGAATAGAGGCTGCTGCTTCACGTAGGAGAAGAGAAGTAGGGGTGTGCAACAGGCCACTACACTGTGGGCAAGGGTAGGTAGGATGCTAAACAACTGCTACTTCATGTTCATTGTATTCTTTAAATATTGTGATTCTGGGGGAAAAACAAAAAGGGGAAAAGTTTTAGGGCTTTTTCACTGCTGCTTTAGCCAGTAATTAGCGTGATCATTTTTTTGTAAGTCATAAGGGTCTTTAGATACCTCTGTCAGTATCACATAGGACCTATCAATTAAGTCTTTCACATTCCACATGAGTTTTAGAGGCCTGTTTTAACAACACTTGTCTACACTTAATCTAGGCTAAGCACTCCCATGTAACTTTCTGTAGACCCTCTTACTTCACAACTAAATATTCTTTCACCTTAACTTCATATTATGAAAGTCATCCATAGGAAGACAGGCCTTACACATCTTGCCTTGCAAGCCTCTGTGGTTTCTGAAGTGGTTGAGATTGTGCCTGTCCATAGGCAATTTGTTTCTGTAGCCATTGCACCTGGTACACCTTATCCTTCTTCAGATCCCAAACTGCTGTCACAGGGCTAAGGATTTAAAACTAAATTGACCCCTTCTTTTGACATTGGATCGATGCCCCTGTGAAGTGTGCTGCAGTGAAGAATCATGAGTGAAATGAATTTCCTAATGTATAGTTTGCTTTTACTGCTGCTTCAGTGAGATACGGAGTGCTTACTTACAAAGGTCAGTGGCATGAAACATCTATCAAAAGTTTTTCTATGAAAATAAATCAGAGCATACTTAAAATAACAGTAATTCTCCTGAAGGGCTGACAAATACTATTTGGTACTGAGACAAGGAACTCTGTCCATAAATCAAGCTGCCACAGAAAAAAGCAACAGGACTTCTTCATTTTCTCCTTTCCTACACCTTCACTCCTTCTCTCGTGATATCATTGCCCCAGGAAAACGATGAACACTTAGAGGAAGAAAATTGTTCCACTGCCAAGCCTGTTCAATACACGTCATCCTTCAGATTGTACTAATAGCTTGTTCTGGTGGCATTTGCAATATGAACAGCCATCTGCAAAGCCTGAAATCATCAATATTCTTCTAAATATATCCTGCATAATTGAAAAGTTTTGAAATGGCCATTTCTGGGTTTGGGAGTCTGTTTGGGGTTTTGGGTTTTTTTTTTCTTCTTCTTTTGTTTGGTTTGGTTTCTTTTGATTCTAAGTGTCTTTTGGCTTAGGAAAAACGTACCAGAGATTTTAAGATATGCATATTGGCAAAAGTAACTTAAAAACCCTGTACATGTGCTAACTAAAGCCGTGGTAGTGCTCATCTAGCTAAGGAATATTGTTAACTTAAGCTATTATCCTAGAATTGTCATTTTCTAAAATAACCCCGGGTCTCAGGATAAAAGATAGGACTACACCAATGCATCTTTCCCCCTTTCTGCACTCTAACTGCAACACAAAGTCCTCACAGCAGGAAAGCAAATGAACAACAATATCCTGTAAGATAGACACATTTGCAAGAATCTTGCACATCTGAAGCTTGAAATTCCTTACTGCTCCCTGGCAGATTGCCTTTCCTAGGGCACCACAGAACAAGAAGGAGAGGAGATTTTACTGTTGTACACCCATATGTTTCCCCTCACTCCTAAAATCAAAGAGGCACGTTCTCTGTACTGGTGTCTTTTTGTGTGGCGTAAGTCAGTTATTTCTTTTCTCTTAGACAACTAAAATGAGTCATAAATGCATAGAGTCAGACAGGTACTACATGTCCTTAAAGCACCTGGAAAAAGATACCCAGGGGTAGGGAGAAAACAGCAATTTTGCTTGCCCATAATATAATGGCAGGTTTTAAAATTTTAATTAATTTTTTAATAGATTTTTAAAAGGTAGTTATAAGCTGCATAATTTCTGCCTCCAGCTGCATGAACGTAAAGTTCTCTTTTCCATAGCACCTTTAAGGAATCCAGACAAAAGTAAACCTAGGAGAAAAGGAATATCTGACAGTACTTATACATAGCATGATATTTGTAATATCAACTATCCCAGGCAGTTCAAGACAAATAATTTTGGCCGTCTTGCAGCAAGCTTTACTGGAACTGGGGACGGAGGGGAAAATAATGCAATGGCATACAAAAGCAGCTGTAACTTCACATCAGAACACAAAAGAGAACATCAAAAAAAAAGTGTCATCCTAAATAAAAAACAGGAAGTCAGAGAGAATCCTCCAGGAAGTATTAGAAGCTCTTTGAAAGAAAATTATTCTCACTGAAAAAGAGACATATAGTCGGCATGGGTGCCAGCAAACATACAACGTATATATGACCTGGCACACTACTGAAACTTAGAAACCCTTTAAGTGCTCTGTTAAGAGCAACTGAATATCATTGTTTGTGGTGCAGGACTGATACACACTGGGAATTACTCCTTCACCCCAGCTTGTGTTACTCAAATAAATACATATGTGTGAGACAGGATATACCTAGAGGACTATTGCTTTGTATCAAAACTGATATCTCAGCTGACTATGGTAATGAAAAGAATGGATCCCATATTTTTACTTAATCTCATGCTCACTGTAAGGGGTGAGCTACTGGAGGCCAGGGGGACCAGTATGGAGCAGGAACAAGTACAGATAGGTAGCAGCCTTTTAGAAGAGTCCTGCTGCAAAAACCACATCAAGAACCGGTAAAAGAGAAGGCAACAGAGTAGCAGCTGTTAGTGAGAGGGAACTATTGAGAAAGAACGAGCTTTAAAGATATTCACACCTGGAACATATGTCAGTCTACCACTGACCACTGCCTACACACCACTCCCTGTGCTGTTTACACAAAAGCAGAGACCGTGCAGGCAGTGGGGAGATTTCACAGAATGTTCACTGCCACAGAAAGGAGCACCCGAATCTTACACTGTATTTGGTTTTTGTAGGGCTCTTTTTCACTACAGACTAACAATAAATGTTATGACACTCCACCTTGTCCCCCCAAACTATGCATGCTCTTGTGTTGAGCTCTCAGCTTTTATTTTTCATAACCATAGTAGCCAAGTAATTCAACCGTGCCCCCATTAAATTACATGTTTATGAAACTGAGCCTGGAAAGGGAAATTTGCTGGCAAATACAGAAGAGAAGATGGAAGGATCAATTGATATAACCTGTTTGTGAGCCATCTGTTATTCATAGGAAGCAATTGGGCAGACAGTGTTACAATCATTAATACTTTCACACAGGTGTAGCACCATCTGCTTCTGCTCTTTTCGGCATGGGGCTATGAGATGTTCAGTCCTCACTCCCTGAATTAGGTATAGGATGAATTTGGTAGGTTGAACCTTTACAAACCAAGGAAGACCAGTGTCAAACACTTGAAGGAAGATCAGAGCAGAGAACACTCAAGAAGCCTAAGAGCAGGCTGTACCTTGCAGACCTGTGCTATAAGATTAGTAATAGGCATTCTATCAAAAGCGTATACACTTTTAAAAGCCTCAAATGCACATGTTTACAGGTGAATAGGGTTCATTGTTTAGCTAACACTGAGACTTCACTAAAGGGGGTTGTCCCCTTCTCTCATGTGGAGAGAGAAGTCAGGGAAACAAGCTCTTGACCAGCCATAGCTGCACATGTTCACCCTGACTGCTCTGCTGAGGAGTACTGGCTGTTCAGAGGGTTAGGCTGGGCTGTTTGCTCTCAGAAGATGGATATCCGTGCTTGTTCCTCCTGCACTTCCCGAACTCAGTCTGACCTTTGAGTATGGACTTGTTTTGCAATAGGTCAGACTATTTAGCCTTTTGTTTGTTTGTTTTGTTTTTAAATTAAGGCGTGATATCTTCAAAACTCATAGCTCTACAAGTTTCAGGTTCAGAACTGGAACTGTGTGAACTTAATCGTTGTTCTACCACTTGCAAGTTCATGTTTTGACACGGAACAATGATCCCTCTGCAACCTCTGGCATTAAATACCTGCTTGCTTTACTCTTTCTGGTTAATTACTGGAGTAATAAATCTCTCCATCAGAGTTTATTTAAAGTACCTTCCAAGCACATGATCCACACATTACATTGTTTGTGCTTAGAGGCCCCTCTGCAAAAGCAAGAGCATTCAACTATTGAATTGTAAACTTACTAGAAAACTCACTCTTCAGACTTACGGTAAAAGGCAGAATATTGCTGTTATTGGCATTGTTGAAAGTTTACAACAGGGACTCACCATTTATTTTTTCAACTGGAAGTTTCCACGGGATATCTAAAAGATGTTTATAGCTTAGATTTAACAGATTTCACCATGTTGAAAGAATTAGTTGGATGACTTCAGTTAGAAGAAGCACTCCAAAGACTCTTTAACCTATTTGAAAAAGAAAAAGGGCTTTGAAAAAAAACCCAACAATCCCCCATAGCTTTTAAATTCGGAGATTTGAAGTCTTCTTTTTCTTATTAACCTACCTGAAATCTGTACTCAGAAACTGACAAAGTTCAATATAATAAACTGACTATGTTAGTGATTCAAAAACGAGTTAATTTGAAGCTAAAAGGCTTGTCATAAGCTGAAGTTCTTATTTTCCCCCTGATTGGTTCCAGGATAATACCCTATTATAAAATAAATAAAAATAGTTGTTAATCTTCAATATGAAAATGGGTGGCTCAGCACTGGACATATACAATCACTGTGATTATGAGACTGTTTAGGCAGATAAGTGGAAGTATGGGGGGTTTAATGCTTATATGAGGAATTTCAGGTACTTTCCCTCTCTACTGTAAAGCTATTGAAGTTCACTACAGAACTGTTTGGAATCTTTCCCATGGGACATTAAATCCTGTGAAATAGCTCTACTTCCAGTGAGAACTGATAAGTTTCTCTTGTAGCTGACTGAGATTCTAATGTGACTTGGATGATCTGTCTGTTTTCAGGCTGATCTTCCTCAGACATGCCAGTCAAGGCATTAGTTGACCAAGATCCTCTCTGTCTGCAAAGTAATTACTCTGACTAGCAAACCCTTGGGAAGTGCTTTGCAAAGATTTAAATGCAAGACTCTGTCTTGGCACTGAAATGCTTCTTCCTGAAGTATCTCATATCCCAGTCTGACCAATTAGGAAGCCAAGGAGGGCTTCAGTTTCCAAAATACACCATGAAATGAGAGCACTTAATGCAATGGCTGTGCACTGAGAGAGGCAAGCCTAAAGTTGGCCTATGGGATTCTGAGTCCCAGCTTGCAGGAGCTAACACAGGTGGCAAAACCATCACATTCAGTTCCTGAAAAACTCCCAGTTTTACTGGCCCACTTGGTCAGCCTGCAAAAGTTAGTGCAGAGTTAGAGCTGCGCTGCATGGAAAGAAGGGATGTGCTCCAAAGAAGGCACCTGCTGTGGCAAGTCTAGCCTCAAGAAGACATTCCCTTCTGTCCCAGACTGTTGCACACTCCCACTTTTACTGTTTCCTTAGTACCTCTCACTAGCAAAATCTTGTGCCCTGAATTCCCAAGCCAACACATTACTGCCCTTTTCCTTTATTTGGGAACACACCCACCACCACCAAAACCACATTTCTTTTTTGAGTCAGGTGAAGAGTAATTTAACATTTAAGTGTTCAAGATTTGGATTTTCTCATCTTCCCCTGTAGTTTTTAGTTGGAATTTTAGAAATATTCGTGTCATATAGCACAATGGTAAACACAGAGCCAGGAATAAATAATAAATAATACCTTGAATACCAGACATCATAAGCAAAGATAAAGTTAAGAGGAAAGCTGTGAGAACGAATAGTTTCAGTCTGTCCTAAGCTTTTAAATGCTAAGATTATTTACTTTTGTAGACATAATATTCAGAAGCAGCATTAAAATAGGATTGTTGCTTTGGTCATTATCTAGAAATGCAGCGTGGGACGAAAGGGGAGGGAAAGGAGGATGAAGGGAAATCATGGACAGGCCAAGATCACCACCTAGTGACAAAACTTCTGCTTTGCAAGGGGTTTGCTCAACTATCAGACAAACCCCTGGTGTCAGAGAAACAAATGATCCAACTCTTTTACAACCCTTTCCTAAAGGAAGAATTAGATATTGTTTCAGGATTAGGAAAAAATTCATAGCATACGATTTGGTACAGTGAAATACGTAGTACTTGTTGGTTCTTTTTGCTTGCTTGTTTTAAAAACTATAAAGAAAAATATTTTTCTTATATTTGTGGAAAACCAATGGGGCAAAGCACCTGTCCTAATATTCCCCAAAGTAACAATTTAGATAAAAATAACTTAAATATTATCTGTACCGGTACAGGTTTATAATTAATTATTTTGTCATTAGTTAATAGAGGCATGGGTTTTCTAAACTGGTGGGATCCCAAAATACATGGAATAAATACGACATGAAAGAAGAAGTGTTCCTTCTGCATGAGGGGAACAGCCCTGGGTGTGTACCTTTGTGCAGCACTTGACTCTGAAGGAGAATTGAGTGAAGTATGAAGATTCTCTGGAATCTGTCTTTAATTCTTCCAGCACGAAACATTAATCTTTGCTTTCATATATCACTGTTTTCTTTCGCTTCCTGTACAGAACTGCTATAATTAAAAATGCTAAACTTGAGGCAACATCTTTTATGTGGATGTCTACCTTTTTATATTCAGAATAATAAAACTCTCCTAGCCTTCCAGATGAAGCTCATGCTGCCTCCCTCCTTGTTATCATAGCATCCTTTTCGCCCATTCTGAGAAATACACCTTACCTTGCTCCCTTTGTGCACTCTGTAAAGATCCTCACCATAATTCAATGTTTCCTAGTCTTGCCCACGCTGTCTCTTGCTCTGGCTTCCCCATCCTAGCTCAGTTCCATGCTTTCACTTCAAGGTATTCCAAAAGCATGTGCCACTCAAGCCATCTAATGCACTATCAGGGCATTTTCACCCACATCCAATGAGCCTGACATGTTACTGTCGGGCAGTGACTGACTTCTCAAGCACTGTTATGCTTCATCCCTAATCACTCAAGTTACCTATGTGATAACAGCCTCAATTTTGACTTTTTATAAAACATTTTCCTAAACCCTAGCATTTTAGCATGCTGAATAATGCTATAGTCTCATATTTCCCATCCTGATTACTTTTCTACAGTCTTACACTTAGCTACAGCCTGTTTAGGACAGGTCCTGTGCATGCATGCCAGCACAAGAGGGAAACAGCCAGGGGTCAAGGCTCTAGGCTGTCCAGTGCTAGGAGCAGGGCTGCACACCTCTCCCAGGATAGTTAGGGAACAACAACCTCTGATGAGGGAGGGTGCTTGGAATGGTACTAAAAGCAGAAGCTGTGCCTGGCAAGGTTTGGAAATGGAAAGGCATCCTTTGTCTGTAACTGCTCCAACACTAAAGAGAGAATAAAGAGGGCATCGGAAACATTCTTTTTTAAGGCATCATTATTTAATTTTTTTTTTTTAGATAGCAGCAAGGACAGTTTAGGCAGCTCTAAAGTAAAATGCAGCCACAGTACAGATGTGCTGGTGAGCTGATAGTCAGGCACTGTGCAAAGGGACAGCTTTGTCTGGTTCTGAAACAGTTGTGTTGGGATAAATTCCATGTTAAATAGGAAGCTATATGCTCAGACTACTGATTACTCTGGCTCCCCTTCCACTGATAACATTTTAAGCTGCTATTTTACAATAATATTTTCAGTCAGCTTTTAACAATTTTAAAAACCCCTGATAGTGCCAGTGGTTCTAGCATGCCTGGAATGTCAGTAATCAGTGTTGTTCTATTATCCATCAACAAAGCTGAGCTGACATATGCCATCATTTATTTGGATAAAAGAAACATACTTGAAATAAAAATTGTGTCCTCATGCTCCCTGAATAATTTAAACTATAAATATGTAAAATATATTCTATATTACAGTTGAACAAGCTTCACCTACACTGTACTTCTGTGTCCAAGCAATTTTTATTGTGAAAAATAATAAATACATCTAAAAGAAAAGGTAGACCCCACCACCATTTACAAAGTATAGCCAGGAAGACAAACTCAAGTAAATATGGATATACATATTTACATGTCTGTATTTACATATATGGTTGTAGATATTTTATATATGTCATAATATGTAGAACACTTTAACACAGTTTTATTCTGGTTGCATCCAACCCACCAAGCTAATTACTTATGGTATTCTAAAGTTGACATATTATTTCTCTTGTGTGTAAGGAAGAGTGAAACTGATTTAAAAACCTTTCTGTGAAGCAATGTAAGATGCAATGCTTAACAGCATTCCCTGAAACTAAGCTTCTCAGAAAACAAGAAAATCTGTTCTTTGGAAGAATATGTGTCTTAAAAATAAGTATATCTCATTTTTTAAGAAGGAAAAAAAAAAAAAAATTAGTTGTGAATGAGCCACTGTGGGGTACTGGAAATAGCATTTGGACATTACTCTTCCCGGAGTGAGGGCTCCAGGTTGGACAGAGATGACTTACCTTGGAGCAGCTCTCCTGCTCTCAGCTCCTGCTGGGGACACAGCTCAGATTTCAGAGATGCTCCTGCAGAGTTCCAGGACAGGGAAGGCAGCCAGGGAGCAGGGTGGCAGTGGAACATCCCTGCTCCATCCAGAGGCAGATGCAGAGGGTACCCAGCTGCTCTGCAGAGGCAGATACCCCATGCAGGGCACAAAGCTAAAGGAGCTGCTTGCTTCTGGCAGTTCCTCTGAAATCTGATACTTCTGCACAGCATTGCATTGTGCTTTACACAAGTTCCTCCAGAGTTTATAATCAGAAGGTTCAGGTATTTTGAATCCTTTTCTCCAGACAGATTTCCCTTTTTGCACCTCCATCACTCACAGTAAAAGCTCATCTTAAAAGCAACTTAAACTTACAAGTTAAAAAACCCCAAAAACAAAACTTCAAATGCAAAAAAAAAACCAAAAAAGCCCCCAAAACAAACAAAAAACCCCACAACCCACCACTACTTTGAGACATAGCAATCTGTTTTTATACTCTCTAAAGCCCTTTAAGCACTTCATAAGTCAGCTTCTGTGATGCCATCTCTAAAAGCAATACTTTCAGTCTCCTTGGAAGACACACAAACGTACTTGTGAATGTTTTCAGACATATTATTTAAGGAAATACAAAGCAAATCGAACTTTTTTCCTTTAAAATAAGCAATACAAAGCTTACAAAATCACATGTCCAAGAGATAATAACTAATCATGGTGAATTAGACTTCCTTAAAAATTAAGTACATGGGACAAAAGCAGGAATAACTAGCAGCTATATACCTCAGCAGGATCACAAAAGAAAAAATATAAAACCATTTATATTTATATAGCAAAATATTGACTAAGCATATTTTCCCCAAACAGCTTTCCCTTGTGAGCTGGCTTAACCTGATGAACTACATCAATCTGGTTCTCATTTCTGCAACCAATTTGTTTTCTAAACTACATACACTCAGTTGCATAAACAAATCCTTATTATAACCACAGAAGCAGCTGCCTCAGTTTCTGCTGTAATTAGCCATTTACAGATGTTTCATTTGCTTAGGTATTTTTTTTCCCAAACACTAAAGTTTAACTACAAGAAACAGAGGCCATAGGTTAAAAAACTGTGTGTGGAAACAATGCAGAAATGAAGGTATTGCCACAACACACTTTAGTCTTGTGCTAATACAGGTAACAGTGAGGGGTTTTTTTTCTATCTGTAAATCACAATTAAGACAATTGCAGGAACACACCAGTGTGGTCTACAAGAAGGTACATCATTTAATTACTAATTTTAGCTTTATTTTATGTGTACATCTGTACATTTCAACAGATTCACAAAATGTAAAACTTGTGTTATCAGAGTGTTTCATACAGAGGTTGACACATAACTTCATGATTACTAAGAAGAACATGCAACAAGCTACATAAAGTTTATGAAAATACTTCAATAGAAAATTTTAGTTAAATAAATCAGCGTGAGAAATCATGTTTAACTTGCAAATTTTGTTTATAAGCTACTGTGAGACGTTTCCTACCACCAAAAAGAAAATAAAAGAAATATAAATAATTACTTAAAGATTCTTTAAATCTTACAATTGGACAACTGTTTCACTGTGTCTGCATTCTAAAGAAAGGAAGTGGAAATTGTGCAGAAGAATGTTTTACTTTAAGTAATTGTCCAACTGTTATTGCTGTTTTTCAAAGAACCTGAAAGCATGCAATGGAGACTTCAAACTAAACAGACAGCTGAATGCACATATTTAGGTTGTTAACACAATTGAAATGAAAAAGATGACTACAAAAGTTTCCCAAAATGCTGTGGTTTGTTTGTTTTAGGTTTTTTTAATATGCACATAGAGAATTGTACACAAACAGGGAAATAAAAAAGTTGCTTTAAAAAATGAAATACAGTAGTGTACAGTATTTACAGCTTAAAAGCCATCCTTTTTTAAACTGGAGCTAAACTATTACATGAGCATGCAGTACATCCACAACTCAAAACAAGTACCCTTTGCACACTATAATAGAGTCCTGTACAAAGTATAAATCAACCAAATGTTAAATCACTCTTCTCCATCACTGTTGTTGCTATCTTTGAGCTTCATAACAATGCCTAGGTCACAACACTTCAGCTTAGGCAACTTCATAAAGTGAATATATGAATATCTATTTCTAATACAAGTTTGAAGAATGCATTCTATAAACAAGACAGTTTATGGTGAGATCCCAGCAATGTTATTTTGTTCAAGACAGGCTTGATGAAAACCTGCACTGAAAGAGCACAAGCATGCCAGTGGATTAATGGATATTTTTTACCTTTGTCATTTTTAAAGACTTTCAAATTCCTGTTTTCCTCTCCTAATATTTGTTCAGACAAATCCAAATGGTTATAATAGTTGTATTTGTAAAGTTTATAGTACAACTGTTGAAGTTATCAATACAGATATGCTAAATGCTTTTTCTAACTGTAAAATAGGTATTTATTGTGAGTGGTTTCTATAAGTACTTCTGAAGAGTTGTGTGCTATTCTATATATTGTCACAGGCAAAAGTTTAGTTCTATAGATACCTGATTATTCTCTAAAACACGCAAAATATTAAGGTCCTTCAGAACTTCATTAACTGTACAAAATTTAGACACATTTCAAACAAAACCTCTACCCAAGAAATTTTAAAAAGTTTTAGATTTTTAGCTCCCATATACCTTATATTGATGGATAATTCATAATGGATTTTACAGTGTTGATACTAAATATCTCAAGTAAACCTAGAGAGTTAGGTCTCAAATCAAAAGAAATGCCATTTGTATCAATCAAGTATTGTTTATTTTACTGAAAATGTCTCTTCAGTATTTACTTTTCCTTATAGTTGATGTTTCCCAGTCCACAGAAGAAGCACAGAAGGACCATTATACTACCCATTCCCTTCAACAGATGTCAAATCCTGCCAGGATTCATGCAGTAGCTTCCTAAAGTCTTCAGTAACTACAAGATGACAATTAGAAGTGACAAAATGTGTGTTCTTGAAAGAAAATACTTCTTTAGATAATTTTTTTTAGAGCATAATTTATATACCTGCTACACTGGGAGAATACCCCAAACAGTAACATATCTTCACAGGCTTTGAAATGTCCTTGTGATTACATTTAGAATTTATGTATAACCTGAATTTCATGTGTAACTTCAGGCACAGTTGTGGGAAACAGCAGAAACAAAATGCTTCAGGACATAATCTGTCACACTTTTAGGAAATCCAATGTATGTACTCAGGTGGAATTCTACTTTCTATAACTTCACTTTCCCAAAATTATGTGCAGTTACATACACAAATTAATGAAACAGGATGAAGATTTCACTGTTGTAACAGAGTTCATAGTACTTTTCCCACTGACCTGAAAGGTTGTGATGGTGGTGACCAAAGTGCGACCAAATATTTGACCTTTAGCCCAAAACAAATGTTCTGATGAACTCATCTCTGCTCAAAGAACATTTATTTCTTCTGAAGCAACAGCTGAAGATTTGAACAGTCTTTCTACCTTGGGCTGCTCCCAATCTAAAGACTAAAAAAAAATGTTATAATTCTTAAGGTATCACATCAATATGCTGATGGAATTGTATGTTAAATTTTGTTAACTCTAAAAAAAGGTTATGCTTTAGCATTTTTGTGTATGTAATAAATTATGAACAACATTCAGAATTCCATTTTGTCTCAAATTGCTTGGAATTAGATTGGTTATTAGAACGGCAACTATGACCTATCTCCATGTTTTTTCCCCTTAACTGAAATACACATATGATGAAAGAACCTACTTCTAGAAACAGAAGAGAACTGAAAAATAATTCTCAGGTTCACAATTGCATTTCTAGGCCCTATTAGAGACACATAGTTTCTGGAGAGGGGAGGTAACTGATTAATCCACAATTCATTACACCAAGCAATACTGTTGTGTCTATTTATTTGGAATTATAAATGTGTGATGTTGGATGGCTGTGTACAAAAGCATGCAGTTTAATATACTCCTGATATAAATACTTAGATTTAATGCAGGCAAGGCATAATTAAAACAAACCTAGTGCATGAAATACAAAAATTAAAACAAAAAAGAACAGTTCTTATAGTTAATAGAGCTCACACTCCAGTTTCTGCTCAAATGCCATTATATATGTGCCCCCCACAACAGAACTCAAATACAAAACGTAAGCAAAATAAATATCAATGTACAATATGTTGAGAGGGAAACACTATTTCCTTTATCAACAACAAAAGAGTGTATTTCAAAAATAGAAAGCTACTTTAGACAAAATCAGATGCATGTTGAATGTTCAAAACTGGTTAACCCATTGGTTTCTTAAAAAAAAGTCAACAGCAAATCATGGATAGCCACAGTACACAGCTTAGTATCATAAACTCAGAATTACTCAGAAAATTAAAGACAATAATTATTTGGAAGCTTTTTTTCCTGAAACATAGCTGCAGGTTTTGCACCAAAACAAATTTTTTTCATCTGGGGAATGTCAGGCCAACCAGAGCGGTGCCAAATGTTCCTTAGCTGCTTCCCAAGAGGAGAAGCAAGAGAGCAACCACCTCCAGTATATGCATATCAATGCACAGAGACTGTGGAAGCTCTATTGAATGCCTGAATCAAGGTCAGAGAAGTCGTCTCCAAGGGGAATCTCCAAGTAGGCATCTGCTACTGACCTCTAAACCAAGGAAATAACACAAATTAAACAATATTTGGGTCACTTAAGAAGGCTTTGGGTCAACAGAACCTGTTTCTATGGGTGATTTTGGCTGCCTAGACACTTGTTGGAAGAACAATACAGCAGCCCACACGTTATCCAACAAGTTCCTGGAGTACGTAGACGACATATTTGGAGTACGGATGGTTAATGTGCCAACCAAGGGTGAGGCACTGCAGGACTTACTACTTACAAAAGCTAAGAAAACCTGCTGTGTAAAATCCCAATCAGTGATAGCCTTGGCTGCCATGACCACGGTAGTGGGACCCTGCTGAGCACACTGAAGATCAGTGTTAAAGCAAAGATTTTAGATTCAGAAGAGCAAACTTCACTATGCTCAGAACCCATGGGAAGGGATGCCATGGAGGAAAAAGAAGCTAGTGAGTGCTGGCAGTTTTCCACCAACAGTCTCCTGGAAACACTAAACTGGTTCATCACCTTCAATGTCAGGAAAGGCAAGAGACCTCATTGGTTAACTGTGAACCTCTGGATCTTCTCAAAGGCAGAAGAGAAGTGTACCAGAGATGGAAAAGCAGGAAAATACACATTGAGAACTAAAATGACATTGATAGGATGTACAGAGAACCTTCAGGAGTTCAACAAGGACAAGGCTAAGACCTTGCACTTGACAAAACAATCCAGGAGTGCAGCACAGGCTGGGATAGAGCTGTGTGAGGAACAGCTCTGTGGAAAGGGATCTGGGGGCCCTGGTGGACAAGCAGCTCCATGGGAGTGAGCAGTGTGCTGCTATGGTAAAGAAAGCCAACGGGATTGTTGACAGAATGGACTGCATCAACAAGGGCATCACCAGCAGAGATAAAATCACCATCATCTCACTCAGCACTTGTCAGGCCACACCTGCAATACTGGGTTCTCTGTATTCAGCTTTGGTCCTTGATATGCAAAAAACCCACAAAACCATGGACAGGCTGGAAGGGGTCCAGAGAAAGGCCACAGGGATAATCAAAGGTCTGGGAAGCCTAACACATGAGGAAAGGCAGGGAATTGGGTTGATTCAGCCTTGAAGAAAGAAGGCTTAAGAGAACTTTTATCACCATATTCCAATTTTCAAAGGGTGGCTACAAAGAAGAGACTCCTTTTTTACAAGTAGTCACAAGGAAAAGGCGGGGGGTCATGTGTACAAATTCCTTTGTGATATTCCAATTGGACACTGGAATAATGACACTGAAACAAAATCCACAGGCAAGTGTTAGACTCCCCAGCACTGGACACTTTAAAGATTTGGCTGGTCAGAGTGCTGGGCTACCTTGTTTAGACTGTGCTATTGACAGGAACAGTTGGACCAGACCATCGTTGAGGTCCCCTCCAACCTGGTACTCTATAATTCTATGATCATACTGATAAATTGAAAGTGTGTGGAATGTTTAAATCTTTGATAGCAGCAGCTTCTAAAAAAAACCAGCAGCTTTTCCACATTAAATCATATATTCAGTACTCCCCCTTCTTCCAAATATTAAACAGTGTCAATGTATTATTTGTTCTGCACAATTCAGAATGTGCCCAGTGATACAAGGCAGAGACAGGCAGAGCTGATCCAAGATAGTGCTCAAACATCCTGTGTGGACAACACTATTGTCCAAGGGGAACCAGGGTACCATCAGTGCCATTCACACCCAAGATATCTTTGTAGCTTAATTAAGAGGGGCAGGGGGAGGGGAGGCTATTGAAAAGAATTCTATTTTTCTTGGAAAAGCTGTTTCAGTTAGCATGTGTCAGGCATAAAACACACTCCACAAAGCTACCATTCATTCATATATGTTTATATATATATATATATATATACACATACACATGCTGACTAAAGCACCTTATGCTTAACAATGCTGTTTCTAGGGATATGGAATGAAAGTTCCAGGTTTTGCAGACATAAGGCCACTTACACTTTCTTTCACTGCTAGAGTTATTGAGCAATATGTTCGTGCTGTGATCAAAGAGCACCTCACAGGCAAACTTTTTATCATTAAAAATTCCTCACAATAAACAGCTGAAAACAAACTTCTGTCAAATAAAGCCTTGTCCCTCCTATGCCACTTAAGCATTATATTATCTGCCTGTCCCTTGTTGCCCGGCAATAATGCCATATAATGCAGAGAAAACTAAGCACACGACAATATTTTAAAAGTGAATACAATGACCATTTGCAATAAAAATTATTTGGAGAAAGGTAGCTTAAAACCTGCAAAGATGCCTCCTGGTCCAAGGGGGAAAGTTACAATGGCAACAATTGCATTGGCACAGTAATTAAAATGAAAAATGAAGTTCATCAACACAAGCATATGTATCTCATCAGTTATAGCAGGAGTCTGCTGTAGTCTAACTTGGTGAAAGACAGAAAGCCATTGACCAGTGGCAGAATAATAGCCTCCTATTAAAAACAAGAATTGAGATGTTCAAGGACATTTGGCACCTGTGGAATAACTCTCAGTGTGAGATAAAGGCATGAGACAATCTGAATTAATGAACACAGTGCTTCATGATATGGTTGGTTTTGATCCAGACAAGCATTTCCAGGTTGTCAAATAAAATGTTTTAAAGTCTGTTGAACAAGACACGGTAGCAAGGAACCAAACTGATTAGAAATAATCAAAATAGAACAAGAATGAAGACATGACAATTTGTTTTAAATCCTCTCCCCTAAACATATATGTAACAAGGCACATTAGGAGAAATATATTGAATTACTTTATTAATCCATTTGACTTAAATACCTGAAATCAGTTTTCTCACAATTTAAGAAAATGGGGAGAAGTTTAAATTGCTTGTTACAGATGTCATAATTTCATTGTCTACTAAAGTGCAATGGTTGTGTGCCAAAAAGTACAAGCAGAAAGTAAAAGACAAAAGACAAAAAAAAACCAAACCACAAACAAGTTTTTGAAGACATTCAAAAACAGTGAGACCATATGTATTTAGCCACATTTTTAAAGCAATTAAAAGTAAAAATAACACCGTAAACACAGTAAAAATAATATTTATAAACCTATATTTTAATTTGTTCCCTGCAAAGCCCATAACTTCATATGTTTTTCAAACAAGACTTTGATGCTTCTAAAGAAAACAAATAACATTAGCATTCCCAGTACTTTAAAGAAAGGTATGTGGAATAAGATAAAGTCAGACAGGCTAATTAATTATATTTTTGAAGTACTAAGCAATGACTGGATTGCAAGTTATATTTTAAACATATTCTTTTAGGTGTGCAGTAGGTGCCAGTGTTTGTGACAGTCCTGAAAGTGTTTTTGACATCATAACAGCAAAACATTTGAGTGATTTACTCCCCGTCATCATTAAGAGACAACTGCTGAAAAGCATTTAGTTGAGAAAAAATGTAAAAGATTCCTTATTCTTCACAGAACTTTATGCCCTTTAAATTTTGCATTTCATAAATAATTAGTCATTAGACTTAAAATTTTTCTTTACTCCAAACACTCACATTTATGACATTTCACATGCACAACACCACTCAGTCCCTTTTAAACTAGAAAAGCACAATCTACTGAAAGCTTAAGCATTTGAAAGTTCCAGGTATCTTAATCTTTACAAAGATACAAAGTGTTCAGAAACAAGGTAGTAAATACTTTAGTGCTGCCCCAATTACAAATTTTTGTTGTATGGTAACTATTTTATTACACTTAATATTTTTGTTCAGTAGAAAACAAACATATCATATTGTTACCCCTCTCCATTTTCCTCATAGGTGTATTCTCTGAGAGTTTTTTATATTTGTGTGTTCCTTACAGAATACATGTAGGGGTAAGGGTCCTATCAGTGCTTAATTAAGTATAGGGAGTTTATTTGCAATGAGTACTCTTTTTCTGAGGTTTGCAGAAGGGCTGGTAACCATCTGTATGTTTAAGACAAAATATTTTCGAGGAAAACATCAGTTTAGGATTTGTTTGTGCATATACAACAGCTTGTACTTAGTAACCTTCATATAATCTCCTTAAACTCCTGATTTCTGACAGGCTAAAATCATGAAGAAATGTGCCAAAGAAAACTGCCACGAGCCATTCTTCACATAGTGCTAATTATATCAGGGTTCTTAAAGCTGTGGTTCTTAAACCCCATCAAAATTAATCTACATTTTGAAACAGATCTAACAGTTGTTTTGAATGCTGAACAAGAATATTCAGCATTCAAAGAGATTCTTCTAATACACACAAGTCAGTTATCTTGCTATTTCACCTGAATTCAAGGAGAATTGTGCACATTCACAGAATTCTTCTACATTCCAGAGCTTACCCAGCCACCCGCTCAGAATTAAACCCCAAGTTTGGCACACGCAGCAACTTTCAGGACGGCCCCTCTGTTCAATTCCAAGGTGTTAAGGACAGTGATCCCATCACCAAGCCTGGCAGCTGCTGGAGGTACTCCATCTCTGCTTGGCACGCAGGGATCCCCCCTCACCCATGACGGAGGCACGTTAAGGCGCAGTGCAGGAGTGCAGCAGTTCCAACACTAGAGGACAGCCTGATCATTTGACTGAGCCTCGAGATTTGTAGTGCACTTTCCACATAGCTTCCTTCCTCTTGCACTAGAATTCGAGTTCATAAGCTGATGAATCCAATTTCAGGAAGCTTCTCTTCAAATCAAAGATGTTTTTCTCCCCGCTTTCTACATAAGTTTCAAAGCGTTGCAAGAATTCTTGAGAATGAGATAATTAATGTCAGTACTGTCTGTCCAACGCCAAAGACAAGAGCTTCTAGGGGAGCCATATTCTTTCCTGCTACTCTGTAAATTCCAGCTACCGCAGCACCTAAGAATCACAAGGAAAACAATGATCAAATCACAGAAAAAGCCAAGGTTTAAATATGTGACAAATTATCTACTCTATGTGTCAGCTATTTATAGAACATTACCAAACACTGTATTACTTCATGGCATTACACAATTATCAGCCTTGCTTGTATTTTTATAGTTAAATATATCCTTCAGGAATGATTTTCCCAATTGAACCAGATCAACTTTTCCATCATCAGTTTAAGAAAATCAAATCTTGTTCTTTCCCTGTCCACGTCTTCAAATTTTATTTTATTTTTTTAACATTTTTGCCTTGCACCAGTTTGAAAAGGTAGTAAGGCAGTCCTCTAAAAATTGACCAAGTCTGAAGAGTGGTTTAATACTGTTTGTATAGGCAGGGAGAAGACAAGAACAATAAAGCTGCTAGTGTCAACAAAACAATTGTAAACACACATTTACCAGCTTCATTTAATACTTCAGATGAATAAACTGGTCATACCATATGAGTTTATTTTGACTTAAACTACTCAATTGGAAACAATTGTTTAGCAAAACCAGGAAAACATAAAAAAGGTCAAAGTATTGCAGTGTTTTCCACAAATGTGTATGAGAGGAAATTTCTAACCAGTACAATTAGACTTAAAGCTATAAAGCACATAAAAAAAACCAACAAACCAAAACAAACTCAACAGATCATTTTTCTTCTACAGCTGTGTACAATATTTGAAACATTTGAAATATAATATCAAGAGGCCAGGATCAACCAAAACCAATCCCAAACTTAATTGTAGACCTTCAGTATGCATTGTCTCAGATGCTATCTAGTCATAATTAAATACCCTTGGAGATCACAGAGGCTTTTTCAGGCTCAAAGAGAACTGAAGAGTCATCAAAACTTTTTCAAATAATATGCAAGAGTTTTTTTTGAAAAAGGGGATTTTTTTTGGTTTTTTTTTTTGCACAGTCACTAACAGGAATAGACTGCTGGAGTGATCAAAAATCCATTAGCGACACAGAAATACATTGAGTCCCAATAGATTTTCTGAAAGTACAATCAGCATCTGAATCATCTGACATCTTCAAAAAGTAACACCTCAGTTTTACAGTAGCTTTAGGAAGAGTAGAACTCATTAATGATTGTGGCCATAACAGTATTTATAAACACTATTAATCGTAATGTTAGGTGATTTTTGGATTAATTTATTTTCGTTGTTGCTTTTTTAAAAAAAAACAACCCAAAAGCACATATTCTGTAAAGTATATTTTGTCTGAAATATCTCACCAGAAGGCTAGCCTTATGGTATTTGACTCAGCTACCTTTCATAAGCTTTTCCATTTCTTCCTTGGCTAGCTGCTGTCAAAAACTGAAAGAGATCATTTAGACTGAGCTCACTACTGACATTAAAATTATTTTTCAGATTGAACTCTTAAAGCAAATTTAAATTGGCCAGAAACGTATACCAGAACTGTCACTACTAGATCAATAACAGAAATTTTGGGCTTTGAGAAAACACTGAGATACTCTGGGAAGTATCCAGAATAAAACAATAAAAATTTGGTAGTCTGCTAATTATGTATTATTACAGAAATAACAGTGTGCAGAACAACCTGTAATGCATAACCCAGCACAGCTGGTATAGAGCCAAAAGTATGTACAATAGGCTGCCAATGAGGGAAATGAGAATTTGTCACCAAAAAGGAGTGTGCTGGGGAAGAGGAGGAAGGACAGACCCTTCTGGATCAATTACAGCTGAAGTCCTTGCCTTAAGCTGCCTGGTGTTTATATATTCTTGTTTGGCTTGGTGGGATTTTTTTTGGTTGTTGTTTTGTGGGTTTGTTTTTGTTAGGTTTTGTTGGGTTTTGGTTTCAGGTTTTTTGGTTGTTGGTTTTTCTTTTTTACTGTATCCTCTGTTGATTAGTAATTTTTTCATACTGTTTTTAATGACCTTTAATTTCCATGATTTTTCAAAGTGTAGAAACAGAGGAATCTCCTGCTTTTCTATATGGTGGTAAAAAGGTCCCAGACATCACAAAGTCTGAAAGATCTCCCTGAGCAAAATTAAACTTACATTGTGAATAGGCTATACTGCCTTCATTCTCCTACACAAACAATGCTGAAGACTGGAAATACAAAGTGGAAATTGAAGTCAGTTTGCTATTTCAATTTCTTAAGCACTGGACCAGGCATATTCAAATAGCTGATACTTCAACTCACATCTCCCAGTTTGCAACACCGTAGCTATTAAAAATCCTCTTTAATATTTGATCACCATAATTTGCCTTCAAAAGCTCCCCACAGAATTTCTTTCAGTATGAAACAACTGAGTTCTGGCCAGAAAAAATACTTCAAGGTAGAAGTACTTGCCTAACCAAGTTGCAATGCTCTTTGCAAAACCCTTGGGAACAGCATAACAAGTCTACAGTCTAGGTTTAGAGAAGTTCTCAGATGAATATGCACACAAACAGGACTGCTTATGTGCTGAATGTTTTGACCTGAAAAACTGGATGCCAAAAATAAAACCATGTTCCTCCTCTTTTTATGCAAAGATAAAAGACACAAAGTACTTTCATTTGAGAGACACTGATCCTGAAACCTCCCCACCACCACAGAAAGCTGTGAAAGTCTCTGCTCAGATCTCTCAGCACCACATTTCCTAACTTCAGTTCTTCAGAAGTGCTCATGCACGCCTGACTTTGTAACAGGCCGCTCCCATTTTAATCCTAAAACAAAAATCAGGATAACATATCAGGCACTCAGCTAGTTCCAACTTGCCTTAGAAAAAAACCCCAAAACTATCAACCCAACACCCCTGCAAAAATCCAACAAAAAATAGTTACATTGAACTGTACTGTGTTAAATGATGGAAATTCTAAGCTGACAAATTTGCAGCAATTAAAACAACCTTTTGAGGAAAGTCTTAGTGAACCTTCTCATGACATTTGTATTTTTATTTAACCTTGAAAAACAATAGTCAGGAAGGTCTTTCAGCAGCAATTAGAAATAATCTGTCACAAATCCTCTCTGAATGTGTCCAAAACTGATAGTGATACCACTATTCTGACAGCCTGGGCAGAACACAGGAAAACCAAAATGAAAGGTAGGAAGTCTTGCCTTCAGACTATACGGTGGTTGCTAGATTTATGGCTCCTTACCCTCAGAGACCTTTCAAGTTAGGCAATCTTTTCTGCAACACCGAAGATTTTGAGGCAGAAACTACTGATCAGTTAACATAGGCACCATTCAACACACGGATTTTAATGTTGAGAACTCCTAACTATCACTGTTTCAGACAAACACACTCTACTTTCCTGAAAAAATAACATCTACTATTTTTCCCTCCACAACAGAAAACTCAGCATGCTCCTACTTGCTTGGGAAAGCTACTGTAGTCCTTTTATAAGTTTGATAAACAGAGCTGGACATGATAAAACCAAAGAATGAATAAAGTGTTCTACAGGTTTTATGGCCCATATTTCAGTGCTGACACAGATAACGAAATTTCTTGGGAAAGATGGAAAAGCAGCATCTGGAACCAATAACTCTAGATGAAGAAAGATTAGCAGCATTTCCTCAAAACATTCTTGGCAGCACCACTCGTGTCATATTTGGTCAGGTGTAACTACATAACACACTCCTACTTTTTGCAATATTTTAAACACGAGTGTGGTTTTTAACTACAGCTCTGTGAATCTTCCGGCTTGAACAGAAAAAATGGTTGCATCTATCTGAGGATACAATGTCAAAAAATAAAAATTGTATCTTGAGTGGCAGTCATTCATCTAATGCCAAAAGAAACTCTGTAACAGATGCCCTTGACAAACAGTACTTCACCTAGAACATCAGCAAAGCTTAATTTTTTTTTTTTTTTTTTTTTGGGAGGGGGAAGTCACTCTATAACTATTGCAAAATCCTTAATAAACAATTAACTCAGAAAAGTAGTTTTGGTTTTGTTTGTTTTAGAAGTTAGATGTAAAATAGGAACGGAAAAAAACCCCAAAACAACAAAAAAAAACCCAAACAAGAACAAAAGGCAGACTTACTAGTTATCATTGCTCCAGTTATAGAACCCAGAAATCCAATGCTGACCACAATGACAGAGATCAGCCTCCCCTGCCTATGCCTCTGCAGCATCACAAACATTAATACTCCCACAGCACCATGGACAAAGAGAGAGGAGAAGAGCGCCCAGAGGAAAACCCAGTACCACATCTCTGAAAGAAAGCAGTCAAATAAAGGGTTAATACTTTTTAGACAAGAACTTTATAAGCAAGAAACTTTAAAACATTGCAAACAATCAACAGTAAGAGAAAAGCAATACTGATTTCCATCTTAAAAGTGATACATGTGACACCATCTGCACACGTTCAAGACTCTTTCCTCATTTCAGCAGTCTGTCAGAAAGGATTAGCTGTATTATGTTAAAAATTATAAAAAGGATTCTGGCAAAAATCTTAATTCAGATGTATTTTTACAAGTAGCCATAATTCCTTTAATGGCTTCTTTAAATAGTGTTGATTGTAATTTCTTAGTAGGAATTGTAACTTCTTCTGTAGAATGAAATACTCTCTGACTCAAAGACTGAACGAGGAAAAACTCAAGAACAGGTTTGGGGTTTGTTTGGGTCGTGAGTTTTTACTTTGGGGCGGGTGTGGATCTTTTGTCGTTTCCCAACCCTCACAAATAAGAGACAGCATGAGGTAACATCAGACGGGAAAACTGAGATTAAAGACTTTGGCTTATCTACACCCAGGAGCTGCAATAGACTGTTTCATCAAATTAGCTTCAAAGATGCAAATAAAAACACTATAATTTCAACAAGAAATTTTAACACATCTAACTCCTCGCTTCTAATTGCTTAGTACAGAACTTCAGAGAGAGGTAGTGACTATTATTTAAATTACTAAAATGAGCATCAGATCTTGAGAATGTTTGAAGCACAAACATTTCTTTGAAGAACGGCAGACAGGATGAGTACCTTCAAAGAAAAGATCTGGAACCATCTATGGAGCTACAGACTAACTGAAGAACCTTTCTCACTTGGTGTTTCTGAAAACATTCTATGAATCAAAAGGGTAAGAAAATTAAAAAAAAAATCTCTTTTGTTTTAAGTCAGCTACAGTAGGTATGTATCATTACAGAATTTAGCAAATTAGGGTACATATTTCATAATCCCATGACACTGTCATTAATTCAGTATTTGCTGCAGTTCCCTCTCAAAAATAGAACAAAACAAAAAACCCCAGCTTCCTTACAAAAGCAAGATACTTAGTACTTATGAGGCAAGCCTGTATTAATGTAGCTTGACTCATATCAACTATTGGAGAAAAAAAATACAACCCAATTAGCTAATTTTAAAAATACTGAGCAGCACAAAACATACCGTGAAAAGATGCTGAGAATAAAATGTTGCTACACAATAACCACAGCCCTGGGAGCCCATTGTCAGTAGGATATGTATATAGATAGCACAGATACAGAGTTTATGCTTTTTTTATTTAGCAGTACTTTGGGAGTAGCTCAACCTTTCCCCTTTCACACAGGCATAAATGGCAACACTATACCTGCCCAAGGATGTACAACTCCTCTAAATCATGATAGCCAAAAGCACTTTTGAGAGAGCAGCAAGGAAAGTGGCCAGCAAATCTACATCCAATTAATACTTCAACTGTAGTTCAAGGTGCAACTGTTCCTTCTGAGTGCCTGGATACATGCACCCACATCCTGAGGGAGGCTCGGAGCAGCTCTCCTGAGATCCTCCATCCCTTCAGCCCAGGCCCCAAAATGGGTCTCAAAAATCTTGGCAAAGGGATAATGACCAGGGTACTGTTCCCCTAAATGAATGTCTCATCATTCTCAGAAGTTACTGTGACAGAACAGTTGCAGGAGTGTCAGGTAGTCCCCTGACAAACCCCCTGACTAAAATTAAGAAAGACTGACTGAGCTAATGTGTGGGAGGAGAACCTCTCCTGCTGTCCTAACAGGCCTGGGCCAATACTAGCACAGCCTGGGTGTTTCCATTGTTTCATTCAAGTGGAAGCACGTGAACAAGAGGATTAACCTAAGATCTACCAATACAGAACACGGCAGCCCTGTCAGACCTACAGTTTGACAACAGGGAAACAAACTTTAGGATTTAATGACCAATCTGGACCAAGAAAGTCTGCGGGAATCTGACACAGTCATACCCCGTAATTTCTACCGGATTTGTTAGGCATTGCACCACCTTTGAGGAAATTGGTGTTTGTAGGCATTGTCAACCTTTATCAGGTAGAAAAGACAAATGATTTCCAGTCTTAGGAAAACTCACTAGGATGACTGTATTTTTAGAAGAAAATGAAAGCTTATGGGAAGGTTAACTACTCCCCTGTAACTAAGAAACCAAAAATATTTACAAACTCTTACACAACAAAATAGCTCCACAGTGAGCAACTATCTTCGGTCTTATTTATGTTCCAAATAAGGCTCAAGGAAAATTAGCATCACCCCTCACTTTATATTTAGGGCAGGAGACTTGGAAATAGAAAAAGGACCAAAATGTCCTGTTGGCTAAAGGAATGTAAACTTCAGTTCTTTGTAACACACTTTCTCCTCCTACTCTTTAAAGCAGCAGGCATATTGAACAGTTAGTTAGAGAACATCCAGAAATATTCCTTGTTTGACACAAAACCAGTTGGAGCTTTGTTAAACTATGACCTCCCTTCATTAAAACATCACCCAGGTCTTAGGAGCTGAAACAGGATAAATCACTTTGAAGCACCTTCCCTAGGAAAGGCCAGAAGTTATCCTTTCTTATCCTCCTTTATTTACTCTTTCTATGCCTGCTAGGTCAACACAGTCATTTATTTACTTCTGTTCATAGGGTGAGTGATGAAGCCAGCCAAGTAATTTGTTTAACAGAGGTGAACAAGGCATGAAGAGAGAGAAAATATTCCAGCAAATTAGAGGAGACCTTAAGCTCTATTCATGTAGAGGACAATGTAGATGCTCTTACCCTGATACGGTGAGGGCAGAGAATTATTCATGCTCTGTAAAATTCAATATCATCTAACCTCTGAATCACGAAGTGAGATGACTCTCAAAAACAGTATGTTAGAATAACACTGAAAGACACAAAGAATGGGTTGGGAATAACACTGAGAGGTGCCACTAAATAATAGAGAAAGAGAATATGGACCTCTGAAAACAAATGGTCAAGACTTCACTTGTTCAAAAATGACTGAGGAGTTTGATTGCTAATTGACTTGCAACATCTCTAAGGAAGAGGAAGTGAGACTGAAGTGTCTCAGCTATTTATGTCCCATACAGTGACTGATCCTTTAGGCAGCATAAATTTATGTATTGCTACCCTGGCAAAAAAAAAAAAAGCAACTTCAGTCTTTGTGCAGCTATTCTAATCAGCTGGCTCTTTTGACAACATGAACTGCAGACAGAGCACTTTGCTGTTACAGAGGTAATGATTTACCTCTATCTGTCAGAGAGATTCAAATACACACCTAGCCTCAGTTTATTTAGTCATGTCCTCAAAGAGCATCCCAAAAGAGACATGACTAGCATAAAATTAAAAAAAAAAACAACAAACAACAAAATACTTGCAACTTCCTTTGCTTGACCCTAAGAAAATGTCAGAGTTTACTTTTAGTGTATCCAAATTCCTTAAAGTCAACAAAAGACAACAAACCTGTATCAAAACTCCACAGCTCCTAGAGAAATACTAGTTCCCTCGGAACTAGGGAAGGCACAGTAATTTACAAGCACAGTGACATTCAGTATATTGCAAAGATGTTCTACTAATAAGAGCCACTGAGATACATTTTTCATGTTTAAAATTCTTACTGCTTAAACTGAATAGAAGATTTAAGACAGTGTTTATATTTCTTTACTCTGGTTCGCCTTAGTTGGGGATGTTTTTTTCCTATCAGAAAAGCTGCAAGGCTCAAATATCTTGTAATTAATGCCCAATCGTACCAGTTTTAGTGTACTTTGTTAATTTTGATACTCATACATATCAGATAGAAAACATGCATACATTATGCTTATGTACTATAAATACACATTATACATGTATTAGTGTAGGCATACACAACATAAAAGATTAGGAAAATATTTTTTAATGCATGTTATTGTTTAGAATGACATTCATATCAATTCCACCTTATCAAGACTTGAAGTTGCACTCCATCAAGAGTTTCCTCTTACACAAGGAAAGTACATAAATGATAACATTTTCAAATATTATCTCTATATATATATCAATATGCTGCCCTACTGCCACTCAGCTTCAGTAAACATTGAGTATCTCCTTAGTCCTTCATCTTCAGCACTTTTCCTCTAGTTCTAAGCTCGTTTGGCCAGATGAATAATGATTGCCTACAACATGTCATAAATCAAGTGATTCACTCCAAAAAAAAGTGTCTCTCTATGTCCAGCCCAAACCCAGTACCCAGCCTACTACTATTAGCTACAGAGGTAAGTCAAGCAATAAGCACCTGTACTAAGAATACAAAAATACAAATTTAAATCCACAATGTAGCACACATCAAATTTAGTACTAAAAAAAACCCCAGTAATGTTACATTCCTGTAGCTTATAAACTCAAAGCACTCAGATGAAGTGACAGCATATCATACCTGCAAATGTAATTCAGCTCTTTACATGCTGCATTTTTTTCTTCAGCAGCAGGTCCTGTCCTTAATTATTGTATTAACTTGTACTTTCAAAGTTATCAACAATGCACTCAAATTGTTGTTTGGAGATGCTAACGTTTTTGCTTCTTTGAGTGGGGAAAAAAGCACTTAGCTGAGGAGCATTTAAATCTCAAATTACAGACTAGTCCTCTCAAGTGACAGCATAGGGAGCAAAGAAAATCCAGACAATCTGGGGCAAAGGAGCACAGAATGGAGCTTAGGAGCTTCTATTAGTGTTAGTATTTTATTAGTATTATTTTTGCCAAGTCCTTTATTGTGGAAGCAGCCTTTAAACAATTTTTATTTTACTGGATACTAAAAACGGGATTTTTTTCTCCTCCTTTTGCAGTTCAAATTCAGCTATCTGATCTGCTCTAGCAAACCCTGATCTAGCACTAATTCTAAAACACAACAGTTCACATAAAAGAGGTGTTCTTGTGATTTACTGAAGGATGTAACAAAGAGTGAGGCAAAAGCCACTCCACCTCTCCAATGTCTCCTAAAGCCTTACTTCCGCCTCCCAAGAGAGGTCAGGAAGATGGGAACCAAGCACACCATGGTGGTGGACCTATGTTGAGCTAAAAGGAGCAACGCTTGCAGCTTTAGCTGTTACTGGTGTGATGTGTATGTGGCAACAATGAACCTGTCTGTGGTCTCCTGGGCATCCGAGGCCACGAGTGAAAGACAGGATTTCCTTTCTTTATGTTGAACCTGATTCACAAATATGGTATAAAAATTATCTTTTGCATTGACAAGAAAAAGAACCCACCAAAACTAAGCTATTAGGGCATGAAGCATCCCTGGCTTAGGCTGGAGTTCACATCAGGACCCTGTTGAAAATTTCAGAAAATTAACATACTTTTAAGAAGGATGCTGATAAAATTTTGCAACATGTTTGTGAAAACATAATCAATATGGTTTATCTCAAGGAGATAAATCTTTACTTGTGCAACTAAAAGGACCACAACTTTAAGTTCAAAAGCAGACAGTCCGGAATATTCATGGAACATGGTATATTAATGATTTTCTTTTCCCAATATTGTGTAGAAGGTTCTGCTTATACCTCAGAGAGGTGCAAAAGGGAATGGATTAAGTAGCCAAAGAAGATAAACGCATTCACAAACCAATTTTCTTAGGTTTTGAACAAAGTTTACTTCAATAAGTAGTAAGAAAGGGCTTATGTAACCAGTTCAGCTTTTGGTTAATATCAATCATTATATCAATATAGATTCTGTCCTGTGGAAATGATTTTTAAGTCCAGTGCAAGTTTGGGACTGTTGATAGTCCATGAGAACATTGAGCTCAACAGGTTATGGCTGTAAGAGCACCCTGCATTTAAGCACCAATTTAGAAACTGCAATTATAACTGTCTGTGACACATTCTCCAACAACACTATGATGGATAAAAAATTATTTTTCATATTTTTAAGTTAAAAAGAAAAAAATCCACATTAGAAATGCCTTATGCAAGCCCTCATCTTATTACAAAAGCACTGAGGAATGAGCTGATTTTAACTCTGGGCACTGAATTTCATAGAAATGCCTATGTTGCATAATGATCTAATAAGAAAAACTTTATAGAGGATGTCTGGCACAAAGCAAAGCAAAATCCATTGTGAACTTTTTCCTTTAAGAGCACAAGTTTTTAAAGCAGGTACGTTAAAGTGACTACTCAGGAAGTGAGCTGTATTTAGTGTGTCACCACACTAATACCTGGAAACTTTAATTATCAGACACACACTACAAAGTTCACAGATAAGATAAATATTAAAAGGTTAATCTTTTTTTTATTACACTAAGATGCATCCTGTAAGTTAAAAGAACAAGAAAGATGATCACTTTCTGTTTGCTACAGCTTCAACTTCAGCTACACCTCTGTTTTCATCTCACTTCTATTTCCATCTCACTTCTTCCACCTTGAAAAGACTAAAAAAAAGAGAACAGAATGTATCTATTAACCATTATTATATGGTTACATACAAAAAGATTTCATAATACTCTTTCATAAATATTGGAATATTTCCATAGCTGTTTAAAACCCACCGCTACTCAACATTTTCCACTAATCTATCACCACCTAATACACCCCTACAACCGACTAGAAAGAATTTACTCAGTTACATCTCTTTTACTGACACCCAATCCCTGCTAGTTCAGAGCTGTATGTTTTTGTTTACACATGGACAGAATAAGGGAGGATACCCCTCTCCCCTGTATGCCTTGGGTCTCACGGTAGTCCACACCCATTTGCCAGCCTGAGACTGAGCAGAAAAAAGCAGTTCTTGCCAAAAGCCAGCCAAAGCTCCCCTCTCCTAACAGAGGGTGAGGACCTGACTCTACTTTGGTTCACAGGATTTTTTTCTTAACAGCTCAGTCTTTAAGAATCCCAGATTGTTAAGATTACAACTACTTGTCAGAAAACAACTGTCACCTAATTCACTCCCACGGGTCTCGTCGTCCACAGGTATACACAGGGGGGAAGTCTGTGACTATCCACATTCAATTTTACGGTCCTCTAGTTGTTTTTTTATAGCTCTCTGTCAAATGCCAGTGAGCATATATGCACAAGGGGAAAAAAAATAAAACAAAAAACCAACCACCCCCACAAACACACTCCAGCCTTCCATACATATTTATTTATACACTCACACACACTTTCTCTACAATCCTTCACTCACGCACAGGTACCCATCACTCGCACACAAACACACACACGATACATCCCACAGAACACGCACGTAGGCACCCGGAGAGACTGGGGAGCACAAGCCCCGGCTCTCCCTAGGCGCAGCACAGGGAGACCACCGCCACTCCCACGCCCTCCATTGTGCTCCAGCCCCGGAGCCCGCCCGCCCCGCCGAGCGCACCCTCGCACCCGCACGGCCCCGTTACCCGTGAGGCTGCGGAGGACGGTGCCGTGAGCCCACAGGCTCAGCACTTGCTGCACCGACAGGTTGATCATGGAGTTGTCCCCCGCTTCCACCTTCATGGTGCCGCCGCCGGGCGGGCTCCGGCAGCCGCCGGACCGCGGGGCGAGAGGGAGACGGCGGCGGCGAGCAGCGAGAGGGCGGGGAGGCGGCGAAGGGAGCTCCGCGCCGCGGTGGAGACATCGAGGACGGAGTGGGGGAGGCGGCGGCCGGGGGGAGCCGGGCGATCTCGGGGGAGGAGGGGAGCCGGCCGCTGGCGCTTCCCCGCCGCTCAGGGGCAGGGCCGGGCGGCGGAGCCCATCACCATCATCATCATCATCATCATCGCCGCCGCCTCCTCCTCCATCAGCAGTGGCCACCGCCGCCTCGCCGGCGGTATCGTCACCCCGGTCACCGGCATCACCTGGAGCGAGGGCGGGGCGGCGGCGGGCCGTCCCTCAGGCGGGCGGCTCCATGCGGGAGCAGCAGCGGGGAGGCTCCCGGAGGGGAGCGGGAGCTGAGGGAGCAGCGAGAGCTGAGGGAGCGGGAGGGCGGCCCCGCGCAGGCGCGGCCGGAGGAGCCGGGGGAGGAGTGCGGGCTCCTCCCACCAAAGGGAGAACCAGAATTCGGAATCACAATTTGACTCAAAGAGAGCGGGAAAGACTGGGCATGTCGTGGAAGCCCAAAGAAACTTGCGTTAGCAAGAAGTGTGTCAAATAAAATCTGTACACACATGTGTAGATCTAAAGGGGAAAATAAAGTGATAACACTCCATGGTATTAAAGCTGGTATATAAGCTGATGCTTCTGAGGGCGTTTAAGCATCGGAGAAGAGCAAAATGCAGAATCTGAGTTCTGATGGGAGCAGTGTTTTCACCCTGCTATCCCTCTGAACCTCGTAGTTCCACCGTCACTGTGGCCGCAGATTAAAGTCACCGAAGGTTAGAAAACGTCAGAAATCGTGAGCGAATCTTTATTCTTTATTTTATGCCTTTGTGGATTTCCTGTAATAAAGAGCGTCTTTAAGCTGGACGCGATTTCTTTCTTTCAAAACTTCTTTTCTTTCGAATCACGGGATGCACGGTGCTTACCGATGTAAATGCCAGCAATCATCCCCCATCCCTTCTTAAATTCGCATCCCTAGGCCACATTTAGTGCACACACTTCCTCGCTGGCATTTCTTCAACAGTGCTTGCTACAGAACATCGTTAACATCATTTTATGTCAGCATCCTTTGATGGAAAGGGTTGAAGAGGCAAAGCAACTCATAATAAAATTTGCAATTTATAGATGAAGAGCCATGTCAGATAAATCAACTAATATCCTGCTTGATGCCAATGACCCGAATTTTTTCAGATAGATTTTTGCAGGATGTCTGATTCAGGGGAATGCTCCCAAAGCCTTTTGCAGCTGACAGTGCTTGGCATTTCTGCAAGTAGGTATCAAGCCAGGCAATGAGAAACTCACAGGGAACAGCTCCCTAGGGGGCTCTGGCTTTCACTGATTAAGCACGGGATGGATCACTGATGGAGAAAGAACTCAGCTGCTGGGCCAGATCCCTGTTCCATGATCGAGGGAAGGTCCTCTCTCTCCCTGTAATCCCACTGCTTTACAGCTGTGTAGTTCAGGCCTTACAGAAAACAGTTCCCTTCATTATACAGTAGTGATTCATTTTTAGGGCAGAATTATTCCATACTTGTAGGGCTAAGTGAGAAAAGAGCATATAATTTATATTTGAATGTGAAACATACAATGAATTGTTTAGGAACAGTTTTTCTGGTTTATTCTTTTTAACTTCTGCATGCCAAACTCTGAGAAAACAAACATTTTTAAATGCCATTTAAAAAAAAACATCCCAGACCCAAAATTTATTTTTCGCTGTAGACCAAGGTATACTCTGCAGGACACTGTGGTGTAATCAAACTTACTGTAAAAAGGAAGAGTACTTTTGGTGACCATTTTCTCTCATGAATCTCCTACTGACAGATGTCAGCAAGACTACTTGATAGGCCAGAGGCATGCATGGAAACATGCATGGATCTGTAAGTAATGCTGCAATGGTGCCTGCTGACCTTTCTGCCTGCACATGGATGATTTTTTCTGTTCCATACAAGGAAGAGTGCATGGGGAATACTGGCTTTGAACCACTTGTGTTCAGAACTTGCTGGAATACCTTCCTCAAGGTTTTACAGTAGAAGTACAGGACACACATTCACATAGAGGTCAAGAGGGTATCTCTGTAGTCTGCAGACTCTTGCAGTATTTGCTCAGGACCATTTTTCAAGATTTTGCACATGGTTTCTCCTTAGAGATTTGGAAAATAGATTCCCTGAGGGAGGGCTGATCATTCTCCAGCAGTGCAGGGACAGTGCGAACACAGAGCTGCTCCTCTCAAGCCCTGGAAGAACAAACCAGCTTTCTTCCAAAGAGAGATCCACCAAAACCACAGTCCAGCTTCCACTGAAACTCCCTGTTAGAGGCTAAAAATGGTTATCAAATCTCAGGCATGCAACATCTAAATTAACCTTTTCTATCAAAAACCTCCAACACACTGGGACAGTGTACAAGTGATAAAGGGACAGAGATTCATTGTAAAAGGGGCCATAATTCATATAATTTATTCAACTTAATCCTCAATCCATCATCCAGCAGGTGAGCTGGATACAAATTTAAATACAAATTCATCATGTGAAAACAAGGCTAACTGGATTATTCAGGAAAATATTGCTCAAGTACTGACTTTAAAGCAAAAAAAACCACAGGGTTGTTACATGGCAGTGACGTTTCCCAGTAGCACAATACTGGGAGGAGGTCATTCTGGAGGAACAGAGTGCCTTGACTGAGGCAGCAGAAACAACCAAAATTCACTCTTGCAAACTGTAGCTTCGTAGGAGCAGGGAATTGCAGCCAACTCTGTCCTCAGCAAGACGTCCCATATGGGTGGTGTTGCCACAGAAGTCCTGAGTGTACCAGCTCCCTGCAGGGATTTTTATGAGCTCTGTAGGCAGCAATGTTCAGAGGCACAGCGATGATGGCAAGGGATTCCCAGAAGGATTTAGGTTGCTGCTGAAACTGTGACTCAGGGGAAGAATATACCACAGCTGCTTGAGCAAGGCAAGCAAAGGTGGTGAGGGCTGAAAAGATCTCAGGGAGGAGAAATCACAGTGGGCAGCACTGTCCTGATAATTAAAACAGGAAGGAAAGAAAATAAGAAGAAAAATACCTAAGAACATAATCTCAGAATTTCATCAGATAAACTAGTTCCTTAAATTACTAATGTTCAGAAAAGAGAAGCAGTCCTTTAGCAAGGGCCTGGTAAGACCACTTCCACCTCTGTGGCACCTTGAGGGTGGGGAGGACAGGCACAGCAGAAAACGTGGGGAAGGTGACGGTGTTAGAGAGGGTTTGCTGGTGGGGTGGCAGAGGGAGGGCTGGCAGCTGGGGCATGACCAGCTCTGCAGAGCAGGGATCAGGAGAAGGCTTGGAACTGCAGGGAAAACAGCAGGGGGGGGGAGACAACCTGACAAAGAAGCCTTCACAATTTGTATACAAATCCCATGCTTCCACTGCTGTGTGGTATTCCAGAGGCTGGGACACAACCCTCATGGTCTGCCTGACAGCCAGCCCTGAGCCACCACAAACACCTGAGAGACTCCAGGCCTCCTTTACACATCCAAACCTGCCGGTGAAAGGGTCCATGGGGAGCACCTGAGAGCTTATACAGGGACTGATCTTCATCCCAGACGAGCTAATTTTCCTTGCCCCACTGCCCTATTCCCTCATAGCAGCTGGGAGGTTTGGGAGCTTCCCTGTGCTGTGTGCGTGCAAAGCACTGCAAGGAGCCAGCTGTAAACGCTGACTTCAGCCAAAGGAAATTAGTTTTACAGGTGGAAAAGTAGGGTCAGCTTAGTTTCTCTGCCCTGCAAAAGATCAGAATATGTCTACATAAGCTGTTATTAACTTCTGGCATTGTTTTCAGAAGCTGAAGAAATAATGATGAATTTCATTGGAGAGCTCTTGGCTGAATAATTTTCCACTTGGAAAGGTAATGCTTTTCAAAATGAACTGATTTCTTAAGTCACATCTTTTTAGAGAAACAGACAAGACTGAATATGTTCTATTCTCATGCTCTGAAACAAGTATTTGATTTTCCATAGTGAATATGGCTTTTCATCATAGTAAAACATCAAAATCCAAGTAGCAACCCCTCCTGGTCCCCTTGTAGAACAGAATTCTCACTTGAGATCTTCTAGCCAGAGCTGGCCATGTAGATTGTCTGGCACTGCAGTTAAAGATCTGTTTTAACTGAATGGATAACCCCAGCACTGTTCATATATGCAGACATTTTTCCCCCATTTCAAAGGGGTTTTTTTGCCTTTAACCCAAGTCACTGACAAGACCTTAAAAATGCAAATAATAAATTAATGCATCCGACATTAGCGATAGATTTCTTCCTACCTGCCCCTTTTCCAGGCCACCAATTTATTCACAGCAGTTACTACTCAGAAGAATTGGCAGGCACAGCTAGCTGTGGCTTGAGAAGTGGGTCTTTCAGGGATCCCTGGCCTCCAAATCTCAGCTCTTAAAAGGCTGAAACACGATCTCAGCCACTAACCTCGATGACAGATGAAGATGCCTGGACAGCCATGTAGCAGAGGAAGGAAGCAAGGTGATACCACCGGCTAAATATGTCAGCTCTCCCCAGTGTGAAAGCAGCGTCACAGGTTGATCTAAGGCATCTAAAATCATTCGGAGCCGGCTCCCGGGGCGGCAGAGGGAGGCAGAGGTGCACGGGAGACTTTCCCCACTCCCCGGCAGATGGAGCGCTGCGGTACCAAGAGCGCTCCGCACAGCCAGCTGCACCCTGCCACCTCGGGCGCTGCCTCCGGAACGCTCCGGGGCTTTGTTGGCCATGCTGCTGCAAGAACATACCTGTGGATACTTAGAAACTGCAGTTAGGATTTTTTTTTTTTTTTTTTTTAAATAGTTAAAGCTTTGGAGGAAAAAATAAGAAAAGAAAGAGTCTGCTTAGTCTGTTTAGAGAGTATCTTTCTGTGAAATACATTGATTTTTCAGCCGATAGTTCACATGTATTAAAATGCCTGAAGGATTGGACCCACCATGAAATAGAAAAGTCCCACTGACTATGCTAAAAAGATTTGTCAAATGCTGTCATAAATAAAATTTCCTAAATTTGGATCTAATTTTTTTTATTTTTTACATTTAAATCTGCACTGCTTAAAAGATCAACTCACCTATTTGTTTTAAACAATACCATCATTTAGCACAATAAGCTTTCTCCTACTCTGCCCACACTGACACGTGCACACGCACACACACACGTGTGCAATCACACACATGCAGCAGTTTAAAATAAGGACTACTGTTAATATCAACTATGCAGTTACTCATTAAAGAATTTCATTACTCTTTGTGAACTCCTTCACAGTAATCCTTTCTCAAGACTAAGAATGTTATCAGGGTTCTTGTGAAATCTAAATTATTGTTTGTGTTCTCCTTTATAAGTTGACTCAAAGCTGGCAATTATCTGTTAAAACTGTCATTCAGATGCATTTGGAACAGTCTAGCAGGGACAACCATCTTTCCAGACATGAATGAAAACAGTTTCACTGCTCCCTCTGAAGATAAGGTGAGGAACAACTTTTGCTCCTTGTTCTCTTCATTGTCATGTTCAAAAAGGTTGTTTGGCTAAAATGCAAAAATCTTGCTTTCAGCAAAACTTATTTCTTTCAAAATAGCCCTCCCTCCCTCCCCCAATTATTTTTAAAATAACAGACAGACTCTCACAGTCCATGTCAACAATTTGATGCATGGTAGCCACATCAGATTTCTCATATGCTTAGGTCATTAGCTAGCAAGAACATGGTCAAGCTATTGTTTTTGAATTATCCTATTTTTAGATTGGTTTGGAGTTGCTGGAGGTTGGATAGAGAACCCTGTTTTTTCATTAAACTAATTTTTGTTTAGCCCTCACATAAGCATGCCACAATCCAGATAGTAGACAGGCATTTATTTAACTTCTACATACAGCCCTAAGCTCTGGCTCATCTAATTTGCAGTACGTTTGCATTTTTTCTCTGATTCAGAATTGAAGAAAACTCAGCTTCAAAACATCTGAGTTTTGTTGAAGTACCTGTAACTTCAAGCTTCACGATTAAAGCCATATCTGCTGGTGTTTATCCATGACCTGTTGCACCTTCACACTGAGCTCCTCCCCTCCCCTTGTTTGCCTCTCAATCGATGCATTCTTGATCAGGCAGGAGGGGACATATCAGCATCACAGAGCAGGACATTTCCTCAAAACTTCCAGTTCTCCCCCCCTATAGCAGTGCTTTTCAATACCACAAACTTGCAAAACCGCAAATTTTCAGTTCCTAAGCAGGTCCTTCTCCCTCTGACCCAGCATCCTCTAAAGTAACCTGGAAACACCTAATTGATTTCAGTGGACTGCACTTCTGAAAGGTGGAATTATCTGATCTTATCGTGTCTCCTTTTCATCTGACAACTGTAATTATGTTTAGCAGAACTGTTACAGGTGTTTCTAGAGATTCAGCTGCCTTAGGGCAGAAACAATTCTGTTCTGCCATGTATTTTTGTTCCTCTTCAGTACAGGCCAGTTCTAACAAGTCCTACCCCCTTATTTGATTATCCCAGTATGTTTGAAGCACTGATTTACAGTCCTAACTGTCTTTTTTATCCATACAATCTACTTCAGAGAATGTCTTTGAGGACATCTCCTTCATTTTTTTAAAAAACACCTGTGTTGTCAACATTTTTTAAAGTCTGCTGGTTCCTTCAGCCCTACCACAATCCCATGAAATTCAAAATCTGACTCTTGGTTTTAATTTATGGTTTAATTTGAAATTTTTGGCACCACCACAAGCTGACAACATGAGTTCCGACCATTGTGAGATTCCCATTTGAATTCCTGGAATTTTCGAACTATTTTAACAAGTCTTTGAATTCCTGTCATCCCCTTTAGATTTTCCTCTCCTAGTTCATAGTTCAAGCTGATCATATAAATATGTCACAGAGCTATGCTTTCAAAAATACCTCCCTCTACAGTGCTGAGAAAAACTCAAGGTAGACATAAAGAGGGAAAAATCCAGTGGTTTGCAATATCAGAATTGCCTCTGCTCATTCCTACAGCAAGAGAACCACTGGAAAATAAAACCAAACTCATGTGGAACAATGGGTAATTGTAACAGTTTTGGATCAGGCCTTGATACTTCATAAAATTCTGCATGTATGATCCAATATGACACCAAAGATTTTCCTCTTTTTTGTACCTGAATACTGCCTGACTCTTCAGCACCATTATTTCTAAAGAAAGGAAAGAGCAGCATCTCTGAGGTGCACAACCAAGAATCAGGAGACACAGCTTTTCTTTCTAGACCAACCTCATGCTGACAGGTGAATCACACAGCCAGATTCACTTCAGGCAGTATCACACTCTGTGCACAGCCCTCTTGTCGCCAGTGGCCTTGGGAAGTGCTCAAAACACAAAGAAGTCGCCTAATTCTATTTGTAACCCCTTTGGTTTTTGGTTTCTACAACTGGAAAAATGAGATAACCTTACTTGTGGGGTTTAATTCATGGACAGTTTGAAATGCACTGAAAACTCCAGACAGACAGAAATCAGAAGTACAAGGTATTGCCAGAGATAAGTACTTTCAAGGTGGCTTTGTTATTGCTCTGGCTACCTGCCCACAGAGCTTTGCTTGCAATTTAATACCACCAGGAGAAGAAATATTTGATTTTATAGAGTTGTAAGCTCTAGCTGATTAAAAAAAACTTAAGTGGGGAGGGGGAAAAAAAGGTGAAGTACTTCATTGAGCCAGTATTTAACACCTGTCCAGATGCACTCTTCCAGTCCCCCTGTAAAAAGGGCTGTCATGATACTCAGTAGTCTTAAGAACAGGGTGAAAGAGCCAAAAGGTTGGGAAGTGTGCTCTCTCACTCAAAGGATGAACTTAAGTCACTAGGTCTGGGCTACAATGCCCTCTTTGATCTAATCTAAGAAATCTCCTTCTTACAGGACGGGAAAATGTTGCCATTTTGGTTGTGCAGAGCACAGACAGCTGATAGAGATTTGAGCTGAGAGGCGCACACAGCACAACATCCTCTTGCCACCCCGGCTCTGGAAGCAGCCTGGGCACGCTTGCACGGGGCTGTGCCCAACAGGAGGAGCTCTGCCTTCTGCATTTCATTCTCCTGCACTGACAGCTCAAGGAATAACTCAGGCTGAACTACATGAAAGTAATGTGCACCTGCCTGCATGGAAGTGCCTTAGGTCAGGGGCTTTTGCAAACAAATGTACTCAATGCAGGCCAGGCTCCCTGTCCAAAGCCCTAATTAGAGGTGTAGATCACAATCGGTGTAAGGATGCCCAAGGCTGCACTGACCCTGAAAATGACCATCCTCCCACTCTTCCCTCAGGTCCTCCCCCAAAACAGCACTGACAAAGCCCTGCAGAGATTATTCGGAGACTAGAATAATAAACAGAGTGGTCTGAAAACAAATACACCTGTAGGAAAGGAAATGAACGAGCAGTTAAAGTGGCAGCACTATGAAAATGTTTGTAGATGGAACTGTACATGAGTATGTCCTAATTCCTTGCTTCCTGTGGCAATAGTGGAAGAGAAAGAAGTAAAACAAACTTGCTACTGCTAGGAAGGGTGGGATCTGACCCAAAGTGGCAACAAATGCAATGGTAATATTCACAGTTTACACAATTTTACACAAGTTTACAAAAGTCAGCTTTTGACTGAGGCAGCTGCTATGACCCTGCTCTCAAAATAACTAAAGTCCTGGTAAGATTATAAAGATCATCTCACAAACATTTTCCTCACCTTATGCTTGCTTGGTAAGTATCAGAATCAGGTAGCAGTTATCACAGAAATGATAACACAAGATAAATGCATAATGTGAACAAACTTCCCAAAGACATCAGAATTTAAATATTTTTTTTTGTTATGTGCACTGAATAATGAACCCACTTTTAAACAATGTACAGCTCAAGGAAAACAACACAAAAAAATCAGAAAGAGTCTTACAAAAGGGAAAAGTGCCACAGGTAATTTTTTTACCTGTCCTTACTCAGACAGCAGGTAAAAAAAGTTGACTGGTTTCAGATACCCATTAGCTGTCTTGTCCTTAGATAATCTTTGAGAGCTGAGAGGTCAGGAATTAACGTACACAAATATAGAACACTTGAAAAATATTAACTAAAGCCGGGAATAAACTATTCTCTAATGGAGGTCTCAGACCTGATTAACAAAGAGAAAAACTGAAGCAGAGACTTTCCAAGGGAAATGTACACAACAGAACTATTCCTTTTAGGACTTGATTTTAAAAACCGGCCAAGAAGAGATTTAATTTTGTTTACTTAAACAACTAAGAAAAATGTCCCATTGCTTTACCACTTTGTCAGACAGATTCCAGAGCAGAGGATTAGCTAACTGTTTGGTCTCACAGTGCGTACACACACGTACTACTTCACATCTGAAAGGGGAACTCGGTCAGTTTGCAAAACGAGGAGAAATGCATGTTGGCCCAAGTTCTCTGTTTCTGTCAGCCTCCATGGTGAAGCAGCACAGTGGGTGGGGGCATCAGGGAAAAGGTTCTAAGCGTTGGTTTCTACTTCTCACTACAAAAGAAAATTTAGCCTTTCTGTTTCTACTCCTTCACGTAGGAGCAAACAAATGCAGCTTCTGTCAAACCCACAACAGTGCTGTCAGTACTAACAGCATCAGTATTATAAATGTGTTAGCAACTAAATCCTCCTCACCAGGGGCTGAACCCCTGGGACAGCACGAACCCCTGGCACGTAGCCTCCCAGACAGACTGTCTGTCTGGGGAGGAAGTTGGAGAGAGTGGCTGTAACCTTCTTGCAGCCAGAGCTACCAGAGGAGACCGGAGCTGCTCGGGATCCCGGTGGTGCTGGCTGAGGAGAGCTGTGCTGCCAAGTTGTAATGGTTCTACACTGTCCACCCACAGCTCCTTCTGCCACAGTCCCCCTGGAGAGCTGCCCCAGACTCACAGCTGCCCTCCCTTCACCCACCCTCCCTTCCAGTCTGCAGGGCACTGTGCTGATAACTGCAAGGCTTGCTCAGGGAAAGGTGCTCACTGAAGGTGTACCTTAAAGTCACTGCTTGCCTTCCTTTTGGATGGAATCCTCCCTACAACTCCTCCCTCACCTTCAGCTCTTCTGCTTCTACGTGTTCAGAGGCAACCCACTCTGTCCAGCAGCATCTATAAGCAGGCAGAGGATCTTAGAGCCTAGAGTAACAATCCTTGCTTTAAAGCAAAGTTAAAGCATCTTTTAGTTGAAAAATTCCTAGCCTACTCCTAGAGTTTTATAGTGGAAGGTGCTTTGATCACTGACTCTTTTTATCTGTATTACTCTTATTTTGACCAATGCAAGTGCAATCTGGTTTTTAGGCCAGGGGCCTGCTGATTGTATTAAATTTTGATAGTGCAGTTTTGGAAGGATTTCTAAGAAAAAATCACTGCTAAATGAAGACATAACTGCAAAATTAGAACATCACTCACATTTCCAGACTGAGCTGAGATGTCACTGGCAAATGGTGAACAGGCAAGGCCAGACGCCTCACAGTGGTGAATTGCACCTTATGCCCCTTTGTAATGTGCCACACTGTGGCAAAAGCTAATCACATTCAAACTAATTTTGTAAGAACAAAATGTTAGGGAGATCTTAAAAGACAGAGAAAAAAGAGGCATGCAAAGGTAAACAGGCTGGTGTATGTTACGTTTTATGTTTCACCACAGACATCATGGCTGCTGCAAGATGCTGGGAGAAATTTTGTAGCCTCTGGTGCACCAGATGAAATTGGTTAGGTCAGGTGATTGCAGGGATGGGATTTAGCAGAACAGACAATCTTTTTGATTCTACCCTCCATGGGAGTCTTTTTGCTAAGCAGGAGGTTACACTGATGTTGGACCCAGTGGTTTGCAATGTCAGCATTACCTCTGCTCACTCTGATCTCCATGGTGTGAACCATAAATACAATGAAAATACAAAAAGTTCCAAAGGAACATGTGGTGGAAGGCAGGTTCTCACACCCCACTTACTTTACACTGTTACAGACTTCAGTATTGATAGTGATGCCATTTGTGAAAAACAAAATTGTCCAACAGAAGTTCCACCTGCCAAGGTATTTAATAGGAGATATCCTTAGTGCTCAAACATTTGCTTCAGTACAAAGTTTCCATTCTAGGATGCTAATTGGACAAGCCCAACAAGGAAACCTAACAAAAGGTCAGGGGGTGTTGTACAGCCACCTGGACAAGTAAGTTACAGTAGCTGTTCTTATTTACTGCAGAACACAGCTGGATTTGGTCTTCTATTTCAGGTAGATAATACTAAATTTTACACAAAAGTGTCAGCACCTTTAAATGTAGCCAGGTAAGGAATGCAAAGAGCTCAGCTTCAGGGAGGCATATTTGGAGAGTGTAGTCATATTTAGGCTCAGTTTTTACCAGGTTTTTGCAATGAGGCATGATAATGTAAACCTAAAGATTGAAATTCCACACCAGAGTGAGTAGTTCAAAACCACAGTGCTCTGATGGTGTTCCAAATAAGTCAAAGCTTAGACGGTCCATAAGTATTGCCTGGGCTTTAGTCAGGCTATCCACTTAAGGCTGAAATGTCACCCTTGATGAAAACAGAAATAACAACCAAAAAAGCACATTTCTCAAATCACTCCATTTATCGCTCTGCTTTCTGTTGCAGCGCCCTACTGGGTTTCACAATCAATCAGGCTTCTTTCAATATGCTCAGGATCATGGAGATCTCAGTGGCAAATTAAAAAGTTGCCTTTGAGATAACACCAGATGTGCATCAAATGTGAAGGGTGAGCTCTTTGTGTAATTAACACCACAATTATTATCACAAATACACTGACTAGTCCAAAACACATCTTCATGTGACTCACATAATAATACCAGAAGCCTAGAAAAAGCCTGTTAGTGACTATAACCTGCTGCTTTCAGTATTTTAATGCCAATCCCCTGAATTTACTTTGATTTCCTTTCTGCTTCTTGTACTATACCACTGGGCACAGCCATTTGCTCCCTTTACTTCAAACCTTCATAACATTCAGCTACAACTCATTTTGACTCCTCTGCTGGCTCAGCCATAGACTGAACTGGGAGCAAAGTTCAAATTTCAAGCCATGATATATATATATATATATATATATATCACATACTTGTCTTTGTGCACCCTTTATTACTAGTCATAAGGAAGAGATCCTCCATATGCCACTGTAGGCTTTGGCTGAAAGACAATTTTATTTTACTTTTTGATTTAGTCAGTGAAGACAACAAGGGGATTGAGCTTATGAGAATCTCTTTGGGTACAGTAACCAAACACTGACAGACGTGAGTAATTCAGCATTGACTTTGTGGCCAGCATAGCAAATGACATTGGAGAATTAACATTTCATTGCCCAAGAGCCCACTTACAAATGCAGCTGGAATTAACAACTGCCTGCTGCGATGCCCAGCAGTAGCGATGAAGGAGATGTAATATGCTTTTAGTGCTGTTTGGTTTTCAAAGCAGTGTTTAGCTGGGAATGCTACACTGTAAGTTCCCTGGGAGCCAGCAGTTGAATCTGATTTCACAGACAAGAAACATGAGAGCCTAAAAACATTTGATCTACCGGATATTGCTGGCACTGCTTACTGCTGCCTTCTAAGAACACGGACCTCTGTCACGTACCTTTCCTTAGGGCACAGATTGCTTTCTGCCTCGCTCAGGAGGAGGTTACTCTAATGAAAATGCAGATGTACCTTACATTATTCAGGAGGCCATCAAAGGCTTTGCATATCCTTTGGCAGTTATGTAAGATATGATCTGCAATCCTCCCCCACTCCCAATTTATACCTCAGAACAATTTGAATATTTATTAGCAAACAGGTGTAGGTTAATCAGTGCAGTATCTGTGACAAAGCATTTAAGTTGTAAAGGACTAGTCTGTGCACAGAAGCTAGGAACTGAGGACAGTCAGGCAAGTTTTCTTCCTGCAGGGCAATGAAATTTTGCTGAATATTTACATGTCTAAGCTTTCATTCACATCTGCAGCTTCAGTCTCCCGAAAAAAGGGAAAAAGAAGGGACAAACATGGTTCACAGATATCTTTACCAGGAAGGCAGGAAGCAGAGGTTTTAGATATCCCAATGTGATATTTTTCACTTCTAAAAATGTGGCAAAAAGGATCAGAATAGTGTTCTGGAAAGTAAAGTGATCTTTCAAAAAATAACAACACATCTGTAAGCAGAAATCAAAGGTCCATGCCCTTCTAAGGGCTTCTGTTCCAAGTTCCTAGAGCTACTTTCTGTTTCTTTGGATGGCCCATTACTGCACTATCAGCTACTGGTTTTGTGTCTGTATCCAGAAAAACCAGTCAGGATCTTCAGTACAGCATCTGCTGCTGCACAGGGGTGGTCAGGGGCTGTCCTTGTGCTCTGGCAGGGGAAGCTATCCAGCATGCAGCACCACAGATGGTTGCACTGACAGAACAAGAGGCTGGCACATGTCAACACAGACACAGGAGCAAGAGATCAGTAGTCTCCTTAAATGAGAAACAGAAAATGCTTCAGGTTACTTCATCCTAAAACTTTCACATTTCTAGGAAAGAAGATGAAAAGGGAAAAGAAATAAAAATCTCTGTTTAGGTTCAAGGGGAAACTCTATGCTCAGCTATCTAGACTCTTTTCTCTAGATTTCCCCTTCCTTCATCTCTGTTCCTGTAAAGCCCCCTCCATGCCACTGGTGGTTGGGATCCTCTCACATGCTGCTCAGCAGAAAAGTAGAAAAAATGTTTTAGAATTACTTCATTAACTGTTTTATTAACCAGCACTTCAGTTATGCTCTGTGATGTACCAGTGTAATTGCTGGGTGTTGAGGAGGTTATTGGGCATTCAGCTTGTTTCTTTTACACTGTCATTGTCATGGATCACCACACTCCTGGCAAACAATTATGAAATGTTGTTCATTGCTCTAATCCAGCTGAATTCAAAGAAGGTTGAAAGAGTGAAAAGGACTCCATTACATGCTCATGAGAAGAAGGCTCTCAAGGTTTTTTGATTTCCTCGTATTCACCAGTGCTCCCCCCTTTTGACTAAGTCACTGTTAAAATATGGACAAGGTGCATGTTGACACATTTACACCGGATACAGAAAGCATTGCTTCTGTCTCATATGTGTTTATTCCAAGCACTGCCATGCTGTGTGCCTGTGTGACTGGAGCTACTTTGCAAACAGAATTTAACCTGAGTGCAGCTCATGGTGTCTGGGCCAGAGGAGGAATCTAAGGAAGTACCTCTAAAATATCCACTCAGAAATAAGCTGTGTGGAGGATAAAGCAAAAGAGCATGAAATGACTGGTTTTAGTTTTCCTAGTCCTTGCTTCTGATGGATAGCTGTAGTTTTCAACTGTTTTAGGCTGATGCAAGAAGGAATACACTTTGCTAGCCTAAAGAATAGCTAGAAGACATAAATCATATTTAAAGCTACATCACACTTCCTTAGTCTAGACCACCAACACCTGCCACTTTTTACATTAAAAGAAGCAAAAGAACCTAACTAAGCTGGCCATAAACCACAGGTGGAGGTGACAGGGAGGGACTGTTAAATGGAGGTGGGAGGGAGGTGGTGTTAAAGCGGCTTACAACTGTGATTTTCATCATGGACAGTGTCACTCAACACTTACACGGAAAAGAAACCAGGGATGTAACCAGGCCACCATGAAGTTTGAAGAACTCCAGAATGCAGCAGGCTGGCCCGGAAAAGTCTTCTCTGACCTTACTCTTTCTTACTCTTCCTTTCTTTCTTTTTCTTACTACTTTCTTTCTTACTGTTCTTACTCTTACTATATCAAAGTATAAATGTGCATCCACATAGAAGAGATTGGAGAGAGAGGAGAGGCTAAGAGACAACAATGCAAACAAATACAAATCACATGTGGTGGTGAAGGTGGCACATCACTCATCTTCTTCCCAGGAGAGGGAAAAAATGAAGAGCCCAACCCTCTCCCAGGCAGTTATTTTCAGTGTCCTTTGCACTCACCTATGTTCTTAAAAATCCTGTGCAGGTTGCTTGGCTGGCAAATGCTAGGCTGGAAAAGCACTAGGTCTCACCTTTCTTATGGGAGCTTCAAGTCCTTTCTGCTGCCCTATCCCTAATAAAACACCAGGAGAATTAGAGTCATCATTCTTAGCATCCCGAGACTGTTACTGATGTCAAGTGCCCCCTACGTCATGGTTATAATTTTGCTATTCTATTACCTTTTTATTTTTTTACTAGTTCATTGTCTGGACTCTACTGTCACATTGTGTTCTTTCAAATGAGCCCTGCTAGGAGGATTTTAATCAGAGAAGTAAGAATATTCTTCATTGTATTTCTGCCAAGAGTAAGTGAGAGGATGTTGCACGGCACAACTGACTGCTGTCAAAGGTTAAAGCAAGGTGCCAAATGAAGGCTACAGAGGAGTGAAAGCCTTAGTTTTGGCTAACTCAACTCCATTTCCTACCCCATTCTGCTTCAGTGTGTGTCATACTTGATTGTGGTCTATTCCTGCTCTTTCTACTGGCAGCTGATGCCTCTCACCAAGAAGTGATAAGGGAGATTATTTCTGGAAAATGTATTATTGCAAAGATTAATTAACTCTGATTTGCAGATATCAGTGCATTACCTGAGATCTTCTCCTGCATTATTTAAGCAATAAGATTGGTGGGGGTTTATACTGGCTTTGAGAAACTGGATTGTTTTGGTGCTTTTTTTAAATTATCTGCTAATCATGAGAGGTTTCAATCCAGCCAGAAGGCTTTGTTCAAACACTACCTGTTGCATGTGAGGCCGTGAATGTAGGCGTGGCAGTTTGCACCAACAGAACCCAGCTCTACTAGGAGCGACTTCAGAAGATAACAGCTTTGAAGTGCAAAGCCTCAACCAAGGCCACTTCTGCAAATTCTGTAACCCTTGATTTCAGAACTGGCAGAAAATGTTCATCCCCCTTCATAGGCAATGACTGTTATTACACATTGTAGCATTTAACATCTTCAAAAAAAACCTCAAACTGTCCTGGGATTTTGTAACTCTACTGCCCTAGAATTATATCATGCATGCTGATACCAGGTAACACTGTCATCCAGCTCTCCCAATTTTTTTAAGTAATCAGAAATATATAAGAAAGCCTATAAAACTTTTCAGATATATGCCAACAAAGAAATTATCTAGCTTTCTAGGAAGTCTGCTTTGTATGGCAGTCTTTGAGATTCTTTTTGCCACTCTTAATAACATACTCCTTTCCTAATACTTCTACTTCTCTGTTTGTTTCCTCCACCCCCAATTCCAGTTGCTGAAATCAAAAAATTAAGTCATAACCAGTTAAACCACTTAAAGTTAAGGCAACCCCCTTTTCTAACTCCCTTCAAAGCAGAATGTAAAGACCTTGCACATCAAAACATGCTTGAAACACTCAGATTTAACAGGTGAAACTTCTCCTAGAGACACAACAATTTCATGGTGAAGGGTTTCTGTTTTAACCTATTAGGACTGCTGCAACGAAACCTTTTATGGCAGGATTTTCCTGGGGCTTCCTTTCCTCGAGGAAAGAGCCAATTCAGTTAAAAAAAAATAAAAATATACAAAATCCAAATACTTTCCCAGAGCAACTCACTGAGCATGGATACCCAAAGCTCTGTTACTTCATTATTCTGGTTTAACCCACACTGGACCAGAGATGAAGTCTCCATGAAATCCACAGGAATTTCTCCTGTAAGCTGAGGTGTCTTCAGCATCAAACGCTGAATACACAGGAGCATTATCACAAGAGCAACAATTAAGAAATCAGTGTCCTGGGAAACACAGTAACAAGAATAACTTCCCAGCTGACATTATTGAATGTGTACAATATAAGCATTCTCAAACCACTGGGAACCATCCAAAATTGCTTTGGTAAAATAAAGTTTCATCAACCCTTACATACTTTCCCCCAGCTGCAACATCTCCCCACACTTAAAAAGCTTCTGTCTGTTGTAGTAGCTCATGAATTTTATTGGAAATAAAGGCAAAGGCTTTCCCTTGTAAGGCACTTTACCTAAGGCAGGGTAGCCTTAGGGCATCATCATACTATCTCCAGGAGGAAAGACTGCAGGGGTTGGGTAGCTCTAACCCAACACCAACAGTACACAAAGGGTCAGATCCCAGCACTACTGTTCCCTTTGGGAGAAAAGCACACAGCGTGGCCCTGTTCCCCAGTCAAGGCAATTGTTTGCCACCCTCAAGGGTGCTCTCTCAGTGCCTGTAACATGGCACAGTCTGGCAGGACAACACATGCCCCTCCTCACAGAAGGCAGCACCACAGTGCAGGAATTGTAACCAGCTCCCATTGCAGAGTTGTCTTCTGCTCTGCTGAGGTGACTCAGGTGAGCAATTTGACCTGGAAAGTGTCCTACTTACTTTGAAGTCAAGGGAGAGGATTTTTCTAAATCATGATGTTTTTCTTTCTTCAGTCCAGTCTTGACTTATGAGTCACTAAAAATTACCTTGATTTGAAGCAGGAACTTTTCCAATGTCTTTGATTTCCTCCCTCAAAAGCCTGCTCTGTTCCTTCAGGCCTGCACATAGCCTCAGAGGGCCTTCTATTTCCAGTAAGGTTCACATTGACTGAGCACATGAAAAGCAGCCTTGATGGTGGGTGGCTTTCTGCTGTGAAGTGTGACACTGACCTCCACCTTCCCCTGGCACTCACACCTGCTCCGTGTAATTCACGTCACGCTCCTAAAAATGAGTTCAGAAAACCCTTTGATGTAAGTCCATCCAGGTCTTGCTCAGCCAGGGGAATACATGTAGTTTACTCACAAGAGGCCAGTGTGCTTAGCACAATGGGCTGCAGCTTTGCACCAGCGGGTTTCAGATGAGAAGCGAACAGGTGTAACAAACCGGGCACAATGCGCCCATCACATCAAATACAGACAGCTCCTGAATGATAAACAGGTCATGGGAACCTTATAAAGCTGTCTTTTTGTGCCTTACTGAATGCAAGCGACACATATTTAGAGCATGTTGGTGTGTTTTTGCCAAAAAGAAACACAAAATGAAATAAGATATCTAAAAACCAATACAAAACAAACCCAAAACACACACAAAAAAATCCCCAAAACAACAACAAACACAAAAAGAAGAGACAGGTTCTGGACTAATCCTTCTTTCAATAAAGTCAGTAGGAGTTTTGTTGTGTGTATCAAAGCTCCCACAGATAGGCTTCCTTCCCCCTGTATCACTTGATCAAAATATCATTAAGAGAGAGCAGGTTGGTTTGCGTAGGAAGGTGAAAGAAGAAAGTTTCCCAGAAGTTGTTTCACCAACCTAATATCAACTTTGAATGAATACTGAAGCAGGATGACAGGTGTCTGACCCCTATGTTCTACAAACACAAAACAAGCCAATTACGTAGATATTTAAAGACACCTGAAGTGTCAGCTGAAACTGATGCCAGGAGGAATTTGAAAAAGGATATAATTTTTTCAGAATCTGGTGAAAGACAGCAGATTTTTGTAGGTTTTCCAGAGAAGATGATTCAATGCCCCGTGAACAATAAATTAGGAATCATAACCATGACTGACCTCTTAGATTCGCAATATAGTTTGTCTCTGGACTTGTAACTTGTTTCCCATTCTAAAAGAATTTCTCCTTGTTCAATTAGCAGGTGTTGGTCACTTCATGGTCTCATCTATTGTGCAATTAAGAATTATTTTTAACAGCTGATGTCTAAAAAGGCTCAAATTAAAACAAGCAAATTTTAACCTTGGAGTTCTTAGCTTTCAAGCTTCCACTGTTTCTTTAATAAATTAACTGTGATTTCTTAGGAGCTGGGGAAAAGGGACTTTTGCAAATGAGCAAAAAAAGCTTTTTTTTTTTTTTTTTTTTTTTCAGAGCTCATTTCTCTACCTCTGTCCACTGCTTTTGCTCACTTAATTTAAACACCTTTCCACCGATTCTGAGTCCCATTTCTCATCTTTCCCAGCATCTTCCAAATTCAGATTTCAAAGGGATCACAGAATTTTCTCCTCATACTGTCTTTTGACTCCTCTTTGTCCCCTGTACTAGCAGTGCCTCAGCCCTTCAGTCAGGACTTTTTAAAATAAATGAACCTTTAAACCAAGCCCAAGGCATCTCCTCAGCAGGGAATGTGGCCTCCCCTGCCACAGAGAACATTTGGCCAAAAAGCAGATCTGGTGAAATTCATCACTGTTTCTCAACTCAGCCAAAGACAGGATGCAGAATTTGGGGCAGCCTTTGCAGTAACTGGTGCCATTTATTAACCCTGCCTGTAATTACACGAGTCAGTAAGGAATGAGTTGGTTGTACCCAGGCAGTTTCCACTGACGTAAGGGAACACACACAGCTGGCTGAAAGGAGCCTGTTCTCTTTGACGGACACTCAGTAATGGATTTGCTGCACCTAAAGCAAAGTTTTATTTCAACACTTGTTTTTAAAAAGCAGCAACCAGTTGTCCACACCCCAGTGATCTGTGTAATTGAGTTCATGACATACTGCAATGTTTACTAAGAAAGTGGCAGATGGCAATTATTGGGGTTTTTTTTATTTTTTTTTTTAATTTAAAGAAAAGGTACATATGTATATCATGATTATGCTCAGGGTATTCCTGTTGAAAACAACTTTTATTTAGTAAAGGATATTAAAGCTTGTTTAAAAAACATGTCCTCCATGAGAAGAGTGACAAACAGAGTTAACAAGCTTACATACTGTTTTACTTAAAAACACTGTGTAATAAGCAGTTGTGTGTTTTAAAAAATGCATTCTCAATGTAATTTGTAATCCTTTCCTGGGGAGAGGACATAAACACTCTGAGGAAGGTGGCATGGCTCTGAGGAGAGGGCATTTCTCCAAGGCAGAAGGGCTAGACTTGGAAAAAGGAAAGGCTGGTGTTGGAGTCAGAGGCACAGAGAGTGTTTCCTTATCTCTGATACCTGGCTCTGACATTCAAGAAAGCACTGAATTTTGTATAACATCCTGAAAACGACTGTTAAGTAGAAAAACTAGAAGTGTAAGTGTGTAAATTAGAAAGTTTTCTTAAGTCACTGGGTGAAAAAGGTAGTCTGGAGTTTAAAGTAGTTTAGAGAACAGAAGACAAGATGGAGGATTTAGGGCATTATCTCTTGTCCTTCTTTCTTTTTCATCTTCTTCTTCTAGAGGTTTTTGGGTAGTAGTAGGTGATTGGATGGAAGATGCCACAGTGCAGCACACAGGTGTTGGGTCATTGGGTCATTGAGAAAAATAATTTACTTGTCATCTGTTAATTGGGTAAATAGGCATATAAAAGACCTTGAAGAAGATCTTTGTTAGCCATTTTGTGCCTTTCTATCTTAGTGCACATAGCTCCTTGTACTTCCTATACATGTAATGCAGATAAGAGAAGAATAAACAACCAAGTCCAAACAAGAGAAAACTGCCTCTCTCTCATCAGTCTCAGTCCAAGGGGAAAAAGAACCCAACCACGAATAGCCTATAGAGACAGGTTGGTTCTTTATAAAAAACTGCTGCTGAATCTCAAAGGGAGAGAGAAAAAAGGGCAGCCACACCATGTGGGTGTATGCTCATTTCCATCAAACTAGCAGATACAGGGGAGGGCAGGTCACAGCTGCGAGTGCCCATGAAAGACGGAGATTTTGAGGCTGCACTCAAACTTGGGATGAACTCCCAAGAGGGAAGGAACTGTCTTAGCAAATACAGAGTGAAATTGCACAGTTTGCCTTATGTGTGCCCTGGCTCTGCAGGTTAGGTACAGTGCCCTGCTTGAGCGATTGTATTTTCTTAGCAGGTTGAACTAAAAATACTAAAGCCACCTTTCTAGGGGCCAAGATGTGGTCAAGATCTTCTAAACAGTGTTTTGCCAGGTACACGTGACAGATTGTGTAAATCACATGGACCTTGGGTCTGCAGACCCCTCTTGTTCCCTCGTGATGCAGATGGGTCTGCTCTTTGCCAGTCACTGGTTCATCTCTTCCTTCAGCCTCACTGGACAGAAATGTTTAAACCTTTTCAGGTTGTTTCCACTTCTCCCAGACCAGATTCCCCCTCCCTGTCTCACAGCTGGGGAATGTAGCCAGGCTCCCCAGTGATGTCTGAGGCAAGTACAGCATGTTCATCTCGGTGACCACCAAGGGTTTCAGCAGCTGTTGTCAGTGACTGCTTTTCCACAGACATGCAAGAATGGTGCAGGTTTGGAGAAATTATTTGTACTCCAGAGGCAGATGGTTTAATAATAGTGGTCACAAAAACTTATATCAAAAAAACAGTGGAAATCCATATATTAATTAATAACTATTTGAGGAAGACTTGAAGAAAAAACTGCTAGAAGCTGGTTAGCATGACCCTTTAGGTGCAAGACATTAATGGCATTTTTTCTGCCTTGAGGAATCAAAATTAAATTACTATTCCGGCTTGGGCTATATCTTGCAACACAGGATCAGCACTTCCTGCCATGAAATCAGTGAAAGTAATTCAGAAAGCTGGATGCAGAGAAGATGGCAATGAGACAATTAGCCTTTTATTTTCCTTTAAATGATGCAGATGTAACGAAGCATGACACTGTGTTTATGAAAACACCCCAGTCTGACCCCACACCTGAGGATGGGCAGGCAACAAGGGTATTTCCTTTCTATCATGAGGCTGGTGCTTACTGCCAGTGCTGGTCTGCAGCAGAACACAGCTGTCTCAAAACATATTGCTCAGCTAAATCTCAAGGACCTTGGCCTTTAGAATCTGTGTGCTCTGTATGTAGAAAGGACCCAAACATTGCATCCGAATTAATACAAGCTTTTATGAAGATTCAGTAAGCTTTGTTCCTTTTGAAACAGAACAGTTCACTGAATGCTAGAGTTAGATAAATAAACCTCACAATCCTTGGAGTAAGACCTGTGGCCTGCAGTGTTTAGCCACCACCCAGGCAGAGTCAGTCTTCCATGGCTCTCTCTACCCCCATAATTGCACATGTAATTACTCTGAACCAGGAAGAGTTGTAACAAAGAGAGCACCACTCCAGGATGCGCTCCAGTTAGCTGCTTAGGATGTTCTGTGGGGAAGTGAAAGCCACAAATTCAAATGTCCTTGAGTGGTAAAAAAATACAAATGTTTTTATCTCCCCTTTTGGAAATGGGTGGCTAAAAAGCTGCCACCACCATTTCATGCAGCACCCATGCAGATCTCTGCAATAATTGCTAGAAGCTTGGAGTTAGGTTTTCAGATCCCCTAGGGCAGCATGGAGGGTTTGGGGATGTTTTTAGACAGAAGCATCTCAAAGTGACATTAAGCACCTGAATCCTTTTGGAGGAAAAGCTTTTTCCTACCACTTCAGTCACACCTGTTTCCCCCAGGTAAGACAGATGCTGCTAAAGCATGGTCTGAATAAAACCCTAAACATTTTCATTTCCTTGATTTGACTTTTAGAAAATGGAGAGAACATGCACTGCTTTCATTTCTTTTTTGAAACAGCTTTGCATTCAGCAGCATTCTGTGCTCCATTTAGCAAAATTCTGTTTTCCAATTTTGCAGACTAGCAGTGGCTTGAATTGCTAAAAAAAGCTTTTTACTCCAATGGAGGACTCTGAGACAAAGGCTGTGCTGTGCCCACCTGGGTTGCTAGTGAGCAGCAAATGGGTGCCAAGTTCATGACAGAAGCAGTGATTTGCTGGCAGAAGCATAAACACTGCAGAAGAGACTGGGATACTCTAGATATTATAAAAAAAGTACAACCACTTTTGATATGATGCTTAAAGAAAAAAAGTGACGGTGGGAGTTGACAGGGAACAGACTGTCTGCCCAAACACTTCAGCAGCATTGAAGGAGAAGAAAACCAGAAGCTGGAAAAGCACCCAGCCTGTATCTGACATGACTAGTGACAACTATTCATGGTGTTTCAGAGCTGGACATCTGGGTTCTTGCTCTTTGCCACCATCTTGGGAACTCTGTGAAGCTTTGGTGGCTTATCACAGCTGCCGGGACAGCATGAGGATGTGAGGCTGACAGGGCCACAGGATCTTTCTACAGGAACTGTGAATGAAGGTGCCAGCTCTGCTGCAGCACTCCCTGCTCACACCTGGGGCTTACTGTGTGCAGTTACTCACCTGCTCTTATTTGGAGACCAAAAGCCACTGTCTTGACCCACCCCTGGCAGGTGTTACCTTGGTGTTTGCTGCTGGAGGACACTCAGGGGTGGAATTGCTGCTTAAGAAGTTGAAAATAATTTTAAAAAACCAAAACACCAACCCCCCTCACCCCTCAAAAAAAAGCAACGAAAAAACTTCCACTTGCTCCATCTAAGTTCAGCTATCAATTTACATAAATGGAAACAATAATAGTGAAATTATTTACCAAAAAGTAAAGTGCGCTCTTTCACTATTATAAAAATAATTTTAGATGTCGCTGTATAAAAATACCCCATGACATCAGCTCTGTTTTGCCTCAGCTCCAGAAAAAGCTGTGGACTAGAAGGGATGTGTGTGGGGTTGGAGGTATTTTTAGGTTGCCTATTGGGGACTGTTGGGAATAAAATCAGTGCTAAATCTGTCTCATTCATTCAGGGAACCATATTCACTACAGGGGAAGGGGAGAAAGCAGAAGCAGTTATTTATCTCACAAGACCATGCTTTAGATACTTCGCCTGCATCACCAAACAGAGAGAGACGAGCAGCAGCTCCCTCTGGAAGAGCTAATTCATGTTTTCCCTCAGCTGACCTTTAAAAGAGCCCAGAAAGACTAAACAATGCTGGAAGAATCTGAGGCTAAACAGCAAAAACTTTCCAAGGAGCCCCAAGAGCCACATGTTGCCAGCACCCCTACTGAGACCGCAGTGTTAGCTGCAAATATCCTGCGCCACCTTTTGCATCTCCTCTTCCTCACCTTCTCCTCTCCCACAGAACCAAACTGCATGTGACCTTTTGGGGGCTATTTTCTGTCACATTCCTGAGCCTTAAGAGATTCAGATTTTCAAGTTTTTATCTACAGCTGTGGTAATGGGGAACTTGGACAACAAATTCTGAAGCCTTGAAATAACCAGACTGAATAAAACTCACAGCTATGTTTTCTTTTAAAAGAACAAAAAGTACCGAGTCATTACATTACATGATTTGCGGTGTAATTGATAGCACACAGCACATGCCTGTTTCATTAGTGAGCAAACAACAACAGTAATAAAAAGACATCTTGTTAAAGCACTAATCTCCCATTAAGGGGCAGCTGTGGGGTTTCATGGAAGATGTCACTCTGGGTACCAGGCAGAAATCACAGTCTGTTCACGTGCAAGGTTTGAAATCAGTTTATGGGAAAGCATGAGCAGCTTGCAACTGCATTTCTGTTCACTGCAGGAGGCTTCAAAATAATGAGGCACATTCTGGAAATTCTGTGAGTGTTTTCAGATTATAGATTAGAAATATTATTAAAATAGGAACTACAGGAGAAAGGCGAAGTACTAAGGAAAGAGCTGCCACAAGCTAGCAGATTATTTTATCAAGGAAGAAACCATAAATGAAATGTTCTCCATATATTTTTATTACAGTTACCTTTTGCCTGTAGTGCTTAGCTCATGAGTTTACGTGCCAGGTAGCCTGTCTGCACCGAGAGCACTTGTGCGTGCACACCAGATAACAGCTCCTCTGTGTCCTGCTCCCTTATCAAGCCAGAAGCCACACCACTGCCTGCTCAGCCAGCCCTGACTCACACACCCAGAGCCCAGGTGTGGGGAGCTGGAGCTGTCACCCCACCACTCCAAGCAGTGGGTTGTGCTCAGGGCTGGGCTCTTGCTTCCGTTCACCGTATCTCAATTGTGTAAGGTTTCGTGATGCGTGACTCAGCCCTGCCAAGGGTAAGTGGTGTCAAGCGCAGCAAACAGCCTCAGAACAGCCTATTTGGTAAACCAGACAGCAAATACCTACAAATAAGGGAAGAGCTTAAAGAAGTCTGGAATTCCCTGGGAATGAATCACAAACACTAAAACCTGCCCAAATTTAGCACGTAGTGTTTTCCAAGCTGAAGGAGGGTACCAACGAGAAACACTCACAGTTTGCAAAGGCAGCTCAGCCCTGGCTCTTCCACAGATAGATCCCAAAGCATTTTGCCAAGTAGGTCGGTATCATTACCCTCCCTTTTTAAGCAGGGTGACAGAGGCTGGCCTGAGGAGGGGCAGCCTGCAAGCAAGAAGTGTGGCCAAGGGCAGAACAAATGTCTCCTTTGTCACTCACCAGTGACCTTCCAGTCTAAAAATCCAGATATTCTCTTTTGTTGGGGTGGGGAGGGAAGGAAGTTGTTTCAACTTCAGATTTGTACTTTGAATTAATTATGCTTTTAATTTGTTTAATCTAATTACTCAAATTTGAATTATTTTCCCATATCAAATATATACTAAAAAAACCCAAACTACTTAATAAGATAATCTGTTTAAACCAAAATTAGTCCCACTGTAATTAGTTCTTAGGTGCATGAAGCAGAGAGCCAACACTTGATATTTAAAAGGCCCCATCCTCCCTGTTACCAAAATTCTGAATAAAATTCATATGATCCTACTGCTGACACTACAGCATTGAACAAAGGGGCTTTGCAGAAGCCAGAGGAGACACTGGAAGAATCCATCTGTTCACAGTCCCCAAGGAAATGAATGTGAACCAGGGAAAGGCTGGTTTGAGAGCTTACAGGTTAATGGAAGCATACAGCTGAGACATGAGGGAGAAGGCAGGAGCTGTGATGGGGCAAATGATCACAACCTTGGCTTCAGAGAATATCCTATACCTTGCCCCACAGCCAACCCCTCTTCTCCCACACAGACCTCTTCTCTGGGGCAGACTCCTCCAAGACCACTGTCACTGAGGTATGCAGAGAAAAATGCTATTGAGCAAGATGCTTGAAAGGTGAAGGATGGGTCTACTCTGTTTGTCCTCCTCAGCTACTGAAAGCAGGAACACAGAATAATTAATCTCCATGTGATCTTCCAGCAAAATGTTTAAATGTGTCTGCTTTGTTTCTTGGAGTCCTTATTACAGAATCCATTGGTGGTGATGGTGGGAGATTGCCGTGCACAAGCAAGGTGCTCCATTATCTCCATGTTCCTGTGAAACAAGTCCTTCTCAGGAGCTTCATTGCTGCTCCAACAGGTGTTACCTTATGTGATCCCCAAAGTTTTCTAATTCAATTTACTGTTTCCATCTCTTCCAGTCCAGATTCTTGCATCAGACAGATTTCCCATCAAGCATGGATAATGCAATGGAAAAATCTCACTGTGCTGCCTCCAGGAGAGCTTTAGAATTGTCATCAGCTTTATGAATAGTTCTACTCTGAGTTTCCTGAAGCAGTATCAACTACATCTAGTCCAGCATTAGCTACATTATGATTCTTTCCATTACAAAGATTAAGAGGAAGATTTTTTTTTTAATTGAAAATTGAAGTCCACTTAGAGGGAGTCTCTGAAAAAAAGCCATCTGAAAGAGATATGCTTCTCTAAACCATGCTCATGTGAACAGCACCACAGCTTGCTTACAGGGTGAAAACATGTTTTTCTGCAACATCAAGCCCATCTTGCTCACAAGCAAGGGAGAGGAGGAAGGGTGATGTGTACTCTGTATGTTTTTTGTACCCACTAGCCAAGAGCTGCCTGAAAAATAACTAATGAAGTCTGCTCCTCAATCAGCTTCAATGAGGTTAAACATGTTTGTGCAGTATAGATATGAGCAGTCTTTTACACACCATTTAACACACAAAGTAGGAGTGACACAGGTTTTGTACAGTGAAAGCCACATTTATGCTCTTAGAAATGCTGACTGTTCTTCCACAGAAAGTTGTTAACATTAGAAAAAAGACTACACTTCCTCCTCCAAATTACAATGAACAACTGCGGGTTTTTATATACCTGGCCATAATCAGTTGTCTCAGCCATGTTTATCTAAACTCTGCTTATGATCAGAGATATGTAACATATATTGTAGCATACCAATAAAACTAGACAATGCAGAGTTCAAGGACTTCACATTCATCCATTGCTTTTATTGATAGTTGTGATGAACTAGGCCAGCCAGAACATCAACCCTCCACCAGGAATAGAAAAGCACCAGCATGGCCATCCATATGCCAGTAATCATCAGCTTTTGGGGAAAGACCATACAAAAAGGGGGCAAAACAGTCCAGAAGGGCCTCTGCTGCTTCTCTCTAATGCTTTCACTCTGCACTCCAAACACTGGAAGAAAGAAGCTCTAAGGTTACAGACTCCCTTGCCCTGTGCCTGGCTCCCTTCCAGCTGGGGAAGCACATGAATACAGCAGCTAGAGACATGAGAAGGCTCAAAGAAAAGAGGTTAACTAGGGAAGGTTTAAACTCCTTTTTTACATCTTGAAGCAAGCCCTTGCTAAGGGCCTGGAACCAGGAGCTGCAGAACTTTTAAGAGCTTCTTTTGTATCATTCTCAGCCCAGAGTATTTATTCTCTTTGTCACAGAACACAGGAAGGGGAGGCCCTTGCTGCTAGACAAGGAAGCTTACCACTCCACTAATTTCCAAAGGTTGGGATCTGTTGTGATTCTTCCTTTAGGCCATACCAGGGCACTGGGATTCTCAACAACACCTGCAGACAGGACACAAAGCTGCCTCCCTGCTGGGCTGCTTGCCATGGCTGCCCCCTGTACTAGTTGTGCTAGTAGTGCTGCCAGCCTCTGGAAACCCTCCCTTTCCAGTGCCTAGCAAAGGGTTTTCTTTGGAAAATTATGGTCATCATCGTTATCTGGCCATTTAAGAAAAGGTGCACTAAATGTTTCCCTGGAAAGTCAGAAAGTTCCTCATTGCTCTGTGACAAATATCTGATAACCACTAAAAACTGTGTTCTGCAACAATCCAGGGCAGGGAAGTAGCATTTTCCTGTTCTCCAGGGCTTAGAAGACAGGCATGCCCAGCCCAGTGACACATTAAGCAAACATGGAGTATCTGCCCTTGTCAGAGGGCTTGAAGATACACGTGTTTCTTACGGGGCTCCCCTCTCCTCTGCACAAGCTGGGGGTTGTCTTGGAGGACATAAACACAAAACACAGCTTCGAGGTGTTCCTGAAATCCACCCTCCCCCGCTCTGAATCATTCAGAAAAGTGCTTTGGAAATCTAGATTCAAGCTAAGGAGGTCAGTGTTTGGTGCAGCACACAGGACACACCTAGGAGCTTGGCCTGCTGTATTTCTCTGTCATACTGCAAAGAAAATGGGATCCCTCTGTTTTCCCAAGCCCCACACCTCCTACAGCCTCAATTACCCTCCATGACTACTCACCCAGGAGAGCAGCAGGGCAGGGAAGGTTCAGGCTCTCTCCCCCAGGCTGTGGGGATGGGGAGCAATGCAGGTACTTAGACCTATGTCAGAGCTTCTGATCACAGAAGTCCTCTAAATCCCCCACCAAAGCATAACCAGCTAGCAGTAACAGCAACAAAATAATCCCTGAGCACACTAATGGCAATTTAAAAGGATAGTATCACTAGTTAGTGTCAAGCTGTTATGAAATCCAGAGTGGAGAGCAGCACTTCCCTTTGAGCAAAGCAATGGATTAGCTCTTAGGGGTTTGTCCCATGTGCAGTCAGAACTGATATCCTATTCTATTGTGTTATGAACATGTTGGGTCTAAAAAAAAGAGTCATTTTAAATGTTATCAGAAATATATTTTCTTCATCTCCCTGTGCAAGGGCTGATAAGAAGCACTGTGGTGACATTTGCTATCACTGCTTTTGTACGTATCTTTTAGCAAGGACAATGACAAAATGGATTTTGACTTCCTCCTATTTTGTTAAGATTCAACTTAATAGTTGCTACAGTTTCACGTCATGAAATCCACAGATGCCTTCTCTCATTGAATTTGTAGATTGTCTGTAAGAGGCTGAAAAGAAAATAAATCTGAGAGCGTTCCTTATTCAGAATGATTTCCCCAAAATTTCTAACAGGAATCCTCAAGCTGAACATAGTTTGTAATCACATTGATGGGAATATTTGGTATTCAAAGTACAAGGCAGACTAAGTCTGAATGGCCTGATGGATCACATGGAATCGTTTCTGAAAAAAAAAAACATTTATACATCTCAGCTTCATGTTGCAAAGTAAAGCTCCATTAAGAATAGAAGGTCATAACAGCTATATAAAAATTACAAAGATGAAAAAGAATAAAATAGAGAGCAGAATAACACAGGTCTATGAAATACATTTGAATCTGCAGTTCCTCTTACCTTTTCCATTTCAGGGAGGAAAAAATGCACTCACTGTGTCAATAAATCTGCACATTTGGAGGCATTTCAGTGCATGCCTAAGTGCAAGTCTATGCTAATAGGACATCATTTGGCTTACAAAACTGAGGACTTAAAAGTTAAGAAATGTCAATGGGAGGGTTGCCTTTGCAATCTGAGATCTCTCTTCTCACATATGCAGGCATGCACAAACCTCAGTATGAGACTGCTTGTAGCTATAGTCCTCCAAGGCCTAGCAGGGATACAGAATCTCCCACATGTTGTCTCTGTCCATCAAAGTACAAGGCCAGCATCAGGAACCACACTTGGCTATCTGCTGGGGACAGGATGGAGTACATCTTAATCAAGAAAAAAATCTTATGGGTAGAGGCAATATTTTTCATTAGCCCAATTAGGATAGTTAGGAAAAGTGCTTTTACAGGTCAGAAACAGAATCAGCAAATTCCCAATAAAGCTGCAGGCATTTGCTCTGGGAAAAAAATTAAAAATAAAAAAAAATTAAAATAATAATAAAAAAAAATTAATCCCCCTCTCCAACCCCAGGATCTGAGCCCTATGAAGGCAATGGCCTCCTCAGCAGATAATACAAATCCTAGTAGATGGGTGCTTGTCTGTCACAAGGGTCGAGACCTGCTTTTTCCCCCAGCTGTTTCATATCCTGGAGAGGCCCTTCCTCTCTGGCAATCACTGACCATGGCTGCAGAGGTAGGGCAAAACCAGGCTTCCCCACTGCTCTGGGTGGGAGAAGAGTTATGGCTCAAGCCACAGGAGGATGAGGGCAGCACAGGGCAGGAGCTGATGCCTCTGCACCCATGGCAAGTCAGGGCAGCTCCACCACCCAGCCCCAAAACAGGAAACCACGCAAGGTAGATTATATTCACCCAGGTCTGGGTCTCCCCTCCCCACCCAAATCACCTGCAGCCAGCCTGAGGCATCACTGTGCTCCAGCTGCCCGTCAGCATTTTGGCCCTTCCTCTTGCAGATCTGTCTTCCAAGAAAAGTTATCTTTCTAGTACGCTTCCTCATGGTGTTGGCTGAAAGATCTAAAGATTGTGGGAGCTGCATTATGGAAAAAAAACCAAAACAACAGATAAATGAAAGGGATAAATGGGAACATTACGAAAGCAGTAGGCCAGATATGCCGAGATTCCAAGGTGGGTCTGTTAGTAATTTGGAATGCATTTCTCATTTAGGAAAGCCGGTACCAAGAGCTGCAGATCATAGGTGAATCATCAGGTATTTACTGGACAGTAAGGTGGGGGCAGTGGCTGTCCTGGCAGCCTGGCTGATGTTTTTCTGAAATTGGAATATGCACATAGCAATTATTTTCTCCTTATATAGTTCTCAAAAGTTCTTGTAAGTATGCATGCTTGCAAGTCACCCCAGGTTAGCTTTGTCAGAATAACAACTGATCATTCCACATACACAGGTCTGGCTTTTCTGAATTCCCTTGAAGGTCGAAAGCTATTAAGTTGACATTTTTTTCTCCAAGTGATTCCTCTGGTATGGCTTTGTGGTGGCGTCATGTCATACACCTAACCACAAAAGACCATGATCTAATATACCATAACTGTTAAAAAAATATAGTGTCCAACACATTGGTTTCCAAACCTCACAGGGAAAATATTTACGGCATAAAACTTCTCAGCTTTTCAAAGAGAAGGGCCCTGAAATATGACATTTAAAATACCATATGGTATACTTGGTGAGTAGGAACATTAAATGGGTGAATTTGCTTTTTAAATTATTATTATTTTACAAAAACATTTGGTACTTCTATAGAATTTAGAAAATATTCTAGAGACATGAAAGAATGTTCCTTTCAACGTCCAGGTCTCTTTTATACCACACTGGCAGTTCAGCAGTTTGACATTGCTGGAGCAGTATAAAGCAGCCTCTGGCTGAGAATCTGGTTCAGGCAGCAGGGAATTGCAGTATAACAAGTCAATCATTTGCAAGCTGGAATTGAAGAAAATACTTGTAGGAAAGAATATGCAATTCATCTGCGGAAAAAATGATGTTGGCAAAGGTAAGGCAGCAGAAGATATTTTCAGGACATTGTGAACAGGCAGGAAACTGTGAAGGGACAAAAGTATGTATAAAAAAAAAAAAAGACAAACCCTTCAAGACAGACTTCGGTGTTGCCACTTATTGCTGTTCCGTTTCTGGCAGCTGAGATTCTGTGCTGTTTTACAAACACGCTGTTTGTGTTTAGAGCTAAATGGGTTTATCTTGAAATGCAGCCCTTTTCCTGAGGGCTTGTGGCCTGCACAGCTTTCTTTCTGCCTTTTTTTTCCCCTTTGCCCAGCTATGGCTTTATTCCCACATTTGACTAAGGTGGAAGCTGGCAGTCCCTAAGAGGCAGGGGAAGGGTTGGAATTTCCCAGGTCACACACAGGACTCCAGCCTTCTCCCAGGCTTGGGGCACAACCTCTGAGCAGGAAAGGTGCTTACAGCTGCTTTGTGTTCTCCAAGACAAGTTTAAAAACGTCACTGTCTAAATTAAGTCATTCTCTGCAGAGCAAGAAATACAATCACTGCTACCACAGGCAACCTTCAATGCATGCATTTCCATTCCTCCTCCTTGCAGTGAGTCAAGGAAAGGGTGTTGTTCATTTCTCTGCTCACTGATGTCTCATAGGCTTTGCCAGCATGATGGTCCTGGAGCTTACTGTGGCATCTCAATGATCCCAAATCCAGAGGTGAAGGCATGGCAGCATCAGGTCTTCCTGGAAGGAGGGCATTCCAAGTGGTCCCTTACTCTGGTCTGACCCCAGGCTCCACACACCTGGGCTGATGCAAACGCAGATTTGGACCAGAGCTGCGTTTTTTGGGACAGCTCCAGTGCACTGGGCTTTGCTTCAGATCTGTCAGGAAGAAGCTTGGGCTGCAAAAGCTGAGAAATGAGTCTAAAAATATGTGTTTCAGTAAAGGTTTGTTTTTCAGCTCTGTTTTTCTGCCTTACACGCTAGAAATGTTGGGCAAGTGGTTTTGGGTACAAAGAGCTGCCTTTTCATTAGAAAAGAATGTCCCCACCAACCACATCCCCATGTAAGGAAAAAGCAGCAACTTACTGGTAAAGCTGTTAAGTGGGAAGGCAGAATTACATTCTCTGTTAAATCTTCTGTCATTTCAGTGAGGCTTCGATGGTTTCGGCAGCTGCTTACCGGGAGTGACGTACACACGGAGGTCAGCACGAAACCCACTCGCTCAGCTGAGGGCTGCTGAAAGCAGGAGCCTCGCCAGGCTGCCAGGCAGAGCCTCTGCTCCCTGCTGCATCCAGGTTGTTGCGTGTGCTCACAGAAATCAGAGAAAGCGTGGGATGAAATACTTCTTCATTAAGGCTGCAGCTGGGGTCGTGCCTTCCGATTTATTGAAAATCCCAGAAAAGCTAAGATTTTGCTATTTTTGGACTGAAGGAGGAATGTCCCCCTGACAAAATGAATGCATGGAGAGTGCTGTGGAAAAGGTGAAAAAGTTTTTCTTACCTTGCACAGGAAACATGCCACATGCAGCTTAATCTGTCAGCTGAGGGAACTCATAAGCTGTAACCAAAATTTAAAGGCTCACAGGACCACAAGGCAGTCACTGCTGGTGACATTTTTTTGTATGAAAAAAAATTAAATTTATTGTTATCCATATACTATATATTTATGTCCTGAAAATAAGAAAAGGGTAGAATAGGTTTTTTTCTGATTTTTTACACAAATTCTGATTTTATAATGGAACAATCTCAAATTCCAATACCTGGGGAAACAATAAGCAAAAGGAAAAGTTTGGGAGATACAAAGCCTGGACACAGCATGGCATTTTGGAGCATGGATTCATCTCCTGTTAAAAACAAAACCAAATGCTGAACTCTTTAACCCAGCCACAGTATCCTGCTGATTCAAGAAACCCCTCCATTCAAAGAATGTAAACTCTGCTATTACAGGAGCTGAGAGCTCTCTTTTATGGAGATCAGGAAACTTTCTTAAAAGGCCAGTTTATGACCTGGTTGGAGAGCTGGAAATAATTAAGTGTTCCTGTCAAAGGTCAAAGTCATAGGGTTAAATTCCTAGGAACTCAAAACAACCCTTGGTGACTGTGCCAAGACTGATCATTTGGCCCTTTTCTGCCCACAATGAGCAGGCAGTGAGCAGCCTGGGACAGGAGTGAGCCATGCCTCAGTTATCTGCTCTCTCCAATTCCAAGTCTGCCATTTTTAGACTCATCACACGCTCGTGGACTAAAAAAACAAAGTTGAGGTTAAAAAAATAAAAATAAAATCTGGAAAGAAGAATTGCAGCCCAATGGCCTATTTATAGCCACACCAAATATGAGCTAAATGACAAATGAAGATCCTGATTCATATTCTACTTCTGATGTAGCCCTGCTCAATTTGATGGGCCATCAGACTATGCAGGAAGAATCTGGCCCTTGGGGAGCTGTCACGCTCTGTTGTGTACACTGAGACTACAGAATTGTCAATACCTATAGGGATCTTGCTGCTTAAATTTGAAGCTGTGCATGATGTTATTACTGAGCAGGGCTCAAAAATGTAATGGGGGGGAAGGGGGAATTCGCTCATTTGGTGCTTTTTACCGAATGGTGACATCAGAGGAGCAGCAGACTGTCTCCCCTTGTGACACTTAGTTGGAACACAGTGCAACAGTGAGTTGCCAACACCCCTGAAGCAAGTTATAAGCTTGTCCTGGTGAGACTGTCCAGTGCATTCAGCAGCCTGAAAGCAGAGGCAAGAGGGGAGCAGAGGTGGAGAGGACCAAGATTTCCTCCACAAATTGTGTGACAGGGGAGAAACGCACTGCTGTCAGAGTTGCTTTTCCCATTGCTTCTCACTCCAAGTCTTTTGCTCTGGCGCCTCCAAAAGCAATTTGACTCTTGCTTTGAGCATCTTTATAAGGCAAAAAAATTGCCCCAGAAGCCCTCAGATAGTGTTTCTCAGCTCTAATTGCAGTCAAATTGTCTGTTACAAGCCAAGCAAATTTTCCTTCTACACCAGGAGAGGAGAATTACAGTTTCGCCCCAGTGCTTTAAGCTCAAAATCATCTCCACTCAGCCTTGTGAAGGGAATTGGTTTGTCCAAATCCCTTGCTTCAGTCAAGGCAACCCATCTGGTATCAAATTTCTCCTTTAAAGTTCAAGGTCTCAGATTTGATCTGAAATGTTGACAAAACTTGGTGGACATCTTGCTTCACAATGGGTGAACTCAGGTCAAATTTTAAATATTTCTCCCATTTGGGGACAGATCAGGTCCTGGCACAGTGGGATGAGTCAGTCTCTATTGAAGATGGCCTTTCTGTTTGTGTCTCTCAACCTCAAGCTGTGGTTCTGCCAGTCCTCAAGCAATCCTGCTTAATCAATTCATCCTTATTCATCCCCCTTCTTCCTCCCAGTTCAAATTTCTAAACCTGAGGAGAAACTGAGACCATCCGGTGACCTCCTGCACGGACTGTTCTGTCTTTTGTGAATCTAAATTGATTTTCCTTGCATGGGAACATCCAGGATCTACCCTTTGACCTTCAGCCTGAGGTTGTGTATTAGGAGTAAGAGAGAATGCAAAAGTGGCATTTGACTGTCAGCATTGCCAAGAAATATGAGCCATCCTCTCTCTACTAGGAAACAGCCTGTTTGTGTCCAGCGCCTGGAAATATGGGAATTGCCAGGCTTGCTTAGCAACAAGGGTCAATATCCCGTCTCTGATGCCAGCCAGCAGCAGATGCTTGAGAGAAAGGTCTGAGAAGCCTGCAGCTGGGCAGATATGGGATAATTCCATTCTTATCTCCCTGCTTTGGGGAACAGTATAGCAAGCATGGACACAAACACAGACACACATACATGCACACTGGAAACCACGTGCTTCAGAGCTCTTTTCCTGGGAATATTGCAGTATTCTGTGTCAAGTCAAGTATTTTTAATACCCATTACCACAGCATTCAACAGACCCCAGAGACCTGGCTTTGTTAAGGAAGGGAGTGAATAAGGCGTGGGATGACAAAGGTTCAGGAACTGTATTTAGCTCTTGGGTTTCTATAATCAGTGTGCAGCTGATAAATCAACTTAAAATGGCCACTAAAAATAACCCTGTTCACATGCCAAGGAGCTAAAATGTCATAATTTTGCAAAAGAACAATGCTGTTGAAAGAAATTGCAAACCCTTCACCCAATATTCTACATGTGGGCATATTTTATAACCCGAGTATATTCTTGATCATGGTTTAGGGCCCTTTTTCCATGCTTCTAGAGTAAACTATTAGGCTTCCAGTAATTAGGCACTATTAGGCAAGTAATCAATGGCCTTGAAGTCTCTAAGGTGTGTTCAGCAGGCAGTAATGCTCCTTCTAGTCCCTACCTACTGGAAGGGAGATGAAGTGGGACCAGGCTGAGCTTGGATATGTTTCTACACTGCCCTGAACAGATCACCCTTTCTACCTATGATTTAATAATGTTGAATTTTGCCTTTTTCATAGTGGCACTGATTCACAGGAAAAAAGAGGCTTTCTTTGTGTCAAGCTGCAGCTGGGGATTTGATGTGAGGTTTGTCAGGGATTCTGGAAAGCTACTGGAACAGCCGCTGTGGATTTCCTGGCCCAATTTCTTTCTGTGTTTTGAGTATATCTGCTGTTCTGTAAATCTGATTATTATGAAAACACTACACTGTTTAATACCCACAGCTCAGATGAGAGGGGGAGGAGGAAGTTTGTGCTGACCTGTAAGAGAATCTTGTTATTGATACAGTTGAGGAAAACAGATCTCAGCGCATTTTGCTTATTTAATTAGTGTCTGTTTCTAAGCCTCAGCTGTTCCACAGAACTCCTTCTGTACCAGTAATTAAAACACATAAAATTGTACAGAGCTATAAGATGACAATCTACATAATCTGATACTGCTATTTGACAGCTCTTCAAATGAAGTACAAAGCAACCTTGACCTTCCTTCACCTTTCAGTTTTACTCCGAAAGAGACTCAACACAAAGGGATGTATAACTCTGTCCTCTAAAACCAGTGGGCATAGAAAATAGGATTGTAATTTCTTGGCAAAAAAAAAAAAAAAAAAAAAAAAAGTTTTTCCTTGGTATTAGTAGAGTAAGCTATTTTTAGTTTTGTTCTGAAGTCTTTGTAAGGGGCCTCTGTGAATCAGTCCAAAACACAAAGTCCTCCTCCCTAATCTGAAGAACATTGTACTCTTTCTCTTGCAATGCATGCTATTGAACAGCAAAAGAATAACCTCATGGGCAGGTTTTTCTGGAAAGGTTTCTTAAATAAAAGCGCCCTCTGTCCTCCCTCATCTTTTGTAGATGCACTTCCATCCAGGGGTTACCAGCTCCTCTGAAAGCAAAGGACAGCCAGGGCTGAGTTCCAAGGATTAACTCTCTCCTAGGACTGCTCTGTGCTGTGTGTCTCTTTGTCCTCACTTCACAGCAGGCAAACTTTCTTCTCTTTCTCTTTCTACTCCTCCCCATCCTTCCCACAAGGGCAGATAACCCATATGACCGCTTCCTTTTCTCAGGAAGGGTACCATTTAAGAGAAACAGTAAATTCTCTAGATACTGCTAGTTCCATCTGGGAAACTGCCTGGCCAGGTTGTGCAAAAGTTAATCTGATAAAAAATAATTCTGCTGGCTCAAGTGTTGATGGTTACCCTTGGATTGGCAGAATTCATACCAGAGCAGACCTTGCCAGCAGCACAAAGCCCCCAAAAGAGTGTGGAATCAGCACAAACCCTGTGCTGCAGGTTTTGCCTGACTGCACCACTCATCATATCTAAGTGTCACTCCCTGGTGATGATCAAGTACATACTGGTGAGTGGTTGCTCTACAGTCTTGCAACAACAAACATGATACTGCCTGCTCCAGGGTCCCAGGTTTGGTGGTGCCATCCACCACTGCACCTCTGCACATGGACTACAAGAAGGGAAGGTATGACCAGCTTGTCAGATGTTTTCTGGCCTGCCAGGCAGAAAACCCTTCCTCACACCAGGCTGTGGCATGGTATTACAGCCAACTGTGCCCCGTCAGGCAGAGACAGATGCCCAAGACCCCTTCACATGGGATCCTGAGGACACCAGCCCATGTCAACTCCTGGCTGCCCCCAAGGGTGTACTTCAAGTTTGATGTGTCCCTGCAATACCAGTGTTCAACAGAAACATCAGTTTACAACCAAGAAACCTCTCTTTATGTCTTGGTCTGTCTTGCTTTCCCTGAGGAACACAGTCCAGCACTGGTCCCTCACCCTCCTCCGCTAAAAAAGCCAAGCCAAGCCAAGCCAGCTGTTTCAAGGATTGTTTCCTGAGCAGCCCCACAAAGCGTTTGGCAGCAGCTGCCCTGAAACTGATCCCACCAGGCTTGGTGGGACAGGCCTGGGCTTTCCAAAAAGAGACACCTTAGGATGCAAGAGCAGAAATTAGGGGGCCTTACAGGCTCAGAGCCAGCACAGCGCTGGCTCTGAGGATGCTGTTCAATGTGGCTGATCCCTGTAACTGTTAAGGAATAAATTACTACATAAAGTCATTCTGCAGTCAAGTAGAGCCTCAGGAACATGACAGCCACCAGAGAGCTGTTGAGTACTGGTAGTAGCTGCGTGCTTTTAGAAGGTTATAGAAGTTTTCAGGGAGAACATGTTCCCCTATAAGCCCTGTTGCTCAGGCCGAGGCCCATCACCTGCTCTTTGAGCTGAAACAAAACCTTTTTCCACTGCAAATGCTTTCCTATAGAAAATACAGGATGCTAGTTAAATGAAATTATCCGTCATGTACACCTAATAGAGAGTAAAATATAACCACTTGGTAAAAAAATATCATATATGCTCCCAAACTCAAAGAAATTTAATCAAAACACTGTAGATTTCAATATGCAGCCCAAATTGGTGGTTTTTTTACAAAATGTTTTTAAAGAGAGTGTCTGCTTTAGAGGGACCCTCCACCTTCCTATTTTCCCATTAAATAGTCAGGATCATACCACTGTTTTGTTGTTAACAGTAAAATAAAGAAGTTATATAGGCAGTTCAGAAACAACTTTTTCCCTGTTTGTTCATGTATTCATGATAAATTGCACTTTGAAGAGATGGGAAGATACATGATTGTGGATATTTTTAAACTGAAAGAAAACAGAGATAATTTCTTTCTTCTGATCTTGACATAAGTCTTTTCCCCTGGAGCCCACAGGAAGAATTTCCTGTATTTTCCCATTAGCAATGCCCTACTCTGCTTGATGCCCCTCTGAGGTTCTCCACTCTCAGGGGCCACATTTACCCATATGCCAAGGCCCTGCTCTTCTGCCTTCCAGTTTCCTCACTAACTTTGCAGAGCTGTAGGAATTAGCTGGCATAATTGAGAAGGAAGGTAATAGGCCTTAATCCTGTAAAGTTTTCTTTTAGCAAGTTGAATATCCTTCTTGCTAAAGAGAAAATGTGAAATGGTTCTCTAAAATTCAGAGGATGCCCCCTGAAGAACACCACACCCTCAGTGCTCCCCATCCATCTTTTTTTAGGTCTCATCCTTCTCCCTGCCAATAGAATCCCACCCTAAGGATAGTAATAACTTTACTATGAGTTAAGAAATAACTGTTCCTTTTGTTATCTGTACCATTTCCAGACTCTCAGTTGGTTTCTCACTTTTACAAAGCTTGGAAGTCTTTAAATTACTGAAAAAAAACATATATGAAAACTGCAGAGCTCTGTTATAAACAAAGCCCAAATGCATTTTCCCAATTTCTTTACAACAGTGATAACATTGAAGCTATTGCCAAAGTACAATTTTACAATGAATAGCCATTATGTGCAGTACCCCACTGTGTTTTTTGGGAATGGGAGGTATGAACATCCCTCACACAAGCATAAAATGTGAAGAATGAAGATACTTGCAAGTATGTGCTTTAAGAAGAAAAACATGGGTCCAAAAGCACTGCACATAACTTTTATCCCTGAGAGTGATTAAATGCAGATGGCTATCAGGAAAGCTGGGTTTCGCAATAGCAATCATATAGGATCCCTCAGACTATTTGGCTAGTAATTTAAGTTAGGAAAACTATTTTCAGAATGTGACCTCTGGAATGTAGTTATTCCAGGAAGATGTAACATATTATCAAGGAGTGAATTCCAGGACTGAGTTATTTCTGGTAACAATTGAACTATGACAAAAATATTTACAACTAACTTATAAAATAAAAACATTCAAATATTTGACGAGAAGTTTATTTACAATGAAAAGTTTCTGCAGATCTCATTAGTTTCTACTTAGGAGAGAAATAAATGGACAGAGACTTTGGAAATGATCCTGTGTGTTCATTTACAAGATACATACCATTCCCATTAATTTTAAACAATGGGGCAATAAACAGCAAAGGCTAACAAGACACGCAATGCACAAACTGCTGCAAGTGCCCTGCTCATAGCTCAGCTCTTCACAGAAGTTCTCCATTTCTTCACAGCTGGTCTCCATATGAACCAACAGCTCAGTCCCAATGAAGACTTTTACCCTTGTCCAAATAAACCCAAAGCAAAAGTCAGAGCAATGGTGCTGCAGCTCCTTGCACAGAAGCACAGACCTGTGCAAGAACGAGGCACTAGAAATATGAGGGAAGATCTCAAATGCTTCCTGTGTAAAACTGCCCACTAACTAAAAAGCTTTTGCTCTCACCACCAGATACTGCAATCTTTGCTGCAAATGAGGACAGAAGATTGGAAAGGATTTTGCAACCCCGCATCATACAATTCCTTTCCATCTGCACCTTCAAAGGAGGTTTGTTTTTTATCCCACCAACATTCCTTCCTCTCATGGGTAGAGGTCTCCTTTCAGAGCTGACATGAGCATTTGAGGTTCATTTATTCTCGTGTCAGAGTTCTTCTTAAACCTAAAGCTTTCATTTTTTTCTGGGGTGTATTTGCTGAAGTTTCTATAAACAGCAATTGTATCCCCTTGAAGCTTTTGTTTTGCAAAGCTAAACAAACCAATAGGCATTTGAATACCTTTTCCTAACAAAAAAACAGTCCCTAATCACCTGCTTAATGAACCTAATGACCCCTCTTGGCGTCTGTCCCAGTATGAATTGATTTTGCTTGAAAGTAGGTGACTAAATTTCTAGATAGCATCTTGCTGGTGCTTTACAAAATAGCACTGATATTTCTATGTCCTGCCTGGCAGTTTAATTCCCTTTCCTTAAGGGCAGGTCATGTTAGTGACCCCGGGTGGTCTTGTGATCAATTAGTACAGAAGTGGCATCTTTCCTTCCCCTCAGTATACAAACCAAGCACAGTGACTGCACAAGTCACACTCAGGCTGACCCAGCAATTCCTTCCTCTAAAGCTCCTCTTGTCCCCTACACCAGCCTTGGCCAAGAAATGCAGCTATGAATGGATGAAAGGTATTTCACCCAAAACAAAACGTTGCCTCTGAATACTTCCCATTTGTCAACAACCCACAGACCTTAAATGGGTGCCACGTCTACACCTTTCACATTTTGCCTTCCCTGTGCACCACTATCTGACACTTCTCTCCAAAAAGGCCTCCCAACAGCCCTGCTCACCCTTGTCTTGTCAAGACACTGTACACACGTCAACCTCTGCACTGCTCAGTCTTCCATGGAGTCAGCTTTTATACTGCCTCAGGGCCAACCTTGGCTGGTTTTCCTAGCACCCAGAAAAAAGGACAAGTGCTTTACTCCCAGATAATCTCTATTGCTCTGTCCTCCTCCTCCTACACCAAAAAATACTGGAACAATGCAACAAACTCTTGCTCAAGCATTGCCAGTTATGTACTTCATTATTTTAGGGAGAACATTTTGCAGTAGCTAAAGATAGTCCTTGGGTTTTATGTTATTTACTTAAGTGTGCATCGAGCAGCCTAACCTTAGCACAGATAAACAAAGTATCACAGAGAAATTTTAGCACAATAATCTACGTGTCCTGACAGAAAATCATGACTCTGGAAGCTTTCAGTTAGAAAGCAGTTAGAAAAAGGAACTTGAAGTGCAGCTGACTATACATTATTAAGCTGGTCATTTCACATTACTTTTTTCTATTCTTTCTTTTGACTGCAAGCATCCCAAAGGTGGGAGGTGCATCAGGACCCTGAGGACAGCTGAATTGGATCTATCAGGCCCATTGCAATGGCTCAGTTTGTGCCATACCTTCCCCTCCCAGTGATCCCAGACCTGTCTCGTTTGAGAGACACAGGGGCCACCCACTCTGGTGGCGATTGCTGTGCACTGTTGGCACCGCTTCCTGCAACCTTCTCCTGCACCCTGAGGTGCATCAGAAAGGCTTCAGCTTACCCATTTATAACCCAGCTGTGTGTCATGCAACACTGATACTTAAACCACGCTCAGAATCCACCTCTTGGATATGTATTTTCAGTCTTGTAAAACACACCCAGAAGCCACAGTTGCTTTTTCCCCTTAGAGCCACTACTTAAGTCAGCATCCAAGCCAACAGAAGTCGGGAAGGCTCCGTCTCTACTGGGTGAAAAATACACCAAATGCTTTGTGCTACAGCCTTCCTGGCAAGACACAAAAGTCTCTAAGTCATACCCATTTTCAGACTGCAATGTCAAACCAGATGTGGGACCAGATTTACTGTAAAAGGCTTCTTCTGTCCCATGAATTGTCCAGAAAATCTCTAATGCCCTGAGCACAATTTGGAGAAATTATAGCCTCACTTGTAAACCAAATGAGATTTATCATTTCACATAGTTTTGACACAAGCCCAGTTGAATCTCAGTGGATTGTTTTACTTTTTGGTACCTGCCAATGCTTCAAGACAGTTTCATTCCCTCAGCAATTAACCCAGTGCGGCAAAATGAGATGGAGACAGTTTGTACCTGGTTTCAATATCTCTATATTTGGAATATTTTAACATAGATTGTTGTTCCAATGAAATAAGAAAAGTGTTTTTGGAGTGTTTAGCAGAGTTAGAATCAAATCTCCAAAACACAAATCTATCTGAAATACATGTTTTTCAGGAAAACCAAAAGAAGCTGTTCCCAGGACCTCACTGATACACACTGATGCAGACATCCACAAAGTATAATTCCTGTCTTTTAGGACTGAGTCTCCCTAGTTCCTCGTTCTTTATTGCTAAAATTTTTCAAGGTTCTGAGGATCACTTCAAATGTATCCATCTAATGTAGTGGCCAGGGGGAGAGGAAGTAGTATATAATGATGTTGAAAAAAATACAAGCCAAAAGTCAATCCTGACACAAAGGGACTATGCAATTGATACTGCCAAGGAGAAGAAGAGAAAGAGGGTATTAAAAACATGCCAGAATTTCTTATCAGAGACCACACTCCATAACAGAGCTGGGAAAAGAGCCTCAAGCTCTTTTCAGTCCGCTGCCTTAACTTTCTATCCCAGTTTTGTGAACAGTTATCTTTCACTGGGGTGGCACACCCACCTCTTCCTGAGGTTCTGTTCTGCTTGCAAGCTTTGTCACAGGTCAATTTACATCAAGGCATAGGAAAATTGGGGGGAAAAAAATGCTAATAAGGCACAACCAGAGGCTTGTTCTATTAAGCTTAATTAGCTAAGCAGAGCTCCAGGAGCAGCTGAGGGACTGCAGACCCTGTCTCAGAGGGGCACAGGGCTAGACAGGACTGCCTGCCATGACAGCCACGTTCCAGAGACCATGAAAATGGGAAAGGAGCAATTACAGAAGTCTCTGAGCCTGCTGTGTCATTTTGTGCAATGCCTGTTTCATGTCATGTCTCATGCAACAACTGTGCTATGTAAAAGCAATTTGTGTAAAAGGACCTTTTCCTGAGGAACTGGGATGCAGATACAGAGACAGCTCTGGGGGCTGAAGCTCAAACAGAGCCTGATGAGTCTAAACATTACAAGACAATAATTACCTCAAAGGGGGCTATAAACATAGAGATCCATGGGGCTGTGGAAAGATGATTTGGCCACAGATTTATCTAGGAAAAAAAAAGAAAAAGTTTGCCACTGGACTTTGGGGAAAATTATTACAGATACTGTTTGGGAAAATAAATGGGTCTGTTGGACCCATGTTGAATAGGAGAAGAATTTATTTTAACTGAGGAACACCTCCAGAAGTTTTGGCCAGGCAGCACTGTAGGCAGTGAGAGAATAAAAGAATTAATAGACAGCAAATCATTCAGTAGTAAAGCCACTGGTGTTTATACCAGGAGTCCTTCTGTGAGGAAGGGGTTCTACCAGCCAAAAACGCAGCAGTAGCTGATGTTTGTAATGTGGATACACTCTGAAACAAGCTGAAGCTGCCTGAAAGGAAGAGTCTGTTTCCTTTTGGTGTTTGAGCAACACCTTGCTGGTGTTTTTTACCAACTCTGTGGCCATCAGAAAGGATTGCTAAATTTCTTTTTTAGGTCAAGTAAGCTTGCAACCAAAAATTTTAGAGAATAATGGGTTTCATACATGGAAGAACAAACTGACTTCCATGTCCATTTAAAAGAAGAAGACACACAGCTGGCACCAATCTGGACACACAGCATCAGTTTGTCCAGCTTTGGAAAGTGAGAAGCTGGGAGTAAAGGCTTTGACTTGAAAGAGATGGGAAAACCTAAGTCATTAAACAAATTGCAGCAAAAGCATCAAAAGAGGAAGATATTCCTCTTCATCTAAAGTTAACCTTTAATTTCTGGAGGAAGAAAGGTCCTCAGACATGTTTCCATACACTTGCTGCAAGATTTCTATTATTTGACTTTTCCAGGAGCATCTTTCCACATCCCAGCTGGAATTTCCTATTTGAAATTACAGCTCAGAGTTTACAAACCTATGATGAGACTTCTGAGGATCAGGCAAATGCTTCACCTCTCCACTGACACAGAAAACAGCAATCTGCTTGGTGCAGCAGAATTTAATATGAAAGGGGTTATAAACACCTACAAAAATAGAAATTATTTTCACCAGTAAGAGGCATCTTTTGTCGATATGTCACAGTTTGCTCTGAGGACTGTGCAGGTTAAGAAAAGAACACTTTTACCTCATTAGAGCAACAAATCCAGCTTGTTCAGGCCTGATGTAGTCTAACTAGCTGGATCTGCTAAGGTTTTCAAATGCTTGAATGTCTGCCTTCTGCCTGCCCTGTTAATTTGGAGGTAACACACACTCTCAGCCCAAATATACGGTTGAAACTCCTGCCTTTGCTAAGGATGGTTAATTTCTGTGGGTAGCAGACTTTCCAAACATGGCTCACAGCGGCAGCAAGGTGTCTGCAGCCTCTGGGTCACCCTCTAACAAGGAAAAGGTGCAAAAGGGGCAGGAGTCCTTGTTGCTAAAGCTTGGTGTCTGCCCCTGCTTCAGCTGCAGCAGTCCAGCACAGATTGGATCACGAGCCAGAGCACTCAGCCTACGGCTCTGTGGCCAGGTTGAAAGTGATACCAGTCATTTTGGGATACATGGTCATTCTTAAAAAAGTAGGAGCTGATACCTTCACCAGGCCTCTGCACCTGCAGAGGTGACAACCTCTGGGCCAGGGCAAGGCAGGCAACGTGTTTTTGTGGACCTGAATCTGAAGCCCCAATATTGCCACCTCAAAAGGAATTGCAATAGCAGTAGCAGCCATGGAGCTAGGAACTGCAGCCAGTTTGGATCACAAAGCAGAAGGGAAATACAGTCTTAGGAAGGACACCAGCATGACCATCTGCTGGACATTAGTGCCTTTCTCCTGAGTTAATTAGATTTTCCCCTGCCTTGATCTGGCTTTTCAGAGCTGCAAGGCTCTTTTTTAGCACTGTGGCAAGGTTTGAAAAATCCTCTGGAACTGGGACTGCCAAGTAAATCATGATGATAAAATGAAATTATTACCCATCACAGGTCCACCAAATTTGGTGACTACAAGACAGGCACAGATGACCATTGGACTCTCCCTGTGGACTCTGATTCGAGGAGTACTCAGCCCAAATATCTGACAAACTCTGTTAAAAACAAGGCTTGCTAAGTGGAGAGGAAATAAGAAAAACCGGAAGAAAAACATTTGTGGTTTCTCTCTTTTACAAAAAAAGAAAAAACCAACACCAAAAACAAACAAAAAACCACAACAGGGTAGACGGGGTAAAAATGTACTCCCACAACCAAGCCTTCCATATGGAGCCAATGGGCAGATGTGGCTTCCTTGGACTGCACTGACCTACTGAGGACACGAGAAAACTGATGAAAAGGGTCAGAGGAGTGAATCAGGAGCGGAGCCCCTTGCAAGGTAAGTGCTGCCCAGCAAAACCTCTCTGTTTTGATTGCTGGTGCTCTGGAGAGGAGCTGCTGTCCAGTAGCTGAGCCTGAGCCTGCAAGCCTATAAACAACCTGGTCTCTCTCCATTTAGATGTGTAGCGACCTTCTTGATTTTTTTAGTAACACACTTTTGAAGTCCATGCTTGTTAAAGGCCAAATTAATTGCTGTTTTGTCCTCATGGGCTTTTCTTGTTGAAATAATTTTTTTCTGTGTGACAGCTGACCATCGCAATTTAACTCCTCTGGCTGTCTGGATCTGGGTAGGCTGTTTAATGAAGATGTGTTTCATGAGTAATCAGGGAAGTCCTGCCTCATTTCCAAAGGCAAATCAGGAAGTTGGCTGGTAGCAGTGAATTTATTTGCTGCTCCTGTTTGAAAAGGGGTCAAAATCCATATACCTGGTGTTTGCCAAGAGGAAATACATTGTAAACTTCTTCTGACCAAAGGCCGTCCTTATTCTAAGCTATGTATTATCAAACAGATCATTATCTCTTAATTATATCACTGATTATATTTATCAGATAGGAAACTTTCAATTTTCTTTTCAACATTGAGTTTACAGCTGAGTTTACACTTCAGTCAGTCCTGGAAGCATCAGGATCCACTGATAGTTCTCTAAATAGAAGTTGAATATGTGACAAAGCTACAGTATAATTAAAATAGAATTTTAAAGACAAAAGATAGCACTCTTTGGAAGTGCAGATTTCACCATAGGTCTGCCTCAGTCTATCCTGTTCATTCCAAGGCTTTCTAGCCTACAGATTTTCATGTGGCTGAATTTACATCACAATTTATTTTTTTTTCTTTATTTAGGCAATTCATAGTGATGGAGGAACATAATGTAATTGCTGTACTTTCTAGTCTGTGGTGGTGGGTGAGCTGTTTCCTAAAGCTAGTGCCATTTGATTTCTTAAGTAAAATACGTTTTGGTAAGAAAGCATCTGTGAATATTATTTGAATAACAACTACAAAGCTGTGCCAGCAGTACCTGCCCCTCTTTCACTTTCTGCAGCTGTTCTCAACTGATCTGTGATTGTACAGAGAACAAGCATGAGTACTCAGGAAATATTACGTGGTGACCTGCCACAGGCAGCCCAGCCTCCTTCCATAACACAAATCAGGGTGTGACAGGATATGACAAAAGGTTAATGAGGATATGATTGAGCCACATTTTGTATTGAAAACAGCAAATGCATTGTTTTGCCCGCTTTCGGACTATTTGAAGGAATCATTTCCTGGGCTAAAAAATACACTTGGAAAAAAAGCTTGTGGAGTAAATTTTGCTAAGTAATTTGTACCACTGTGGAATTTGTATTGAACTGAACAATTCTGCCAAAAAGACAAGGCAAGGCTGGAGACACCTGTGCAGCAGCCTGACCTCACTAAAAGCAACCCTCATCAATGTCCTTGTAAGTTGCTGAAGTTGGTATCCACCAGCTGCACATCCGACTGACGGACTTCCCTGAGCCAGGAAATAACATCTCAGTGCTGAGCCTTCCTCTGAAGCAAAGCTGCTTCACAGGGTCACCTAAAAAAGTTAATCTTTGCTGGTAAAACTGTGGTATAAACAGTAGGCAAAGCTTAACCAGGGATGGGCATAGGAGTGTTGCGCTGAGGTTAAGTGCATGGAACATGAAATTTTTTTTGCCTGCTTCTCAGGAAAATAAAAGAGGGCTGATAATAGCAACACGTGTTCCTTCAGACAAGCCACACTGCCTCAAGGGATGAGCTGTGACTCTCACACTGGAAGAGCCAGGGGATCCACTGTGGCTGAGAGATATAGTCTGCAACTGGATAGCAGAAATAAATGAACGTGTGGGCACCAAGCTTTGTTGAAGATGGGTGAGCCAAAACACCTCAGAGCAGGAGCATTCATAATTCAGGTCTGTGACAGAGGATGTGAGAGAAGTGGAAACAGGGAAGGAGGCATCTGGTTTTTCAAGTAGGAAGGGGGATGAGGAAGGGAGAAGTAGTTTGGGGAAGGTATGGCATTCTCTGTCATCCTCTGAATAGTCCACATGAATTCCTTTTGCCAGTCATCCCACCTACTCGTTTCCCAAAACTGAATTCTTCTCCTTACCACTACACCATGCATTTTAATCTGCATGGTTTGCCACGGAGAGCACAAACTTGAAGGAGCTTTTACACAAAACTGTAGATTCCTGTTAGAAATCCCCTACTACATATCTAGCCTGTCCTCCTACATCCAAACTTAGGACTATTCTTTGCTCCTGGAGTTTTCCCTCAGTAATCAAAGTGGGCAAATTGATAATGACAGTTAAGATGATTTTATAGTTACTCTGAGTAACTTCAGTTGTAGGTTATGGCTTGTTTTTTTGCAAAGAAAATAATTTTCATTAGCGTACTCTCACTTAAATTTTCTCTTTCAAAGCAAAGCATTCCCTAAGTGCCTGACCATACAAGCTGGTGTCAGGCATTTTATCAGAAGTAGTATATTTTAAGGAAATATTGGCATTTAAAAAAAATAAATTCTTAAAGTTGTACTTTTAAAAATCAAAACTGGAAGCTATTTTTCTTGCCACTCAGTGGGAAAATATTTTGAATTAATCACATACTAACCAAAGATTATGACATGAATATCAAATGCTTAAAAGATTCTAATAGTGTCTGGGGAACAGCCTGAAATGCAGAGCCTCTCTTCTGCCTGTGAATGATACAATGAATAGTGAAATATATGCCATTACTTGTTTTCCAGCATGTGGTGGGCTGTGCTCAGACCCTCAGACATTCTGTCCAAAATCACATCAAGTTCTTCTCAGGCAGCAGTAAAAAAGAGATCTACACAGATTCCCAGAAGTTTTAGGCAGATCAGCATATTACAGAACAGCAGTTAATGGTCCTCAATTAATCTTCACAATCCCTCTGATTTAAAACTCAGTGGTTGTGTTCACATGGCATGAAAAAAAAGTTGGAATGTTTTTTGATATGCCCCATAATTGATGCACCCTGTATTCTTTTTGGAGAGACTCTTAATACATTGCCTAGACATCTTCCCTCAGGTAAAGAACAAACAGGGATCAAACCTATATATAAATTTGTGCTCTTCCCTCTGCCTAATTACTGATCAAGGTCCTCCTCTCCTGTGCCTGAACAGCACTGGGCTCCCTGCCCAAAAAGGACATTCAAACTGTGCCTGTTGCTGCATCATGAGGTCCCTGCCCAGGTGAAGGAGCTGGAACTAGGGGGTGTTTAAGGTTCCTTCCAACCCAAAGCATTCTATGATTCTCTGATCTCCTACTTACCTTTCAGAGAAAGTGTAATCATTGTTTCTGGACCTTACTTCTTGTTGTGGAAACAACTGAAATATCCGTGCATCCAGCATGAACAGGAAAAGGATTCTGTGGCCTTTAGGGATGCTTAGACCAGAGCTGGTCTAATTTCTGTGACATTTTTTCTCTAAGGTAGCTTGTCAACCTGCTGTCTCCCTCCCACCAGTTGTCTGACCCTAGAGAGGGCCCAAAAGGCTCTGCTAGAGGAATATCAGGGACTGAAACACCTGAGGTTATTTGTTCGTGTGTTCATGGAGGGAAAGTTAATCTTTACACATCATCTGAAGTGCAAGGAATGACCTCTTGTCACCGAGGCTCAAAGGCTGAGGGATGCTCCCTTGGCTTGCTGGGCACCAGCGAGTCCTTTCTTCACAAGCTTCATGTGACATGCTGAGGCAGGCAATCATGTGATGGCCTGCTGCAGGGACTTGGTTATAGGAGATAGATGACTCTGAATCACCAGCATCCCTATCCTCTCTCTTTGCCCCAGGCCACAAGGAAACAAATCTGCTTTTACTAAACTTCATCTCTCTCCAAAGAATGGCTTATTTCTCTCTGAATGGATGAACTCCTGTCTGCCAATACAGCATCTCTAAATGTCTCAGGCAGCACACCTCAGCAGGACTTTATTTTGCCCTACACTACTCTTGTATGTACTCTTGTATGGCCTTCTAAAAATAAGACACCCTTGTGTAACGACAGCACTGATTGTTTCTACACTGCTTCCTGATTCAAAGTAGTACAGAAAATGCTTTTTTTCTGTAACCAAAGAACTTCAGAAATTTTGATTTTTCAGACACGCTTTCTCCTTCCTCTAGAATTAACAGCTGAACACTGATAGACAGCAAATTATGCTGTTTCTGCATTAATTAAACAGCAAATTCAAAGTGGTACAGAGTTAGAACTCCTGTCATACCCTGGCCAAGCCCCACAAAAAAACATCCCTTTTAACACAGAATGTCTTGATCTGAGATGAGGGAAGACGAGGAGTTTTTTACAATCATTTAAGCCCCCATGCAGGTACACAGCTCACTTTTCAGCCCAGGTAGGGACATGGCCCACTTCAATGGAGGTGAGAAAATAGCTCCTTTTTTGCCTTTCGTGAGACAGATATTCTTCAATTTATTTTATGGCTACAGATGACATAACTGTCTAGAGGCACTCTGGTGAGGAGAAGAGAGGGGGAGAAGAGCCAGTGTGGGGGTGGAGAGCTGCAGCTCTGTCCCTCCATTTGATGTGGTCTCTTTTAAATGTCACCCACTGGGACCTGACATCAATCAAACCATTTTTGTAAAAATGAAGATTTATATAACACATTTGTGCTATACCTCTTGGTTCTTTTTTCTTAAATTACTTAAAGCAATATAATAACTTTCACAGGCATATCATAGGAGACTGCCAACATTTCAAACATTTCCTTGATGTAGGATGATCACAATTGAAAGGAATGTGAATTTTATCCAGCCGTCAGTAAGGTTTTGTTTTTCCTTAATCCCTGAGACTAAATCATTGGATAGTTTTCAGCCTCCAAACTAAATCTTAATTGAGACTAGCTGTCATTTAGGTAACTATGACTCTGACAACAAAAACACTGGGGTACATTTCAAGAAAGACTGGGACAATCCTTGGAATGGGGACCCTCAGCACTTCTCATTAGTGTGAGCTGGTTGTGCAAGAGAGCTCTCTAATATGCAGGAAAAAAAAAACATCAAACTTTCTTGCCAGTAAGAAAGTTCCTTCATTTGAAGTGTTCTCCTACTCACACCTGTGAGCAGGGAAAGTCAGCCAGAATTCCCAGAGACTGGAAATAAAACTGGTGGTTTGTGTCCCTGGGGGAATGCCATTTTGCTTCATGCTGCATACACACGAGTGATTTATTTTTCCCTCCAACACAAAGGTTCAGCTTATCTCTCAAGCTGTACAAAGCCAACATCTTCCATCCCCTAACAAAAGTCACTAGTGGTAGGGTTCTATCTAGGCCTCTTCAAAGGTGTTAAAGAAAAGAAGCGGTTCAGCTGTGACACTGAAATTAGTAGACAAGATCCTTACACAGAGGGGAAAATTAGAGATATTTCAATGCCATTTCTACTGCAATAACTTGGAATACCTCCAAGCACTCTGGCAGCCGAAAGGCAACATTTTTCCACAAAGTAAGGGAGGTCCTTTTTCATCAGGAGCAGAGGGCAGTCTCTGTCCCCTTTGCCAGGATCATCCACAGGTGAAAAGGAGATGGGAATGGAAACACCAAGTACAACCCTCTGTTCACCTCTCCAGCAGCAACAAATCTACACCAACACCAATGTAGGGAAAAAGCCCTGCCAAAGGTGGGAGGAAGAGAGGAGGAAGAGAATAGTGTGTTTGCCGTGTCCCAAAGCTTCCCCTCCCACTCTCCACCCCCTGCCAATCTCCATGGCACCCCTCAAGCAACACAAGGAATGGTCTGGAGGCTTTGTTTAATTTGGAGGGAAACCTGGAAGTACTCTCAGTTCTCTGCGACTTGTCTGGGGAAGAACCATTTAAATTGTGATGCCAAGGCTTAGCTTTAACTAGGGTTTTACCCCCAAGCCTTACTTAAAAATTAATAATTTAGATGGGCTGTTCAAATTGTGCCAGCGCCAGTGAAAACAGGCTATTTCTCACCCTGAAAACAAGTAGGGAAGAGGTGAAATCCAGGATACCCTGGAGGGACCCATTTCTCCCTTTCTAGAAGAACTGTGGATTCCTAGCCTGAGACTGTATATCTAACTTTATGGCAATTTAAATTTGATCAGAGGTGTCTGGGTTTCTGCACCATGGCTTCTCCCTTTTTAGCAGGGAATGAAACTCATTCCTGCTTCACAAGGGAGTCACAAGGGTGAATTCAACATTGTGCACACCAATATTGTGCTGAGCAGCAGTCTGAGCACTGCAGCACTTCATGGCTTTTGTTCCAAACAGCACCAGCACCTCCTAGAAACAGAATTAAATGTTCTTTTTATGTGAGCTGTTGAAAGTTCACACATCAGTCTCATACTTCTATTTCATGTCAGGATTCAACTAAATAATGAATCCCAGTGAGAATTTTGCTTTAGAAAATTATTCCAAACAAATACCAACAGACTTGATTTTTTTAAAGTTATACTGAATGCATAGCTTAATGATAATGGAGTGACTGCCGCTTCTTATCACAGCTCTCAGCCACAGAAAACCTTTGCCAAAACCCTGCTAATTGAATTGTACAGACTGGGGAGCAACTGGCTGCTGGGAGGGATGTGGGAGTACTGGCAGGGAATAAGTTACGTGTGAGCTAGCAGCACATGCTGGGGACATGGCCAGGGACAGCTGGCAGAGCCCTGGGCTGCACTGGCAGGAGCACGGCCAGCAGATGTGGTAAAGTGGTTTTTCCCCCCTTTGCTCTGTGCTCACTGGAGCATATCTAGTGTCCAGTTTCACCCATCCTATCCCCCCCTGCCAATACAGGAAAGGCTCCCATAGCCTTGGGTGAATTCAGTGTAGGCCCACCACATGGCCATGGCTGGAGCAGCCAGCTTTTGGACAGAGGCTGAGGGACCAGGAATCATTCTGCCTGGAGAAGTGACGGCTTTGGGGGTGATCTATCAGTGGCCCTACAGTACCTATGAGAAGATTACCATGAAGATCAAGACAGGCTCTTCAGAGGTACATGGTGGGAGAATGAGAGACAAAAACTGTGCATCAAAACGGGAATTTCTGACTTGATGTCAGGAAAGTAGTTTTCCCCAAGGACAGACAAAGCATCAGCAGGTTGGCCAGAGACACCACAGCATCTCCATCCTTGGAAGTTTTCAAGATCAGCTGGACAAAGCCCTGAATGATCTGGGGCCTACTTTGAGCAAGAGGTTGGGCTAGATGAGCTCAAAAGGTCCTTCTCCTACTTGAACTATTCTGACATTCTTGTACTGTAAACTGTTATTTGTTGTGAAAGAAACAGTATCAATCATCACTAGATATCTCTTGAGACATAGGGAAGCTAAGCTACAATGACCTGTGGGCCTTCTCTCCAAGAGCGCTGTATCCACTTAGTTAAGGATCTTCTGAGGAAAGAACTCCAAAGGGATTTTTGTTATAACTACGTGAGCAGTCATGAATAAATGTTGATCTGCCAAGACCTGGTCTGGAGCCAGGTGAAGTAACTGGAAAGTTTGAGGGTACATCAGCTGATGTAGATATCCAAATTTGAACTCATTATTGGCAACTCAGTTACGCTCCGTGAAAAGACATACTTAGGCAGAAAGCTAAAATAGGTCAGACTGATTAATGCCAAAACACATTTACTCTCCCCTGCCTACAAAGGGAGTCTGACTACCCCAGCTATAGCTATGTAAAGTGCACACCTGTGCAGTTAGATCAGGTCGTTCCTGCCCCTATTGACATCAGTAGGAAGGGGCAAGGTGAGGGATTATGCTTGAAGTCTCTTGAGGTCAGCACAGTCAGATTCTGAAATAAAATGTAGAAAGTCCATGCAGAAATATATTTCTGGTGCATCTTCCAGTTTAGAGTTCTAGTCTCACAACTTTACAATTGCAACAGCTGTTTATTGAGAATATATTTTCCATCTTCACTATCATGGGTGGTACGGTCATGAGGATGATAACAAGACACTGGGTAAAATTTTATAGTGGAAAACATGAGGAAAGCTGAGGAGAAAAATGCCTGACTACTACTATATCTTACAAGTTATGAATGTGCTGTGGGATCTGATAACTTTTCCCTGAAACCTAGATACATTCTGCCAAGCTTCTGCCCAAGTCCAGGACAAAGGGAATATGAGCCTGTTCTGATAGCCCTAGCAGAGGAAAAAGCTGGTGCCACCTTCCATGTTATCAGGGAGAATGTTTCCAGCAGATGGAGTTGAGCTGCCCGGGCTCAGAAGGGCTTTGGGAAGCCTGAAAAAGCTGGGGTTAACTAACAGCGTGGGAGGAGAGAGCTGTTGGAGGGTGAGGAGGGAAGGGCAGTGGCCAGCTCTGCTTCCAGACAGGCAAGTGCCTGGGGGGTGGCACAGGATGAAGGGTGGGACTACTGCTCCTGGCAAACACCAGATCATGCTGGCTGGGACCTCCTCTAGTGGAAGCCCAGCCAGCTGAGGAGCTGAGCCTGGGTGAAGGAAGGTGAAGAAGGGTCTGACTGCTGCCCCAAAACACTCCCAGTGGGGAAATAGAGCAGAAAGGAGTGACAACAGCTGAAAGACAGTGTCATTCCCACACACTGAAAATATGTTAATCCTGGTCAGTAATGTGTTTAGGTTGGAAATTAGAATAAGGTTCATTTCCTCTTCATTTCACTTATTTTCTTCATTCTTCAGCATTTTTGTCTCCACAAATAAAACAATGTCCAAACCAGAATCCCTCCGGCATCCACCCTCCATTACTAAATGCCTGCAAAATGACTTCTCTGTCTGCACCCTGATGATGGGCAGAGCAAGAGTGCTACAATGATATAAATGACAATCAGGTCTCAGAGAAGCAATAGCTTGCATCAGGCAAAATGAAATTAGGAAAACAACAGAAAAGCTTCCAAGTGCAGAGGTCTGAAGCAATGTCATGGGCCCAAACCTTATTTGTTTCCTCTTAGCAAATATGCCAGCCTACAAGAAAGTGTGAACTTCCCCCATCAGCCTTCCCCACACTCTTCTGTGTTGTTTAGTTTTCAGCTCACACTGTCCATGTTTCCACTTTATTTTATTTCCACTTTATTTTGTATTCTTCCTATGTTTACTAAGCCAGGTACTCACCACCTGTGTATCTACACAGTGGAGCTCAGGACACAAAATGTTATAACAGGAGAGAGATGATGATTAGGGACAGCATGAGCTCTGAAGGTCTTCCAGGAAGCCAACATGCTTGTCTGTGTGCTTTGGAATCCCTTTGATATAGATCAGTCCTTGAGTATTCAGGCCTCATCTCTAGCTTTCTCCCAGCATGTTTTACCCCTCTCCTCCTGCAGACCCCCTGACACTTGCACGCTAAGTAGCTGGCAGCAGGCACACAAGAAACTACCTGTTGCTGCATGAGCTGCCATAGAAAAACCCACGCTGAATGAGCTGCATATCCAGAAAACAGCTCCCACCCATAGGAAAGCATTACAATTACCATCACTCTCACAATTATCACAATTAACATCTCATCTCAACTCCCAAACACGTAACAGAAAATTCAGATCCATTTCAGGCCCTCTCTTCCCATTTTTGGAAAGTAGCTTTGCAATTCTTGTGTAATTATTCAGGAAAGAAAAAAACAAAAAGTGATAAAGACAATTATCTTGTCCTTGCGTCATACCACTTGCAGGCTTAGCGCTGAGAGCTGAATTCCCCAACCCACCTAACCAAGACAGCTCTGTGGAAAGTTGACACAGTGTTTGGGAATGCCAAGCCAAGCAAGCAAACAGTTTATCAAAAGAGGCTTTTCTAAATCTGTCCCACAAAGCTGAACAAGCACATGGGCAACACCATCTCTGTGAAAAATAGGACCCCAGTTCTTAAACCTAGTCTATGCTTTGGCTCTAGCATAGCTGTGAAAATAAATATGTGTTAAAAATCACGTCATCTAAAGCCTGGTCAAAGGGAAGGCCCCAGTATAGACACAATGATATTAATGTCACAAGTCCTTCTGATGGTAACATTTACTCCAGTTGGGAAATTAATCTGGGCTAAAAATGGGTGTAAAGTCAAGGTTCTTTCAGCCTTCCAAGAAGTCCAAGTACATCAAAAAACATGAGATGTGTTAATCACTGCCTGTGCAAAAGGCCTCGCTCTGCACTGTTGGTACAGGAAGGAAGGAAGAGGAAGGCCTTACAGACAGAATCAAGAAGCTTTTTCAGTGTATTTGTTCTGCAGGCACTTATTCCTGGCCCATGGCATGTTAAGTGGGATTGTTCAGGTATCAAACACTCACACAGAGGATGGACACTCATACACATACATTTTACCACGTCATTGCAGCTCACACATGCCAGACAAGCTTCATAGATGGCCCGTGCTGACCTCTGAGGTGCTGGAGGCAGATCATTCCAGTGAGACTGTTACCTCTACACTGAGTAATGACTCTCTGTGTCTCTCTTTCAACTCCTGTCTCCCTCTCAGAGAGGTTAGTGAAGCCCTACCTCTCATTCCTTCTTAACTCCCACCACACCTCACACTCTGCAGAGTGCAGTCACTTCATGTAAACCATAGGTGTGCCTGCTGCCTTACTCCCCTCAGTCCCCTAAGTTAGCAGGGAGTGGCTGTGCAGTGTGCCTGCTACCTCACATAGGATGCCTCCTCTTACATCCAAGTGCAGCCAAATGTCCGTCCATTTCCATCCCTACTCACCTATGACGGAAAGCTGGCGATGGTCAATCTTGATTCACATGTGTGCAAGCCAGTACTTTCAGTCACTGACAGGTTCCTGTTGTCCCAAAACTAGGAATCAGATCCCACAGTTGACCGAGAAACTCATCCTGATATAGACTTTGTTACGTATAAATGTGCAGTATATCTGTTACTGCTCAGCCTTTAATGTGTTTATGTATAGTTTGCCTAATACTCTAATCTACATCATTTATATACTGATGATATAACAAATTTGAAAAACAGTTCTGATGCAAAAATTCAGTGCCTCATGGGCCCACAAAAAAACCCATCCTTTTTATTAACAACTTTGTCCTTTCACGTTCTTCTTAAAAGGCTGCCCACAGCTCCAAAACTGCTGTGAAAATCTTCACCTTTGCTCAGTACTTGCAGTGTTCAGAAGTGAAACAAACCCAATAGTAACATCCTGGCTGCAGACCCAAATGATTGGTAGCCATGAGGTGAAAATTATTATTAGATCCGTAATTCATCCTTGTTTGTGTTTTGAATGACCTTTTGTGATACTGAGCCAAAGTCTGGCTTTCCCCTCCAGGGAATTTCATCGCTAGAATAGTTTAAAGCATCAATAGGGCCAGACCTTCCTCCATTAGGGCCCCATACTGCTATCACAGAGCCACCCCAGTGACCCTTTGCTGGCCTGGGTCTTCTCACACCCCGAGCAGAAGGTACCCTTCCCCGAGGGACCAAGGGAAAGCCCTAAACTACAGAGACAGGGGTCCATCCTGCCTGCTTAGCACGCACCAGGAATGGCAAACTGATCTGAACACAGAGTACTGGACATGGGAGAAATCAGTCCTGTCTAGAGCCTCTGAAACTCATGAATTCACTTAGGCTGGCCTGCTTGAACTATCACGCTCACTGTGTTTTCACTTGTGCCTTTACCACAAGCTCTTGTGCCTTTGCCACAAGCTCTTGTTTACCAGAATTGTATTTTTTAGAAAAGGATTCAGTGCTTACTTCATGTAACAGGCAAACCCTGCATCCTGAGTTAAGTGGTCAGGTGCTGACACTGAAAGCAAAAGGCATTTTTAGTTGCCCGTTTTCTAAGCTGTATTTGTCCACCTCCAGCACCTAACCACCTTGTGATGTCCAGAGATAATCAACCATTATGAATTCTCTCTCTGCTTTCAGTTGTTAGTAGACAAATATATCCACTCTGACAAAACAAATTAATTTAGATTCTCTTGCCTCTCTTTAGACAGCACAGTTCAGCCTATGCTCATGAAGCTCATACAGTCTCTGTTCTCTGCCCATCTGTCAAAATCCTTTTAAAACCATAAACATTTCAGAAATGGTCTCATTAATGCCATACACATGGAAATATCACCTCCTTGACCTTTACCCAGCAATCTGCTCTGATCAGAGACAGTAACATTTGCTTTCAGGTACACTGTATCACACAGGGAGTGTGTGTTTAGCTGACTATCATTATAAACAAGCATGAGTCACTGGTTTCCAAAACACAATCTCCCAGACAAATAGCACAGCTATAAAAGCACATCTTTGGTCTGTTAGCACCCTGAATTTGGCTGAGGATTCAAATTTTGGGGATCAGATCGGTTTACAGACAATGCAGAAGATGCTAAAGAATTGGCCTGTCCTTGACATTGTTATTTATTACTTCATCTCTGGTTGCATCATCATCATCATTGTCTTTGTCTAATGAAATAAGTCATGTGTTCCTAGGTCAAAACCCAAGCAACAGAGTACTCCAAGCCTCAAAGAATGAGCCCTTTGGTATATTGCTCAGGAACATCAATTGTGTATGCCTCCTCATTTACAATTGCTTTAGAAAGCATGACTATTAGCCAGATTGCAATTAATTTAAAAAAATAATAATAATTTTAATTATTTTTAAAATTAATTTAAATGCTTTATTTAAATGCTTTTATTTATTGTTATTGTCTTATATTGCTAGAGCATGGATGTTTTGGGTTTTTTTTACTCAGAGCATCATATGGAACAAAACCATGTCTTAAAGAAATTTCAATAGGTGTATGTTTAAATTGGTATCAAAAACTTTACCAATCAGACACTATCTTACCTAAATTCCATTGCAATTAGTTCACAAGGCAGTTTTACATTGATTACCATGAATTTTATCATCTTTTCCTAATCCCTTCCTAACTTCAGTTCTGTATTGGCTTTCCTTTGATTTGCCCCAGAATTTATCAGATTGCTACCCACTTTTCAACTATTTGAGTCATAACTCCTATTTTTTCCTTATTTTTGGCTCCAATGTCCTGACAACTGACTTCATTCTTTTCCAGTTCATGGTGCTGAAATATTATGGAGGTACGTATGAGTGCAGTAAATGAGAACATATTTTCTTCTCAGGCTGAAGCAGAGAAAATTTTGATTTTTCTTATCATTCTGAATTCCTCCACATCATGTCTCCTCTGCTGGATTAGAAAGAAAATTCCTGCATATGAGCACAAACATGATTGCTTAGGGGTAAAAAAAAAAAAAAAAAAAAAGCAGAAAACCTTGTTAAAACTCTCAAAAATCTCACCTTTGCTCTTCTTTTCGTCAGAAGAAGAAGGAAACCTGCTGGAATAGTTGCAGGTGGAATCTTTCCCTTATCACAGCTCTTTCTGAACTCCAAGCCACATAATTTGTTAAGCTTTGGGCAGCACCTAAGTCAAACGTAGCCAAATCTGATTGATCCCTCCACCAGCACTGCAGTGCACATGACCAGTAAGGAGGGGATAACACTCCTTCAGCACCTTCCTTCCCTGAAAGGAGTAACAGGTTTAACCCAGGGCAAGGAAACACAGCAAATACAATATGGAAAGAAAAAGCTCCCCTCTCTAAGCACATTATCTCTTGATTGCTCTGACTGATTTGGGATAACTTCTCTCCATTGCACACACAATACAGCAAAGACAGACACCAAAGGAGGAAGGAAGGAAGGCACAACTGGCCATCAAGAGATGAGCATTTCTGCTTGGTGCATCTCTGTGCATTGTCATTACCATAGGTCTGCACAACTCGTGCTATTTAAAGAAGGGATAAAGCTGTGACAATTTGAGATTAGCTGTCTGTGTAAAATGATAGTGAGAAACAGAACAGAAACATCCCAGCCTGGACCCAGTAAAACGGATTAGTAAAGACCAGTATCTCAAATTTCAGGCAGGAGTCCACTGCTGTTTCTAGTTACATAAATGGAAACACAGGGCAATCTATCAATTCAGCGCTACCTCACACTCTAACTCGCTGCTAAATGCCTGCAACAGGAGCTCAGGTGACCTTCCAAATCCAGGTGGAAGGTTTCAAGAACTGAATTATTACTTACATACCACAGGAAAGTAACTGATACTCTGAAGTGTCTTTGACTAATGTATTTTGTCTAACATTTCATGTGCTCCAAAATTGAGTCCTATTTATCACTTCTGGCAAGAGATAGGATCACTTGTGTGGCGAGCTTTACTGATTAAGGTTGAAAACAATTTGTCCAATGTTATTTCCACCTCTGTTGAAAAAGGAACAGCTGCTACCCCTCACACCAACTTTAAAGGGCAAAGACGGATGGCTGGAATCTGCACACGTATTCACGTGGGAAGCAGGAGGAAAGGAAAACACTGGCAAGACCCACACTATAAGTGAGAGGGGTCAGAGAACAGGCATCCACTATTTAAGGAATGGCTCCCTGATGTTCAGCTTTCAAAGTGGAACAAATATTTAGTGCTGGCCCTGAATTTTCCAGCTTTTGGGTTTAGAACTAGAACAACATGAAGCAGCCTTTGCAGGATGGAGCCATTCCACACCAATTTGCTCATTGATTTTGGCTTACAGGGCTACTCTGGGAATGGCCAACTTTCAAGATGTGATCTTCTGTGCCTTGGCTCTGGAGTCAAGCTACCAAAGATCATTTGAGGTTTCCAGAGGCCTCATCAGCACTTCATTTAAGCACCATTTTCTTGCTGATGTCAATACTTGGAAAATTAGGTAAGAGTTAAGGACTTCCTGGAATTAAACAGGGATGTGACACAAAATGATTAAGAAGATTTTGGGAGGGGCCCTTGCACAAAGTCTTGGACTCCACCTTCTTCTCTCTTTTCATCAGCAATGTGCTTCCTCTCCCAGAACCTGCCATGTTGTTCTCCCTTTGCCAAGCACACTGACTCCCAGCAGGAAGGGCAGCAGCAGCTGTCACGACAGCAGAGTGGCTCAAGGGCAGAGAAAGCTTGCACTGACCTAAGCTGTTTGACATAAAGCATATTTATCAAGAATCAGCAGGCAGCTGACCTGCTGGAAGGGACCTTTCTGGTCAGCCTTTTTTAATTCAGGAAAGGGCAAGGACCATTCGTCTGAGGTGTCAGGGGAAGGTGGAGCAAGAATTATTACATAAAGCCTCTTTCAGCCCAGCCCATGCTGTTTTCTCAGGGCAAGTCCTCTAGGACTTCCCCAGAAGCTCTACTGCAGTGCTTATACCTTTGAGATAATTCTCTACAATTTCAGATTAGAAATTTTAAAATATCACTACAGAACAGATGAGTATTAAGGCTGCCCCTGATGGCAGCAATGGATGGATTTGCTCAGACTCTGTTCATGGCAAATCCTAGGCTGTGTCTCTTCTCCTCATTGGCTCTCAAAAGCAGCACAGAGCAGGGGAGATAAAAAAGGTAACAATGAAATCCTGAAGGAGGAAAACCCAGTGGAATAAAGCATCAAAACAAAGAGACAGAGAAGAGAGTTTTTGAAATTAAGATCTATAGAAGGCGGGAGAACAGAAGAGCAGGTCAGCCTCTAACAGTTCCTGCCCCATCAGCAAACAAATCATCGCTCCCAGGATCTTGTCCAGATTATTTACAAGCCCATTTAGTGTCAGTGTCAGCAGCCCTACAGACCACACAGCATTGCTAGTGGCTGTGGGACAAGCCATGGCTAAGGAGGGTGGATTATTTCAGTCCTACTTGGTGACCCTGTGTTGTTGGAAAACCCTGTAGGCACTGCAGCCTTCTTGAAAAGCCTTATGCTCATCACTAGAGATGTAAAAAATGTTCCACCTTAGCAATACGCATCTTTAGTGGTCTCTGGGGGAAACATCTCCAGTTCCTCGGCGTGGCAAAAGAGGGTCTGGGCACAGCTATATGGCTGGGCCCCCACCTCCTCCACGGAGGTCTCTCCTCCCTTCCTGCAGGGTGAGGCTGTCAGAAAAAGCTGGAGTCACTAGAGGAGGGCAGTGGAGGTAGGGTCAGGGTGGAGCTCAACAAAACAGTTTTCATGTTGTCCATCCTCTGGGTACACGCTCGCACGTTCAATGGCACTTCACTGCACAGCCCAAAGCTGCCCACATCTTCAGAGACACCAGCCCTTCTACTTTAGCAGCTCTGTCTGGAAAGCATCAGAGAGAAAAGTACCCCTAACATCATGTGGGAAAGGCCTCTGGTTTGAGTAGTTCCACTAAGAGACTGACTGGGCCAGATTTCCTTCCCTTCTCAAACAGCATTTGCAAAACTGTCTGTCATGGAGAACACTGCTTTACTACTGAATCCATAATAAAGTGGACTAGAAATAAGTCTCCTGCATGGGAGAAAACATTTGAGGCTTTGACAGAACTATTCTAGAGAAAAACCTAAATGTACAAACCCCAAAAAACTAAAATACACCTAGTCTTTCTCTCATTGGTTTTGCTGGTTTTTTCCCCCAGCTTTGAGTACTTCAAAATATCTTGATTTTTTTTTTCTTGTTTTGGGCTCCTTATGACTAAGTGTTAAAATTAAGGTAATTTTGAAGTAGATATTTCATTTTAAGCTAGAGTTTACTATGCAAAAACATCAAAACAGGTAATTCAAATTAAAAAAAATCTAAAATTTTTATAGGTAAGTCTCTCAGAACTATTAATGCTCATAGAAAGGGTTAGTTTTAGACAAAGTAGAATCTTGCTTTGATACAAAAATGATCTGGAAAATAACCATTCCCAAACAGTTTATCTCTAACCAGGCTGTCAAATACCTTGTGTTCTTGTCCCAGGGAAACTGTTTTGTAAACTGAAACTTATTGCTATTGCAAAAGCAGGAAGAGACTCCTCTGACCTCCACAGCCTCCACGCTTAGAAAAGCACGTTCCAGTGCCACCAGACAAAACTGACCTATCATAATACTGCTTTGGACACACAATCTCCTCTGTCATTTGTTCAACAACAACAACAAGAAGTTTATATGCAACTATGAGCTTGTGACAGCTGGCAGACTGAAGCAAATAGATTGAAACTGCTTTCTGATTGCCCCTGTGTGCATCTGAGCTCTACTAGGGCCACCAGAAAGTCACAAATCCCAGTCTTGTCCAGTGTTAATCACTTAGCACATTTAAAATATGTGTCACCTGCTGAAGGGCAAACCCATGTCCTCTTTCCCAGCATTTGAATCTGCTGTCAGATTTGAGAGAGTTGGCACATGCAGTAGGATTTACTCCTCTCAAGGCAGGTGGCTCCCACAGAATCAGGGGACCAAGTCATAAAAAACTGGAGGAGTGGTATTTTAGACCTACTTCTCATTTGTTATATGTAAGGGCATCCACATATTTTTATGGATACAGCAAACAGAATGACCCCTTCCATTTTCATTTGCTACTTTTCCCTTTGAAAGCAGTCTCAGCTGCAACTGAGATTGAAAATCTCAATTAAAATCAAACTAAAAAGATTATTTGTTGCTGTTGTGCAGAATTTACCTGGGAAGAACCTTGAACTGTCAGGTCTTCACTGCAAATGGTTCAGTGGTTTCCCTCCAGAGACCTGCCTTGGGAAACTGCAACTCTCCCTGATGCTCCGGTAGGTGACTTTTTCCTGACTGAGCTATTTGCAGTGAAGACATGACACCGTGTTCGAGGTTCTGCCCAGGTTAGTTCTGCACAGCCACACTGTAGTGAATGAAAGTGATCACTTACCAGATCTATCTGTAGCCACAAAGCATTGAATAACTGTTCCACAGACATCTTGCCATCCAAACAGTCCAGAGGTGAGAGCAACAGGTACAACAGCTCTTACGCCCACCCAAAATAACATGGTTGTCTGTGGTCCTGAACACCCCAGGGAAAAGGGATGGTCTTTCCCACAGGAGGGGCAGAGGACATCCAAACCATGGTCAGAACTACACAACACACCCCTGGGCTGAGCCGCTAAGACTATATTCTGGAGTTATTGCCCTTGCAAGGGAACCACTCTGGTTTGATTATCAGACTCTCTGAATGACGACACATTTGCAGCACTGTGGGCAAAGCAGTCCCAGCCCCACGCCATGGCCTGGGCTCTCACAAGCTAAATTCCCCTGGAGCAGACCCAAGTCAAGATCAGGCTTTAGTTCCTCATACCACCTCCTAGAGGTGGTAACCCCTGTGGCAGAGCTGCTGGAGCATGAAAGTCTCAGGAGTTGCTTTTGTACATGAGAAAACTGAATACTGGGGTTATTCGCATGGACGGCTGAGCCACCTCACACAGCGATTTCATCACAGCTCCATTTGCCTGCCAGTGGGTGTCCACCCTGCTGCCACCCTGCACCCACCTCCCCATCTGTGTCCTGAGATCATCTGACCCCCAAGACAGTGAGTTCCAGGCAAGCACCCAATGCAGCAATTCAGATCTTGCCACAAACAAGTGTTTTGCATTATTGTTGGAGCTTAAGAAAAACAGCTTACAGAACTTTGTGGGGTGGGGGGGGAAACAAACAAAAAAACCCCAACCAAAACCCTCTGTGTGTGTGTATATATATATATATATATATTAATTTATGTCATAGGATTTCTGAACTTGGAGAAGCATTTGCTGCCAAGTGGCATGCCCTTCTTTTTGTCAGCAAAACCAACATATACATTTGGGCTTGGATGATTTCCTGACTGGGATGCTAAGGAGATGTTTATTTAGGGATGTAACTTGCTGTGACTGGGGGAAGGAAAAAAACCCACAAAAACACAGAGCAAAAATGAATTACAAAAACGTCACCAGCAATGTTTTTGTATTTATTCCAATGCTGAAAACAATTACCCCTTGGCAAATTTTCAAATTCTGTTTATTTGACAGTGCTGCACGTAAGCCAGGGGAAAATAAGCATGAAAGGGAACAAACTGATATTCTTGCTGCAGAACTGGATTGGCACTTAGAGGAAAGCATACCCAACTTAACCTCCAAATGTCACATGCACGTCATAACATAAAAATGAATGAGGTACTATTTATAGGGCTTCAAATGAGTAGCTGACAACTGATAGTTAACTATGCACATTTAAATACATATCTTTCTTAGGTAACTCCTGCCTCTCACATAAACACATTTAGTTTCAATAAAAAGGTATACTTGGGGGTTTATTTACTTTTTTTCTCCTGCCTCTGGCACAGCACACAGCAAGTGTAAGCTCATGTACGGTCAGAGCTGCTGTTCTGCGTTATGCTCGCACAGGCAAGAGAAGTCCGTGACAATGACCTCCTCAAGGATCCTCTCTGCATGCCACTGGTGCCATCACAGGGGTCCCATCCTCCTTCCAAATACATGGGCTGGAACAGGGTGGAACACCACCCTCCTGACAGCTGCCCAGGCAGAACCTGAAAAGTGCCTGCAGCTCATCTCCACTGGCACATCAGCCTTGATTGCTTGTTCATTGCCTGGGACCACGCTGGTCCCTGATAAACTGAGCTAGCGCCCAGAGGCTGCGGAAGGCTACAGGTTGATGCCTGTCTGCATCCCATCAGGCACCAGGGGGGCTCCTGGCATGCTGATGGGAAGAGTGGGACTCCAGCAGGGCAGATTTTTGCACTCCCCCAAGGCTCTGCTGCCTGTGACTAATTCTTCACCTAAATTAGAACACGAGGACTCCTGCTGATACACGCACCTCCAACAGGACAGCCAAGCTTTATTTTTCATTAGCTTTCAACTACAGTACTTTACATTAACTCGTGTCTGCTCTGCCTGCTGTTCATTAGGCTCTTTAGTACCCCTTGTTTCATGAGATTTGCCTCCTCCTACCCCCACACACACCTCAGGGCTCAGTGGGTGGCAGCCACCAGGCTCACAACACTGTCAACGGGATTAGGTGAGTCTGTAGATCTGCCCAGGAGTGAGTATCAGTACAGGTGTAATCATCTTCCCCAGGCAACTCGTTCAGCAAGGCTATGGGTTTCAACCCTAGCAGTGGGGCAAAGCTTTTCCACTGCCAGGGTTGTACCTCCCAAAGTGTGATGGGAAAGTGGCAGGGCCTGGAGCACACTGAGTGCTCACTGGGGCAGGACTTGATCCCTGCTGTTCCGTGGTTTAATCCCAGCCAGGGACTAAGTACCATGCAGCCACCCACTCACACACCCTGCCACCCCTGCAGTGGGATGGGGGGAAGAACTGGAAAAAAGGTAAAGCCCGAGGGGTTGAGATAAGAATAGTTTAAAAACTGAAATAAGATGATAATTATGAAATAATGATTGTATTGGAAAGAGAGGCAACCAGAAGAGAAAGAGAAATAAAACATGATGAAGACAAGTGATCACAGCACAGTTGCTCCCCATCCACTGACCAATACCCAGCCTGTCCCCAAGCAGCCATCAGCCCCTCAGGGATAACTCCCCCAGCTGACAGATTGAGCAGGATGCTCTTTTGCATGGAATATCCCTTTGGCCAGTTGGGGCCAGCTGTCCTGGTCATGCTCCCTCCTGCCTTCTTGTGCACCTCCTTGCTGGCAGAGCATGGGAAAATGGAAAATCCTTGACTTAAGGTAAACACTACAGAGTGACAACTAAAACATCAATGTGTTATCAACATTATTCTTAAAATAAATCCAAAAATACAGCACTGTACTAGCTACAAGGAGGAAAACTGACTTTATCCCAGCCAAAACCAGGACACCTATCAATCTCTTTATCATTGTTCCCTACTTGCAAATATGTTGAGAGAGGCCCAAAGCAACAACTTTAACCTAAAAGTTCTCAAAACTGGAAAGTACAGAAGCATATTACAAATCTTGCATCCATCTGCTGTAACTGCCCATGCAGAATTTCCCAGCGCTTTCCTATTACTCTGCAACAGATGGGACAAAAGCTGCCAGACACTTCCAAGACTTCGCCCAGCTTGTTTTTTTCCTGAGCAGTGAATTAGCACTACTGAAAAACAGGCCTGGCACAGTTTGCTCACGGAGCTGACAGAGCTCAACCCAGCAGCTACAGAGCGTGCTGTCAACAGAGTGTCAGCAGCATTTGCTGTGCCCCACAGAGAAAAACTGCAGTATCCACACTCCCCTGACATGGAAACGCAAACAAATTTCATCCACCTCCAGGAGCAAAAGGCTGGAAAAACTAATCTTCAGTTTTGTTTTCTTCCTCTTGCTAACCTCAGGCAAGGCAGTTACCATCCTGCTGCAACTTGTTATGCCAAAACCAACACCTTGCGTCAGCAGGATATGTGCTGCAGCCCACTGTTTTTTTGTGAACTAATATGGCAAAATAACAGAGGCAGATGCCAAAACCACTCTTCTCCCTTGTTCAAGTGAAGCTTCCCTACTGACACAAGAAGCATTGTGCATGCCATGTTTAGCTGTACTGCAGGGTCCTGCACCAGCCTGATGGCTTATACCTGTCAGAAAGGCTGAGAAGCTTTAGACCCCCATTGCCCTCAATTGTCCTCTCACAGACAGAATAAAGGTTGGATGAATAAAAACCAAGCATGGGTTTCACATCAGTATATATGCTATAAATATGTATATCCATATATGCACACACATATCAATCCTCCCTGCCACATCTCAGTCCAACACTATTAGCATCAAAAATGTTTACAAATTAAAAGAATACTATAGGTACAAAGTTGAGTACTCTGAACCCAGACTGTACAAATAGCCACTGTATCTGCATTTTTAGCTTTAGTCCTCATGCCTATATGCCTTTTATCTTGTACTCTTTACCCATAAATCCTCTACCTCCTTCAGTGCCAGTACTTCAAGTGCTAGTCAGGGCTGTGCTCTAGTATCCTGTCTAGGAGAACCCTGCTTTATTTTCTGCAAAAAGTCATAATATGCTTCTGAAGTAGTGAACATTGTATTGAAAGAAAAATCATGGTCTCTTATACCAAAAAAAGTTTCCATAGTTTCAGATTGCATCCATGACATTTGCACAGCTCCTGCAAAATGCCTATTACCTTATGTACCCCCAGGCTTTAAAAATAGCTAATTCATATTCATCTACTTCCAATTAATTACACTGAAACATTTTTGGCCTGCTGGGCTAGGATGGTAGGTACATGCAACAACAAGCAGAAGCAGAGGGCTATACTTAAATCAATCAAATAGCATAAGAAAAATGTTATGTACGAATAAGAATGGTTTGGGATTTTTTCCTCTTAATCTCACAGTTCATTTTGACCTTAAACAAATCTGTTTTTCATTTAAGCCAGCCTGTGAGCAAAGTTGGGTCAAAATCAGAAAAGAGTTGTCAGCAAGTATTATAAAAAAATTCAAACATTTGGGTTTACTCTTTCCCAAAACAAAACTGTTTAAGAACATAAGTATCTAATTTTTGCTTAAAAGCAGGTTTTAAGTGGAAATGAAAAAAAAAAAAAAATTTTAGATTGCATATTTTTACACCACTCACGCCCCTCCTCCCCCCCCCAAAAAAAATTGGAAGTAACAGACTCAGCTGAAGAGAGGCTATAGACATTTCCTCATCTCTTGAGAAGTGGCTCAGATGAGATGCCTGATGGCAGGTGCAGCACATCCTGCCCGGGATGATGATGAATTAACTTTCTCTGCTCCTCCCAGAACATCGCCTCTCATCACTAGACAGTAAAGCACTGTATGGACATCTACAAAAGCAGCACTAAGAGCAAAACATCAAAATAACTACATTTGTTCATGGAGCCACACACTGTGAAAAGGAAACAGACTGACTATGCTGCTTGACAAGGAGAAAAGTTTTTATGATTCTATGAACTTAAACTAAAGGTCATAGAGGTGACCTTGACTTTGGCATGTATCCACTTTTGAAAGTACCATTAGTATTATTTAAAAGCACAAACTCACATTAATAGGATGCTTCCAGTATCATTCTCTTAATGTTTTGCAATAGATATACTGACACAACAGATTTTCACTTGTGAAAAGGGCTCTTTGAGCAGCATTTACAACTCTCTGCTAGAGCTAGTGCAATAGCCCATTATTATTCCCTTTATGGTCCTCCTTCCAAAAGGTGTGTGAGACAGCTTCCAGCAGGTTTGCAGCCTATTGCTGAGAAAGAAAATGCAGCCCTGAAGGAGAGCGAGCTCTGGGGTAATGCTCTTCAACCAGTTACTCTCCAAATCACTTAACAGGTCTAAGTGTGGAGGTTAAAGTTGCAGTTCAGGACAGACATCAGACCTGTCCCATGCAGCCACATCAGAAGTGGCACCATGCAGGAACTGGGACTGGTCACAGGATCTGTGCCTGTGGTTTGACCCCACAGCCATCTGCCCACCTGGCCTAAGCCTGGCAGACCTGTAAACACCTCCAGGCAGGAGCCTCCAAGCCAGAAGAATCTGGCAATTCTCACTGAAAGTTACTTGGGAATTAGGAAATATTCTCTGTGTGTAGGGTATGTCCTCAGTTCCCATGCATGTTCTGAACAGCAAAACCAAACTCTAATTAATCAAGGCTTACATCTCAGCCATGAAGTGGGAGGTGTCCCTGCCCTTGGTGGGAGGTTGGAACTAGATGATCTTTAAGGTCATATCAAACCCAAACCATTTTTTGATTCTATGATCTATCCCTTTATTTAGCCAGCTTCTTCTGGTTCTCTCCCCTCCTACCGACCAACACTTTCCTCTGCATTTCTGCACCTAGAATTCTTCTGACTGGTTCCTCTGTGAACAGAGTATGTTATATAGCTATTTCCAGCTGCAAGAGACTATAGCTGGAATTCTGACATAGAGAATTGTCAAAGATGAGACCCTCCTGTGATGCCTGAAATGTGGACTCTGTTGCTCAAGCCACCACTACAAGTAACTTCAAGTCCTTATGTCAGGGCTCACTCCCTGTTTCCTGCTCAGCTCACAAGGGTTGCCTCTGCAGCCAGTTCCTCAGACTCTTCTCTTAATTAGAATCCAGTAATTTCCTGTAGCACTTCATTTGTACCTGAAAGGGCAACAATTTGAAATACACTGGTGAAAATAATATACCTAATAAAAGGTGAATTCAGTGTCAAGGAACAAATAATCTGTTTGTGAAGCAAAGGCAGAGAGCATTTGCTCATTATGGAGCCAGAGGAGGGGATGAAATGCCTTATGGTAGTTCTGGAAGGCATGTGAGTTGTGCCTTATTTTCTTTCCTAACTGCTATGAAAGGGTACAAAGTAAAACCATGGAGTATACAGACCAGCAGTCAGCTCTCTCAGTACAGTGTTGTCCTTCTTTAGAAGAGGGGGACTTAAGATTTTATGTTTGCGTTTGACAAGGATTTCTTTAGTGCTTTTATTTTAAAAAAGTATTTTAATTGAGCTGTCTTTCCATCATCTTTACTACTGTGGTTTACCCTCATAAACCACATGGATCATAGAAGGGTCTTTTGCTCTTGGTACCATTTGGAGAAAAAAAAGAGTTTTTTGTGTGCCACAGACTGCACTACAGAACTGAAGGTATTAGCTGAAATTTAAGGGTAATGATCCCAAAGCACTCATTTGAGAAACCCTTTTTTACCTCTGGAGTTCTATTTGGTCACCTAAGCTATAAAGTCAAGCTCAAGTATCCTGCAGCTTTTGGTTCATAGGATTTAGCATGAGGTCACTGCTGCCTAACATGGTGGCAAGTAATGCAATCCCCTTCAAGAGTCTCTGAAGTAAGCAAGAGAAATGAATGCTCAAGGCACTTCATAAACTGTTTTCATGCCTTACCTTGGGCAGTGGCAAAATCGCACACCAACTGATGAAATAACGCGTCAACAGGCTTCAGACTTGATGCCCTAAACAAAAGGCCACTCTGCTTTACTCTGTTGTACAGATCCCTCAGCCAATAACTCCCTCCAGTTCTGTGTTTCTTCCCAGGCTCAGCATGCACCAGCAGGTCAGTATCACATCTCAGGAAAGCAAGGGATCAAACACATTGCCTGTCCTGCCATAGTTGAGAGTTATCACTTCATAAATATCTCAAGGAGACTGAGCTACACTCTTGATCCACGAGCAAAGGAACTGACACTGGCATTACTGCAATGGCATAACCTCACCCTATAGCTATGCCTGCAAGATTCCCACCACCTAGACAAACTCCAGCAGTGCCAGCACCCTTCCCAGGTAACTGGAGAGATGTATATTCAGCAGAAGCAAGAAATCCTGCACAAGCTGGTTGGCCATCACTGCCCTGAAGGGACACAAGGCAGGCACAGAGTGCCCTTCCTCACGGTTACACCTTGCAGAGGAAAAGGTGCCTGGAGGGAATACAAGAGAGGGAAATAAGGCTCCTGCCCTCTGCCTCAAGAGGAGGGGCCAGAAGCAGCCTATGGGTCACATACCACAGGGGCTAGAGAGGAGGAGGAGGAGATCAAAAGCGAGCATGAGAGATGAACTAAGTAATTCCAAAAGCAGCAGTCCGGCAGCAAAGCAGAACATGCTGCTTTCATGAGGAGTTCCCCCAAAGCTGTCTCTCACCTGGCCAACTTTGGCCAATATCTGATCACAATTGTGAATATATATTGAACTAAATACGCTGGGTTTGGGGTAACAACCTCAGGCCCCTTCGTTCCTCTGGACTTGATGTATTGGATGTAGAGGGAAGTCTTTGATCCTAATCTTTCTATCTTCTGCAGGCCGGATGAGGGGTAAGCAGTTGGGTCCAACATGTTGAGAACATTCGAGAAGTTGGGAGGACAGAGGGAATAAACAAGAAAAAATACAACCAGCAGCCAGCAGCTACTTGCACAAAAAATGTAATTCCTTTTCTTTCCTGGGAAGTTCTGCTTCTGTGCTTAAGACCCAGACAGACAGGAAAAGCCTTTGCCAGGACACCAGTTTTCCTCATTTGTGGGAACAGAGAAAGGATACTGCTGTGCAATCTTTACCTGCAGGCTTGCTTGTCAGCTGAAGGACCCTACAGCTTACTCAGGGCCTTTGTTATAAATCTATTTTGGTTGGGAGTTGTGGCAGCTGTTAGTGCTGTGATGGAAGCATATTTTAGGGCAGCAGTCATTTTGTGCAGTCATGTCTTCTGTAACTTTGGACAAAGTATTAATGTTGTCTAGAGGACCTTGGGGCAGGAAGGAAGTCATACCTCCTGAATTCTCCACATGCTACCAAGAGGATAGTGAAAGCATCTGAAGTGCAGGAGCCACTGTCAATAACTCAGAGACCCCCTGGCTGCAGCAAGCCAAAAGAAACAGAGGCATTTGTTACAACCACTTTCCTGGATTTGGAAGTACAAATAGTGAAAGTTACCAAGCTCTTCAAAAAATAAAAAAAAGCAAGTGTGCTCTGTTTCCAAGGTTTCCTCCAGACTTATTCTCCTGGCAAACAGAAAAGATCCCCAAGCCAAGTAACTCTGCTCAGCCTCATCCTGTGTGTTGCATGCTCAAAGGATTAAGTTATGGCTTACTGCAGCTGTACCCGGAGCTCACCTAAAACTTCACACCCTCCATGGGCAGCACAAACTCTGCATATTCCTTTAACTCACAGTTTTCTCACAAGCTTGCTCAGGTATTTCCTGACACCTCCCATGGATCATTTGGTGTTTTTTTCCACGTAGTAGTTCATCTTTGAAACCTGAGGTGTCTCAGAAATTCACACTGAGTAATTGGTCATCGGTGGACAGCCACTCACTGAGGTGAGTGAGGAATTTGCTCAGGAGGCAAATTCCATGCAGAATCACAGTTTCAATGTCCTTTATCAGAATTAGGGCAGGGCCTCAGCACTTTATGTTATGTTTCTGTTACCCAAGACAACAAGCAGGTTTAAAAAACAAACCAAAATGACCTTTGAAAGTCGTGACAGCACGACTGGCCATTTTAAAGCTAGATTAATGATCTTCAGTGTAGAGACTGACCCTTTATTTTATGTTTGCATAATCCATATGGTGGGTCTGGCTCTAGACAATGTCCTAACAAGAGGAGCAAGAAAAATATTTTTTAAAAGTCTGAGTTATTCAAACTCATAAAGCATTATAATTTCAAACCAAAATTGTGATTAATTTTTGCTTTGGTTTACCAGCTGCATTTCTCTCAAAGCTTATTAGCAAAGCCCACAAAGTAGCTGATTTTACCCTGGATGAGGTCTGTTTGTCCTTTTGGTCCCCTAGCACAAAGCTGCAACATAGGCTGCAGATATGCTGATGAAGGAACTGCTGAAATAAGTATTCCAGAGCTATTGAACAGCTCTGGGTATCAGCCTCCCCCATAAATGTATAGGGAGCAGTAAAGTAAGGCCATGCAGCATTCATCAGTTTATGATACCTGCCAAAATTCCTTAGACCTTAACAGGGATAAAAAAAACCCATGCCACTGATTAAAAACACTGCTGACAGTGGCAAAGTTATTTAATGACATTTTGGAGAGAATCAGAGCTTTTTCCTGAGGAAAGTCTTGTGCACCATCAGGAGAGGCATGAGGGGAAACCCTGTGCAGAACAAAAGTGTTTGAATTGGCAGGATGGTAAGTAAATGGAAGGACATTTTCCTCCTTTGCTCATCTGTTTCATTGACCTTTTCTTTCAGAGGGTGGAAAAAAAGCACTTGGGTCTGTGAAGAAATATTTGGAACAAGGAAATTCTGCAAGTGAAAAGAAGTCCTACAACTGGGAAAGGCAAAAAACCAGCCAGTGTAAGCGCAATACTGGATTTCCTATGGAGATAACCATCATCGAAGCACAAAGCTCCTGTGTTCCTTCAATTAACATACTGTAGGTGGAAGCCAAAAACACTGGATAATGGTAAGTTTCACTTTCTACAAAGTCAAAAGCTGTTTTAATAGAAGCTTAAGTGCCTTTCTTTTCAGTTCAGCAAGAAAGAGAGTATTTTCTCAGAGGCTGACTGAACACCCACGTTGTTCAGAAGCCAGGCAGAGCGCTCCCTATTAAGCTTGCAATTAGTTGTGGAGTCAAAGCTAGCAAAAGCTGGAATCCTGGGTAAGGGTAATGCTGCAAGTCTTGGTAGTAAATGCATTTTCACTAAACATTGCCAAGAAGATTTTCTCTGGCAGAGAAGGGGATAGCTTGTCGCTATTAAATGCTGTCTCAGGCGATTGGTACAGCCTATTGGGGTGCAGTAAATAAGCAAAAAGACATGAACAAATTGTCCATCTTCCCATTAGAGGTGAACTTTTGAAGATCCCACCAGTCATTTTTCATATTTAAGGGAAAGTTCTAAATGTCAACAGGAAAAATTGACTATTTCCTATAGACAGTCTAAGACACTTCAGGAGGCCTTGTACCCCACCACTCCAAAACCTTCACAAGTTCGCAAACTCATGCTCCCCATTTGCTGGTCCACAGCACCACAGCAGACAAATTTCCCTGCAGAGGGCAACATCACAGGGCACAAACAGTGAAAGAAAAGGAGATTAAGAATGCAGCTGACCTACATGTTTAATGAAGTATTTCTTCTTTCTGTCAGCCTAACACACAAACATATAGGCATGTCTGTGCATTACCACACACCTACTCTTCAGCATTTGAAGTCTAGATGACCCTTGAGGCAAGAATCAAGTCATGCAGAACAAAGGACAAACTCCATGCCATAATAAACACTTTATCAGTAATGAGACCAAATTAGAGCTGAACTACAATCTTAACTTTGCTCTTTAGCTTTCACACCCAAAGAACAGTCATAGAAGCTACATCCTTACATGGGTGATAGAAAAGATAAGGAAGCCCATTTATGATGTAATTAAATAAATCATGCTGGTCTCCCAGTAATGAACCCATTTCCAATCATCCTGGAGTCATCTTATCTTGCATGTGCTGCTTGAACACTTATTTAAGGTGCTGCCAGTGTGCTGTGAGTAGGACATGGTTGCCAGTAGAAACTTCACAGCCCAGATCTGAAGCCAGGCTTGCATACCTGTCCCAGTCTCCAGCACTGTATTCATTCTTGAGAAACTATTTTAAAAGAAAACCACAGTGCAATTTTGAAAGGGGTCTGGGCGAAAGAAATCAAATAAGAATTTGGAATTGATGATTTCATAAGCAACATAAAAGACTTTTTTCCACTTGTTACTGTTTTAAAAAATGAAATGCTTTCCAACTTTCAACATCAAATAGTCCAAATGGACTATTTAATAAAGGACAGAAGGAATCTCCATGTTTTTATTGAAATCCCCTAAAATCCCAAATGCATCTCTTCATATTTTTCAGTGAATCCTTTAACAGAGGTCCTTTTCCAGAAGCCATACTTGTTTACTCCTTGCTCCTTACATTTATTCTCCTCACCTTTTGCCGTTCCCACTGTACATGAAAGTCATGGTTCTTTATAACCCTTTAAAGAAGATAAGTGCATAAAGAACCACCAAAAACGTGTCCTGCATACATATGTCAGTTATGCAATTAAACTTATTTTCTCCTTCTCCTGATATGTTTTATTGAGGTATAAATCAGGACGATGAGGCAATTTAGCACAGACAGGAATTTTATGGAGGGGGTGTGCAGATCCCCTGGGCTCGTCTGGAAAATGAGAAACATACTCATGGATGAGTACACAGCTTGCTGGGTACAAGATCCACAGGAGCTAGAGAGCACTCTGTCTAGACTGAGATTTAACTCTCTCATTTAAATCAAGTGAAATAGGACTGTGCTGGATGCAATTGCATTAAAACCTTTCTGTGGTGGATTAAGGAGCTTTTTGCAAAGCCAAGTCACACTGGAGAAATTGTGTGGGCAGAATGAATTGGTGCCAAATCACAGGGAGAAAGCAGGAGCTGAAAGGTAGCAAGTGTCTCTCTGTGTTTAACAAGGTTTTAGCTGTGCTCACTTTCTTCCACTAAGCAGAAACTTTCCCTTCTCTCCGGCTACTAAGACAGGTAGAGAAATGCTTGTGGCACATTTTACTTTCTTACAGTCAGGAGTGTCAGTTGCAGAGCTTCCTTATTTCCCTCTAGGAAGGTGTAAATTGAGGTCAAATAAAGAACTTTGGCTTGCTTGCATCTGGAACGTGCCTGGAAACAGAGAGCAGGCTTCAAATACAGCTTTTTTCTTAATCTCAGAAACTGTCCATAACCACCTCCCTGTACTTTGGCCAAAAGGCAAAGTCCCCATGATGGAAGGGAAGTCTCTGCCTCGCAGTGCTGCCCAGCAGAGGTGATTGCCCCATTGACAGAGGATGGAGTGATCCTGTTCCTCTCTTAGCTGGGCTATGAGATGTGTGCAATCACATTTGTCTCAGAGTCTGCCCATTCAGACATCCCCTCCCAACACATCCCCCAAGTCCATACTTGGGATTTACAAAAGGAAGCACCACAGAATTTTATTTCTCCAGGTAGATCTGCACCCAAGGATCTGGGGCATTAGCATCCACCTCACCTAACAAAGACAAGTAGCTTTGGTTGTTCCCTCCACAGCCAATAGAATCTGATGGTAAACTTAACAGGCCCCAGAGACACCTCACCCTCAGCATCTCAGCTAGGCAGAGCACATTTCAACCTTTCTGCCCAGAGAAATATAACTTGTACCTAACACTAGCACCTTCCAAAACCCAGCTAACTAAGCTCTGCCCACACGTCTTAATGCCTGCACAATAATGGGGCAAGGACAACATTTTCCTCTTTCTGCACAACCCAGCCCACACCTGGATTCAGGGCAGCTGCATGAGTAAATTAAATTGTCCTCTTAGCTGCTTATTTGGAAGCAAATGGCAGAAGCAAGACACAACAGTGAGTTACAAGCTGAAACAATTCCACAGGCTCAGATGACCCCCAGGCAAGTTATGTTTGAATGGTGTACTTCCTCTTGACATGCAGCACCTGAAAGCACACAGCATTCATTTTTTACCCTTACGAGCCTTCCACTGTCCAGCTCATAATACATTCTCCAGAGAACAAGACTACGTGCCTGACTAGCTCCCAGATTTTGCAAGATCCCAGTATTTAATTAATTTTTTAGCAAAAAAATATGGATTTTTTTTTTACTCAGCCCTTTCTCTGCTCCTGCAGTTCAGACCACGAAATGCATCCACCTGGTTTGTTCAGGCAGCATGCCCTTCCTGAGGATGTCCTCTCCCAACCTGCCACTGTGGATTTTCTCTGCACATTCCCTGGTGCCTTGCTCTACAGTGAACTGAGCTGTGGCACTTGTTCAGCAGCTCATCCCCAGCCCCTGACCTTCTGCACTTCATCCTTGGCTGAACATATACACCCTGGCTAATTGTTAGGGCTTCCAAACTATAGCTAAACACAGGTTTGGCATCAGCTGCAAGTTCTGAATCAGGATTCAGTAGTATTGTCTGACCAGAGGCTAGCAATGGGAGAGGCCCCCTGCCAACGGGGACGGATTAATACTTGTACTAAGACCCAGAGAAAGACTGGGAGTGCTTTTTTTACATGGAGAAGAACTCCATGTAAAGAGGGTGAGGGTCAACAAGAGAGCACAGTACCTTCCAACCCTCTGTTTTGCTTTGTACTTTAAGGTGCAGTAAAACATATTTATACCAAATTCCTCATTTTACAAGGAAAGCAGGTTGCCTTAAAGGTTTTTAAAGTGGCCTCAGCTGAGCAGCAGTTCTCCCAGACTAGATTTTGGGGATTACATTTCACTTCATGAATAATACTTTCATTCATTTTTTCCATCTACAACCTCTACTTGAAAGAGATGGTTTATTTCATCTCCATTGAAACACAGAAAGATAAAGGCCTTAAGTAGCAACTGCCTAAAATATAGACAATTACAGAGATGTTGTGCATAGAGCTTTAGGTCTTTAAAAATCACCATGGAGAAATTTGGGTATAAGGTTGAGTAAGGCAGCAAGAAAAACAGAGTACCTTAGAATGGGTTTTGAAGAAAAGTACCAATTGCTTTCTTTACATATATATGTATATATGTGTGTATATATATTTAAGAGAAAATATATTAAAAAATATTATATATATATATACTTAAGGGAAAAAAGGAGCTTCAGACTAAAATAGCAATGGAGGCAGAAAATATACAAGCGTGTAATGTAGATAGAGAGTTTTCCATTTGTTTCCCATCTGCTGTGCAAGTAGTTAGTTCATCAATATTGGCCTCAGTTTATCTAAAGGGAACCCGGCCTTGGGAGCAGCTCCTGCATTTACTGTTCTTTAAAGCAGCAGTAAGACCTCAGGGACAACTCCTAAGCAGAAAGTCTATCCCCTGATAATCCTCATACAAAACAGAGCAGTCCTCAGGACATGCTGGCAGATAAAGCAAAGTGTGGAAAAAAGCCTAAGCCTGCTCTGTTTTATGCCTGTATCCAACCCAGTAAGTCCTAAAATGCAGCCAGGTACAAGTTTAAAGCCAGCTTAGTCCTCCTTCCTTTCCAAGTATGCCAAAGTGCAAGCGAGGCATATCTCATGCTCCAGCCAACAGGAGAGTAACGAGAAACAGAGATACAGAGACGTAGGTGAAATTCAGATTATGGATTAATGCATCCTGGACCAACTGGAGAAAGTATTCCCGAGTTAACAAGGATGAGTGCAGAAGGGAGAGCACGGGGGTCTAGATGGCAAGTTTATCAGCTGAGCAACCTGGTATTTAAGGGCTGGGTTCTTCCAGTGTACAAATTTTAATATTACCTTGGCCAGTTAAAGACAGCCTCAACTTGTTATGTTTCACTGTTGTGTGGGGTTACCACAGTGTGTATCTGGATCACCAGGATTCACCTAAGAAACAGCCAAAGTAAAAGCTCTCTGTACCAATAGAAAGCCTTTCTTTGAGTGGCCACCTTATATAAACGCCTATGGCATGATCACCACTGCTATTCCACTGGAGAGGGGGGTGGATCCAGAGCAGCTAACTAAATACAGATACATATAAAAGGGCTAGAATAGGTCAGGGCAAACATTAAATGCTTGGAACCAGTGCTTTGACAGTCAGAAGCAGTCACGTACCAGGGATAAGAACTCCCTTTTGATCTGGCTGAAGCCATTAGTTCTGAAGAGCACAAGAGAAAAACCAAAACAAAGCAAAGCCCCTACCTTTCACAGTTTCTCTAATGTCACCTAAGCCCGAAATACTCTGATTTTACAAGACAGACAGATCTACAACACGCCCAGCAATGCAAACAGCTCAGTGGAGTGTGGCAAGGCCCCCGAGGGCCACCCTGAGAGCCGCCCACACGTGAGGCAGCACATGCAGGGACACAGGAGCAGCCACCACACCTGCAGGCTGGGCTCAGACCCAGGGCAAACATTCGCCTTTCACAACAGAAACAAATGAAAGGCTGTGGCTTGCCCCAAATGAACATAAATATTTTTCTCTGGGAATTCTTCTGTTTTGTTTTTTGTGTGTGTTTGTTTTTTTCTTTAAACTAACAAAGAGCTGGGTAGAAGTGAAGGGGTTCTCTGAAAACACTTTAAAGATTTATTTACTTTAATACTAAAGCAAGAGGATCTAGCATCTACTTAAGTTCCATGAATGCATGCATTTCTTACTAGCAGCATTATAATGCCATTAAAGAACAGATTCACTCATCTGCCCACAAATTATTCTGCCTTTGCTCACAATGCCTGTTCATTTCCCAGAATATTTTTAACAAGTCTTATTTAACTTAGTCTTTTTCTCCCTTCTCTCATTCATGACATTTCTGTGTGCTCATGATTATGTATTTGGCATGGCATTTTGATGTAAGAGAACAGCCAAGCCTTGTGTGCATACATAGCACAGAATTTCCACTGTAAGAGACTTGGATTCTGTAATTTATAGATGGCACAAAAAACTAACTTAAGGAGTAATAGTTGAGAGGTGTTATCTGTGCATGGTTTTTGGCAAGACAAACTGAAGTAATATCATCAGCTTCAGCTTTACACAACTTTTGCCCTTGGCCCTGAACCCAATATTACACCTTGAACCTTTCTCTGCTATCGAACTAGAAAAATAATTTGGACTCCATGCAGCTGGCCTGCTCTAGGGGACTGCAGTACCACCAGCAGTGGCACCCCAAGCCTGCTCAAGTGGACAGGGGAAACAAAAAGGTGGCTGGTCTCAGGCTTTCTGCATGAGAGCTCAGAGATAGACACAGCTCTGTCATTTCCTCCCAGTGACACAGAGCTTCTCCTACACCCTGGGTGACTCCGTTCACACTCCAGCCCAAAGCCATTTGCATGCAGCAGAAGGATTTAGTCACTTCACTAGATTGCAGAGCTCACCTTGCTGTTAAAATCACGTTTGCCCAGGCCAAGCAGCAAACAAAGACACTTCCCTCCATCACACAAAGGATGATGGCAGTGACACAGGCCATGCCTGCCTGCCTGCCCACAGCTATGCAAACCCTAACAGCTACAGACACCTGGAAAAGGAACTACTGGCTGCTTCCCTCCCTGCTAATGAAACATTTGAGCTACAGCCATTGTTTATTCAAGCACCTAATAAGAGATGACTGTGGCTATTTTCCGCTTAACATCATTAGTTAAACAGAAATTGATTGCAGATGGAGAGCAGCCATTGTGTTTTATTACCAATGATTTGTTTCCTGGGATTTAAAAGCAGATCTAGTTTGGCAGATCTGTTCCCTTAGGCTGCAGACACTACAAGGTGTGGCCATGCTCCGTGTTTACAAGCCTTTAACAGAGCTCGATTTTGGCTTTTTTCAGCTCCAGGCATGTCAATAAGTCTTAAAGGCTTTGTGTGAGAGAACATGAGTAGAGATTGGTTTGTTTGTTATTAGTCAAAGATTGCTGACATGCTTTAATTATCTCATAACAGAAAAGCTATCCACTACAGGCAATGATTACTTGATTTCAACAGAAGACCTCAGCAGCCTTGAACAGAAATGGGCAAAAAATGGCTTTTACTTATCTTAAGTCATTCAAGTGAAACACAGAAGATAGCTGCAACTCACCCAGTTTAGTTTGGCTGGGCCTTGCCATTCCCCCTATGCTGTACCAGGTCAGATTCGTGGAACTACACCGGCAATAATTGGGATGAAGGTTGAACTCTGTCAGGCCCATCTTTCCACATTAACAGTGAATGCATACAAGATCCCACTCAAAATTTTCAGCTGGTGCCTATTAAAAATGAGACCAAGCTAATTAAAACAAGCAGTGGGTGTTCTATCAAGCAAATAGCTTCAGAAATTTTTACTGGCTCCCAGGACATAGTGGGAAACAGGGCAAAATGCCACTCTTGAAAATCTTCTCTGGAGCCTGTCTCAGATTTTTTGGCCTCACATTTCCCCTTTCTGTGACTTTTCTCCTTTGATACTCAAAGGACAGGTACCCCAGCTTCCCATTCTGTAAGGTACCATCCATTTAGAGGGATGTCAGCAAATGACAGCACTGGTAGGGTCTTGTAGGGCCTGATCCTCAGCATTTAGCTATGCAGTATCTACAGAGCAATTGTAAGGCGTTACTGGCAGATCCTTTTCACTGTGTGCCCTCACCAGCTTCCCTACTGAGCCTGACAGCTGGAGTACATAGGAACCACTGTATTTGGAACAACTAACTGCCCTTCTAATCCAGGTGCTGGTTTTGGTGTAAAACCAACTGTCTTGCTGAGATACAAATAACCTAGCAGTGCCCCCAAAGGAGATGCTTGTCCCTGACCTCCAGTGGTTAAAGTCAGTTCATGTCTCAGGTCTGAAAATTTATAGCCCTTCCACTGGCTTCTAGCCCATACTGACCATAAAGCCATCAAATACCTGCTGGCACCCAGGCTATCACTGGGATGGATAAACTCAAACAAAGAGATTGATAGATTGTCCTTCCAGGCACCCCATGACCACAAAAAATAAATGGTCCACCCTGAACTTTGCCATCCTCACTTCACATGACCATCCATGAAGCCATACTTTCACAAAGCCCAGAGATGGCAAAATTATGTATTTTGTAATTACGTCTTTTTTTATTTTCCTATCTCCAAAGAGAAAGTTTCACTGGAAATGTTTTCAGGGAGTTACTGAGACCAGTGTTAAAATGCTTTCCATATTGCCATATACAGCAGCTGATGCAGAAAACACGTGGCATAAATTGTAATATATAAGTACAAAGCTCAATATTCTGCTGACCCATCTGACAGGCCCACTAACATCTGACTTATGACCCAAACTTGGATCAAATTCGAAGCAGGTACAAATGATGCAGGGCATGATTTCCAGCAAATCTACTTGGCTAAGTATCCCAGAGTTTTCTTTCACATGACTTATTTCCTATCCAGTACAGTGGTGCATATCTAGTGTAACAATGGGAATTTTTTTCTCATATGACAAATTCTGTATTGTTTCTCAATAATAAGGACCATAAATAAATTCTTATTTCTCAAGACTTAAAAGTCCATCTGATGTCAAAATCTACAGTTTGGTGGCTCTAACAGGTGCATTAGCACTGCCTCCTGTGTGACCTTGTACAGTGGTATGGCATTTGTTAGCTTGTTTGATGGCACTACAGATGGAACTTGCAAATTCAGATTTCATGAGAGAGTTTTTGTTCTTAAGCAGCAGGACTGCTGGCAGCACCGTGTATGTTGTGTGCAATTGCCTGTGGTGTTTTGTGCAACATCATCTGCAACATTTTATTTTAGAACATCCCCCCCATTCCTCCCCAAAATGGGACTAGACTCTTTAAGGGTGAGAATAGATTTTTAAAGAGGATGACTGAGAGTTAAAACTTCATGGGGCCTCAAGATAATACTCCATCTGTAGAGAAAGAATAAAGAATCTGCTGCAAATATGGTAAGATTAATGCCATAATGATCTGCTGGCATGACACATCCTGGGAAAGAGGCTAATTAAAAAGGATTTGTGGAAAGTCACGTAGGATTACTCTACTAAAAGCAGTGGCAAGATATTTTGGTTATCAGTGATTTTTAAAAGTTCTAATTAAGGTTCTAGAAAACAGTTTTACCAAGAAATTGAGACCTCCAACTTCATCTGCACTGGAAATACTCTTTATATTAGTTCTGCAAGCATTTACAACTTTATGAAACTTGGAAAAGTAAAGACTAGCATTCTATTATCTCAATACTCTAAATCCTCTTCCCATAAATTGCTGGGGAAATGACTTCAATTTACATCAATGACGTGGTCTGAAGAGGGGAGGAAGTAAAGTTCTGCTGATTTTGTCGGCTGAAGCATGTGATGCACAGGACTTCGTTTCCAGCAAATTAAACTAGCAACCAAATTAAGGAGCTGAAATTCCAGCTCTTCTATTCTGACAGGTATAAATTTTGCCCAAAGCACAGTGTTGAGTTTGTAAAAAGAAAACTAGAAAATTAGTCAGAGGGCATCTCCTTTTCCATCTCTTGTCCGTTGAGGACACTGCTGTGAGCTTCAGGAACAGGTGTTCATATACCTGGTTTTCACCTCTTACCAGGAAAAGCTAGGTCTTTCCTTGAATTCAGGGTAGGAAAGAGTTCACTTACAGACCATCTGTAGCATGATCAAAATTGCATCTAACAACAGAGATGGACACAGGCAGACATGTTTTCAGAAGTAGGCATCCTTTGGGGTGCCATTTGTAAGAAGAGATACAGATTGTGTCACTGAGCACAGAGCCTCCTGTGCAAAGAGCTCACGTGCTCCCTCAAGCCAGTCTGAGTCAATCACAAGCTACAGCATATGTGCAGAAAAGTTGCATTTCTGCACTTTGTCCATCGCTGGGCCTTGCATCTTGCCCTGGCTTCAGAGCAAAAGAAGCTGCATTGTCAGGGCCACCCCAGCCAAAGTTCCTGCTGAGGAGCAGTGAGGGGTGGTACAGAAGAGTAAATTCAAGAGCTAATCCTTACAGAAAACACAACCTCATGTCATGATAGGGCCTCCTGTTTGGAAACTGAAGTTTCTTAAATCCCCAAGCCAGAAAGAGGAGAAAACCTTCATTTTCTAGCAGCAAGAAACAAGACAAAGAACCCTTTTTCTTTGCTTGCTAACAGCCAAGAGAGATACTTCATGGTTTTGTAATGCCCTGAAAGGGCAAAAGTAGCTTCATGCACAGATGTGGTTTGGTGGGATAAATGATGATATGCATTTAATTCATATTTTGGATTACTGGAGAATGATGAGCAGAGAGGGGCATAAGCCATGAAGTTCAGGTCCTGTTTCAGGTCTGAAGCAGAAGCATTCTGCAGTCTGAAACATTGCAGAGCATGGGGTAACAGGCTTGGGTTTTGCTCTGGATCATTGGAGAGAAAATGGTCAGCTATACAGTTTAGCTGTGGAATCATTCCCGAATTTGTCTAGATTCATGGTTTTGGCTTAGACCCATTAGTGGTAACAATTATGAGCAAAAGCACAAGGGAGGAAGAAAAGATAACACAATGGCATAAATTTCAGTAGCTCCTGGAAGAAATACACTTGACCTTTATTATCTACTAACTCTGATACTTAACTCTGTTTTTTTCATTTTAAAATATTGTCCCTGGCAGAATGGAGTCCAAGGAGGAAAATAGACTCTGGAAAAAGTGTGAGACTCTGGGGAGACAGTTATTTACTGGCAGTTTCACAACCATCCCTGCACTTCTAATGAAATTTCATTTGTCAAATTCAATGCAACTTGGTGACAAGCCAAGCTTATTCTGTCTGCCTTTTAGCTTAGAAACATCCCTTTGGTCTCTTGCTCTCAAACAGTGCCTTTAATTCATCTGAGATTTTTAAAAAAAATTTCAGCTTGTAGCTAAAGAGCTGGCCTGAAGCTCTCATGGACACAATTTCTTATTTTACTTTGAAAAATGAGTTAAAATTTTGAACTGCTGTTAACATCATGAGTAATAAAACATGCTCCTCACCAATAGTACTTCAAAGGGAAATATATACAGCTTTGGCAAAAAAAATACCCAACCCACAACTGGTTATGATTTTCTGTGGACTCTCCACTGTCTGGGATGAGCCACCTAATAGGAGTCTGGACTTAACATCCTTCCAGCATAGGATGAAATCTGTAGCTTCTAAAGAGGGAATGGATCTAACTCGTTATTGATGCTTTTTAACATGTGAGTCCTGGTTTGTCTACACAGCTTGCATTACATTCCAGTGGTGGGTAAACCAGCTGAGCTATTTTGACTTCTCCTGGTTAAAATACTACTTTAAGCCTGTTGAAAGGTTTTGCATGTTTGGGTCTTAGAGTAGAGCTGTCAACAGAAACAGTCACAGGTTTTGTTTGGATGTAGGGAAAAGGAGAATTAATGAGAAGAGTTAGCACAAACAAAATTATCACACCCCATTGTTCAGGAAAAAAAGAAGAATAAAAGAATTCTGTGATTTATTTTAGACAGCCTGAATAGCTGGAGACAGAGAGCTAAAATATGGCAAGGAAATTGCTACCCTAAACAAGTTCCTTTGAGGAATTAGTTGATTTTTTTTTTTTCTTTCTTTCTGCCTGAGTTATGAGCCTTTGGAATGCACATACCATTGAATTACTTGGTAATTTGCACAAACATCTCTTCCTGAGGTTCTAAGGCCACTGTATATCCCTGAGTGGAAATATTAGCATGATAGAGAGGGACAGAGTCCAACCATTTGCCAGAGTCTGGCTACTTAACCTTGTAAAAAACATGAGACACTCCAGATTCTCCCATGAAACATGGGAGCAACTGAACATGTGCTGTCACACACAGAACAGTGAACATGGGGATGCACACACCCACTTGGCCTTCACTTGAAATCTTGAAACTTCTATTCTAAACTACCCAAAATCTCTTGGAAGCATCACTGCTGTGGTATTGACCTCCTGACTGCATATCTGGTGGTGTGACCATCTCTACTGTATGGGGCCCCTTCTTCCTGACAGAAATGTTCTTTGTGCAACATGAGATCTTTTTCTTTGTTAAAGAGGTTTGTCTGTGTTTTTGTCTAAAATATGATTGCAACCATAATTATAAACATAAACACACCACAGTTTTATGGGATGAGTTTTGTGTGGGTGGTTTGGGTGCCTAATTGCCATGTTCTGCACAAAGCCTGTGCTTCCAACCCTGAAAACCTCTGCCTGTAGACACTGAACTTTCTTTTCTCTTCCATTAGCTCCAAACTGCTTTGTGCCTAATAAATGTTAAGTACTGGTCCCTACAGCAGGCTTGTTAACTACACTCCCCCAAAACACATGCCCAAGTGGAGGCTATGAGAACTATGCCACTCCTTATAAAGGGAGCCAATGGCTAAATTCTATTTCTGGGACAGCAGAAGCAAGAGCTCAAATCTTTCTTTGCCTGATACGAAACAAAATGTTGCTTGACACTGGCTTCTCAAACTCCCAGGAGGCTGACTTAGCAGCTATGTTCCAAGTTACCTGGGAGGGATCCTCCCACTGTCTCACTAGAGGGACTTATTCCACTCTGCTCCCTGACCAAAACTGGGAGAGAGAGAACACAGGAAGTCAGAGGGTACATTAGAAATCCAGCAAGTTGGATGCTCACCTGGAAGCTGGGCATCAAGCTGCCTTTCAATATTGAACTACATCAGGGACACTCATAATGTCCCAGCAGGGAGAAGGAGACCTAAACTGTAGGACCCCTCTTCTTTCAGTTCTTTTTTTTCCATGGGGAAAAGTGGGCAGATCCCCTTTGAACCCTTCCCCTAATGCCCTGTTAGTCTCAGAAGCCAGGGCGGGGACCCGCTGTGAATGGTCCTGCTCACAGCCTCCACCCTGGGGAGGGACAGCAGTGACCTCCTGTCTCCGTGTCCTCCTCCTCCTACAGCAGCACGGTTCTCAAATGAGGGGTCTGTTCCTCCCTTTCAGGGTGCATGGTGGGCATCCTGATTTCTAGCAGGAGTGGATTACATTCAGTGACTCACACAGCCCAGCCTCCTGTCTAATGCAAAATTTATCTTATTAAACTAGGGCTGAAAGAAACCTGCTGAGATCATCTAATATCATTTTCTGCCCACAAGGCAGGATCTAATACCTATGGGCTAACTCAAACACATATTTATGCTCTGGAAGGTGTATGAGAAAGGAGAACCCATAAACTCATTCAAATTCTTACTTCATTACTTTATGCTTACAGATTTTATCTTTTTTGTTATACAGTCAACTAACTAATCTTTCCTTCAAATTTATTTGCTTCCTCTCCCAACATGTCTCAAAGAAAATATTAACTTGATGTAAAAATACTGAAATTAAATTTCAAAGTTAAATCTCCTCCACTGATGCTAGTAATTAGTAGGCAATTTTTCAAAGGAAAATAAAAGGGAATTGCTAAAAAAGTCATATCTTAGTGCTGTGTCACTGTATACAGAACCTCCTTTTGGAGCTTTGCTGTGGATGTGGCAGCTCTTTGTTTATTTTGAAAGGATAAGTTAAGCAGTCACTCAAGGATGGGTAGGAAAAGCCTGAGGCTGGAGATTACCATGTAGCTTTCTAATTAGACTGGAATGAAAATAGGTCTAAATCCATTGGGTAAACAAAATACTTGGTAATTGATAATAATTATGGTTCCCTTTAACAACGCTAAATGCTTAGTTGTTATTTTGTGACCTCAGGCAAATGAGTAGGGTATTTGTTTTACTTAAGCTGACAAAACTTGTAAAAGAGGTCACCACAATGACATTCCAGAGCACAGGGAGAGCTGTCATTTCATCTGCTGGCTGGTAAAAAAATAATATATGATTTCATAGTGTTATCCTACTAAATGCTTGAGGAATTGCACATCTCACTAGCTGGAAAGATCTGAGGAATTAAACACTAGTTGAACAGTTCTAACTGTGAACAGTCTAACTCAGTCTTACCTCACTGCAGGAGAAGCAGCCATGAACACCAGCAGCAGCAGGAGAACAAGCTTGTTCTTGAGAAACCAGTGGAAAAGTCTGACTCTCGTTTCTTTACATTGAATAAATTACAGAAAAGCAATCAATAAGTCAACTTCCAAAATACCCACATGCAGACACAAACTATATGGTGAATATATGTTAACCGACAGGCAAAAAATAAAGAATCATTGTGGTTATCTAAATGGAAAAAACATCTATTGTGGAAAAAACAAGAGACATTTTTACAATGGATGGTTGTTAAAAGCAGACCTTTTTCTTTGGGATCTGCTTTTAATGGTCAGGATTCACATATACAAAAGGAGGAGAGATTTTCAGCTGCATGAATAGAAGTGACACAAAAGCACTCCCAAACGCACAAGCCTGGTTAACATGTAGAGAGGTGGAGATTTGTGTGTTGGAAGCATTACACGTTGCCTCGTGCTCATTTCTGAAAGGCAGTTACCAGCGCAGTCCGTGTAAATGTGCCACAGGTCAAAACAGCACTCGAGGGACCAGAAGAGTTTGTTCAACTTGTCAAACTGATCCTTAAAGTGACCTACAAAATGCCCATCTATGTGTGTGTGTGCACTTGTGGGGGTGGAGTGTGGGTGTGCCTGGTTTCCTAAGGAAATGAAAGCTTAAGGGATGCATGTGTACATATTTGTTAGAAACTTGTGTGCAGATGACCATTCATCTAAACTTAAGAAACTCCCAGCTCTCAACTTCCAAGGCTGGTAGCTCACCCACAGCCTGTCCCAGTGAGTAGTAATTCCAAATTGCCTGTAAAGCCCTTGATGTAGATATAGGAACACCACAAAGAAAACCCATCTCTTTGCAGTGCAGAAATCGCCTTTGTAGCAGACACGCAGCTGCAAGTTGATTTTGCATACTGAAAATTCTGGGGATTGGTCAGGGATTTTGCAAAAGGAGATGATCTATCTGCACCTGTGTGTGTCTCAGCACACTTTATGAGACAGCTTCTTTCTGCAGTTTTGGTATTTGGGATTAAATTTGGCAACAGATGTGGTTTTCAGGTCTGGGAGATACTTAATTTACGGACATGCTCCTGTACAGCACTATCTGAGAGAGCAAGAACTGTTCTGCTGGGTTGTCTCGGTCTTCTTTTGTTTATGTGAAGAAATAAACTACTTCAGCTGTAAGCAAAACTATGATAAGCAATAAACATGAAGTTTTTAGTCTTCTAGTAGGTGTTTACAGTAATGGACACTCATAAAAATATTGGCCTAAAGGAATGAGAGGCACTAGCAGTCAAGTGCTCCTTGGAAGAGGGAGAAGTAGATCAAGAGCTTAAATTTCTTTATATGTTAAACAAAATAAAAATAAAAATGAACCTCCTCAGTTATTACAGAAGTTTTATTCAGAGGTTACATTTAAAAATGCAGGAAAACATTTTTATAATCTTAGGAGGCAAGGGGAATAAAACACTTTCACACAACAGCTGTACTCTCTTCACAACTGGAAACAGGGCACTTCCTCAGACTAGAAACCACAAAGTTTTACCCTTCTTTTGTACATGACAAAAAAAGGAGGTAAACCAGTCAGAAATACCCCAAAAGATAAGCACATTGTGCCTCTTCCCAGAAACTAAATAATTACATTGAAATAAAGGTAATTTGGCTTTGTTTTAAAATCTCTGCCACCAAAACTTTAACAATTCCATGTAGAAAGGCATGCAGTTTTTGTCAATCTGACTCAGTATCATTACCCACAATAAACAGGTAATTTTCAACTCACAGAATATATTTGCCATCATGTCACTGTTCTCAGGATACAATGTTCATTTGATTTCATATACCAAGAATCTCATGCACTACAGTCCCTAGCTAAGCTCTTATCCACCTGCATTTTCAATATAAGAGGACAACATTAGTGGGCAATACAGTATTCAGAGGTACAGCACAGAACAGAAGGGATAAAAAAGGACATTTTTCTTCATTGTCTTAAAGGTTTCCTTCAATAGGAAACTAGAAAATAATTTCTATAAAGTTAATTTAGTTCATAGAAAAAAGTATCTTTAGATAAAGAAGAATGAACAGTCCTAAACTAGCAGCCATTTATAAATCTGTGTAGAAGAACTACACATACATGTATAATCCCAAAATTATGTAGCAGTTGGATGTGAGTGGTTTGTATTCCAGGAGAAATGAAGGCTTCCCATTCTGAAAAACACCTGTAGAGGCAAGAGAAAATTCCCAAGATCCTTAATACTAGTCTTTTGTTAGGAGAATTGCAATTTTATATCCTATTTTGAAGAAGCCCAGGAAAGTAGGGAACAATGACTTTTAGCAAACACATTCTCAGTTTTCAAGAAAAAATACAGAGGGAAAATGGCGTTAATATTGGCATTTCCAGATCTTCCTTGTTCTGTCACCCAGAAGGGGATGAGGTTAAATTACTCCATGTCCATTTACTGTTGTTTTTGGTTTTTTTGGGGTTTTTTAAGCTTAACTAGAATGATGGAAGAATTTTTAGATTCAGCTTTCAGAAAGAGAATAAGGGGGTGAGTGGGATGATTTTTTCTCAGTAGCCACCCAGAAGCCCATTCCCTCAAGAAAGAGAGAGAGTTTTCAATCAGAATCATCTGTGTATCTTATTGAACTGGTTTTTGTCCTTTTGCAGAGGACTAGAAACAACTCCAGAAGTCAAAGATCTATATAAATGTAGAAAATAAGCTTTTTCTTGATTCTTTAAGAAGAGGCAATTGAAAGGTGGGAAGCAGCATGAACTAGAGGTCTGGTACCTCTTGCAACCTAGTAGAAAGATACTGGACCCTAATCCAGTGCAAATGAACGGATAGTCAATCATGAAAACTGTGGAAGTAGAGGTCACTTCTCACAGCCACTTTGAAAGACCAGCTCCCTGACAGTGAAGATGTGAATTGATTCATTCAAATCAGTGCATCTGGGGCGACTTGTGCTAAGCCAGGGGACAAGCCTGAAATTTTTACACTCCTTCTTCTGTCTGCACTTCACACCAAGTGGGGATTTCTTTATGTTTCAGATAAATTGAGTTCCAGGGGCTGCTGTTTAAATTTTTTTAAAAAGAAAATTTTAGCTATTCCTTTTCCTTACGCAGGAGGATACCTTTTAAGTTGGAATCTCCAGCTCTTCAACTAAACCTTTCAATAATTGATGTAATATGACATAAAATAGGGAAAAAAGTATCAAATTGATTTCACATTCCTTTCTCTTTGAGGTGCTTGTTGCAAAATGCTGTACTAGTTGCAAAACTCTGTACTACATTAATCAGCAGAGGTGTTTGGGTCAGAGTTGGTTATGCTTTCTTAGCCAGAATATTTACTTTTCACTTGCATTTATGAAAGGAGACAGACAAGTTAAGATGAATTATTTACCCAGTACCAGTGCTTTGAATGAGGCATGCATTCAGTACTTACTGACTGTGGTACACCTATGGTACTTAAAAACCAGAGAAATTTTACCATATTAGTTGTAAACTGGTTAAACTGCAAAGTGAGTATCTTTACATCTAGATATAATTTTCACACATGCAGATATTTTAATATCCATTTTCAGTTGGGAAGTAACCTACTGAAAGCAGTTATTCTTTTCAGAAAGTACAGAATCCAGTATTTGGTTATCTTGACTGAAAACAACTTGGCTGATGAGTAGCATATTGAAATCAGTCATGACAATTCACAAATTAAGAAAAATTCTCCCCTAGAGACAGTTTTAATAATCTGGCCCATGGACTTCTGTACAACTTCTATGAGAGCTGCTGCAGTCCTCACCATTGAGATATTTGCATGCCAGGATGGTAGGAATGATTTGAAATGTAAGTGTTCAGAAAATATTCAGAGAAAAGGATGTCCTGGGAGCAGATCCTGAGAGTGCTATTTAAAGGGAAGAGCATCCAGTTCCCCTGGCAAACTTTGTTCCATGTGAAATAAATGACACTATTAGCAGAACAAAACATAGCTAAAGATACACAGCATCAGGCAGGGTTTGGATTATTAGAACCACATACTAGAGTGCAAATATGGAACAACGCCATGGTTTGGTAGAAAGGTCAGGGCCATTTTCACCTGGGTTTGATATTCTTTGAACTTAGAAAATTGTAATAGAGAGAAGAGACATGTTCACATGTTAGTGCATCAAAAGCTTTGCTGTTAAACTGAGGGCCTGGCTCAATAACCACAAGTTCCACCCATGAGTGTGAGCCCCCTTGAAGCCCTTTCACTGTTCCAGAAGAAGCTTCACAGTTGCAGAACAGGGCTGTAATATTAAATCAGACATAAATATTGGATGTTGACATGACTGGAAGTGGAAGATGAACTGTGAATATCCAACTAATGCAAGATTTTAGAAACTTTGAATGTTATGAATGATTCAGCAGACCTGAGGCTATGTTTAACAAAAACCAACAAACAAAACAAACAAACAAAAAAATAACTGGAGAATTAATCTTATTTATTTAGGTTAATGAACACATGCCCTGGGCTGGCCCTTTACTTTTGCATCCCCACATTACCACATAACTCAAGTTGGGTTTTTTTTTCAGTATGGGCTGAAATTTTGCAGTAACATGTTCTGTATGAGATCCATCAGCAACTACCGTCTCTTAAGTTACCCTGCATGGTCTCCTGCCATACCAGTGGAAGGATGAGCTGCTTAAGCCAGAAGTCATTTTTGGCATCATTGTGCAACTCATTAAAATCCCAGATGAAATCAGGACCAAAAGTAAATGGTTGTGAAGCCTGTGTTTCACACTCAAAACATTTGTGGGAAAAGGAACCCCCCTGTATGATGTCTGTGTTCTACATATTTTCTTTGGGAAAAAGAGAAGCTACTCCAGCAAAAATGAGATAGTCTGGAAGATTATTAGAATGTAATACATAGAATTGGTCTTGTTCTTTTAATAGCTCTTCTTTGAAATGAAGTCATGATTTGTAGCTAGGTGGTGGTTTTAGAGAAGGGTGGCTTTTTTTCATTATGAGGTCAGAGACCACAAATTATGCAATAATCTCAAAAGCTTGTCCTTAAAGATCAGTCTCCTGACTTGTGGGCAAATATTTCCTTCAAACTTTTCTTGGGTAGCAGTTTTAAACCATGATTCTGAGGGATTTTAGATTATAAAGCTTTTCTTTTTTTTTTTTTTTTTTTTTTCTGCATTCTCTAAAGAAGAAGAAAGACAGAGACCTGGTTCCAGTGCTAGCAGTAAATAACCCCGTGTTGTGTATGTTCCGCAGCTCTGTTAAATGTGATGCTGATATAGATTTATCAGGGACAATTAGCAAGCCCTGGCCCTCTGGCCAAAGGCAAGTGTGGCAAATGCCCTGAGGATGAGAGTGGATGCTGCACAGCCAGGCACATCTTCTGGTCACACCAGGGCTGTCCTCAGCACACCGCACAAATGGCCTCTGCTGTTTGCCAGTGAGTGGAGGAATGTCATTAGTGTGGCAAACCCTCTTTCTTCTCAATTTTATAGCAAATCTGTCACAAAGGAGGACAGAAAACCTTTGGTCTTTCTGTATAAAGACCCACAGGCTGCTGAGCTCCCAGCAAAGGCTGTATCCTTCCCTGAAGATATAACTGCTCTGATGGTGAACGATGCCTGCCTGGCAGCAAAAGGAAATATAGTCTTCTTTCCTGTGTTATGACATTCAGCAGGATTGGGTTACGTAAATTAATAAAGCTTCTTCAACAGCAAAGCTAGTCCCTGCTGAACTAGCCCTGTGCTCCTAGAAACTAGCCCTTTTAGAAGAAGTTTCAGGACAGCCACTGCATTTGCTTTTCCCTATCATTTGGTTTAAGGAGTAAATGTCCCTACTTACATTTCGTCCATATTAAGTCTCTTGTAACTGAGTAAGAACAAGCTGCAGAAAGCTCCCACAAGCTTCTCACAGTGAGCCCCTTTGCAGACTCCAAACCCAAAGGGCTGAGTCTTAAACACTGGCAAGGACTTGGCAGATGCTTGGCAACCAAAAAGATGGCATATAAGGATTCCTTGAATAGGGTAGCTTTAGGTATGGAGCCAAGCCAGGATGCAAATTTTAGTTATGTACCCACCTAGGAGGATGAAAAAGTTGAGATTTATTGTGGTGATACCTTCAATTTAAGTGGAAGCCAAAGCAAAAAGTAAGGGCAATTGTATTTGGGCAATTTATATGTTGATTATTTGGGCAAGAATCATCATGCTGCATATTTTCCATTTGTCCTCCTGTCCTAGTTATTGTCCTACTGTATCCAGCAAGCAAGCTAAACTGAGTCTAGCCTTCCCAGCATGCCAGTTGCAGGTCAGAGGACTAAAAGAGTGGGTTTCATCTCTTTGTGAAGAATAATGGCAAAGCAGGGGTCACAGCTGGCACTATACAGCAAACTTTCTGGATACATTTTGCTCTTGCCGCTCTGCATTGCAAGCTGAAAACCACATCCTGAATGTGAGTATATGGCCTTGAAACTCCCAGTGTGAGGTGTGATTTCAGTCTAAAAAACCCAAAAGATGTATTTTGTCATGGCAGCTAGCAAGGCAGACTACTGATGCACAGAGCAGGATATTGATGCATGAGTAAGTTAATAAGGGATGCATTTAAGGGCCTTTTACATACCATACAAATTAGTAGAAACAGAAGCCCAAGGAGAGTAGTTTCCCTCTACAGTATCTTTGCCTTCTGTGTACATTCCATCAAATGAACAGGCTTTTCAAAAGTCCTGGGAAAAACTTACTGGCTACTTTGAGCACTGAGATGCTTGACTGCAATGAATCATTTTCTGTTCCTTGCTGAACCAGGGAAGAGGCCACTTTGTATTTAAAGGATCAAAGTGGCAGAGGTCGTGGTCGCCTAAGCAAGCAGACTGTGACAACTTCACAATGGATGAATTTTCACTTGGCTGAACCTGAGGGACCGGAAACTGGCCCCGATTTTTCTACCACTGCTACTCTAACTACCAAATCCTTCCTGCTCCCAGAATTCCTGGACCAAATTTTTACCTGGAAACAACTCAAACATATTTTGAAGATGTGATTATTATTATTTTATGTGTTTTCTCCTCTGCATGTCTGGCTCCTGCCAGAAGAAATGATTTGAAGAGAAGGAGAAGCAGGTCTCAAACTCCAGCTCAGCTTTGCTGAGCCAGGATGTTTAGGTATTTTGGCTTTGATCCCAATAAACATTCAGGGGTTGGATTCAAAAGGCTCAGGCCCCCCATTCTCAACTATCCATGCAAGGGTGGGTATAATGCAATTGGACATATTGGCTATTGCTGTCTTCCTGTATGTCAGCTGGGGTACCCCAAGACAGATGTGTCCATAGATTCCATGCCCAGGTAATCCAGCACCATTCCTGGTGGACCCACATTTACTCCTGGAAGTCTAGTCCTTGATATTCACATGCCTAAGTGAACCAAACATCCAAACCACTTTAATTTTTGAGGACAAGGACAACAAAGGCCCTAGAGCAAGTGAAATCCAGCCTGGTGCTATTTGTTGCGCTACAACACAGGCAGTGAGATAGTGGGGTCTTGAGATTCAGTGAAAATACAGAAGCCCCATCTATAGGTAATAAATCAGAATTATTACCCTACACATATGAATGCAACTGTCAGCTAGTTCAGCACAAGCTTTATCAACTGGACTGGTGTCAAGAAACAGTAATGGCTCATTAAACTGAGAAGCTTCAGTGTAGCTTGTAGGTTCTCAACACCATCAAGATCTTAAAGCAATCAAACACAGACACCATCTTTAGGATGTATGGCTAGTTTAATCAAGCAGTTGTATCACATATGTCTTTAAAACTGGCACGCTTTATATAGTTTAGATGTTCTGGGGCACCTGCTTACAGACAATACGTCTAAAATCTAGAACCACAACTATATAAATGTGTCACATTCATGTTTGTTTTCATTCTGAAATGAAAAACATTACTGTGAGAGAAAACAACAAACGCTAAAGCTGAGCTGAAAGCTGTCCAGAGCTGCAGGTGGAAAAATTCCTCTAGGCATCAGGTATCTTTCATTGTCTCACCACGCAAAGAAAAGGCTGAAAGATGCAAGCACAGTTTTTACTCACCCAGATTTTTGTGTGGTGATAAATAGCAAAAAGTGACACAAAATCACAAGTTTTTATGGAACTCTAATTCTTCTAGAGAGTAAAATAACAAAACATCTACTGTCATACTCAGAGAATTGAAGTCAGCAAACAGAGCAGCCTCAAAGCCTGAGGGAAAGGGGCAGGAGGAGCACTTGCTACTCACCATATGAATGGCAAGCAAAGAAAAAAGCAGACCTGACCTTTCAGGGAGACCTGGAAACAGCCCCAAGAGCGCTGGTCATTAAAACAAAACAAAACACACAAAAAGGCATTAAGAAAACCTCACTCCAGTGGGAAGAGGAAGTGGTTTAAGGGGATTAGCTCCCAAAAAACAAAGCTCCACTCTTCCTCAGACTGCTGAGGAGCCCCAGAAATCTTCTATATTGAACAGGGCTGTGAAAATGGACAAATGTTGGCAACTGCTCAACAAATGATAGTAATGTGAGGTGACATCTCTGGACCCCAACCAGCCAGCAGACAATTGTCTCATTTTCATGGTGTGTCAAATTAAATTTAGACTTTAGCGCTTTGCTTGTCTTGCGCTGTTACCTCGTTTCCAGAGCAGAACACAGAAGAACATTTACAAATTTACACTGACTTTGACCTGCAGACACAAATGCCAGCCCACAAAAACTAGTGCTGAATCATTTCTTTTCCTCACTGCAACCTTTTTACCCCCCTTCCCTTTCATGTCAGACCATTTCTTCATGAGAGGCTCTCCTGCATCTGTATCACAGAAGCATTTGGGAAGAATTGGTGGGTTTGCACTGAGTAGCTGCAGGGACATTTTCTCAACCAGGAGCCTTTCATGTTGGGCAACAAACACAGTGCCCCTTTTCTGACTGCCCTTCAACAACCATAGCAACCACCACAGCAACAACCACAAACCCCAGGATGGCTTAGAAACCTATTTCACAAAAGTGCAACGCCCCGAAATCTTGGGATGTTACAGAGTGGCAACACATCAACTGGATACAAAACACACATCAATTTTGTCTTGGCAATGTAAAAAAATATAATTTTTATTAAGTCTTCCCTACCTTGAGACTAAAGTGATGGTACAGTGGCATCACAGCCACACTTGAGTCGTGGTGCACTCTTCAACTGTGCAAACCCAGCCCATCTGGAAGCACTGTTACTGAAACCCGACACTTTAAAAGCCTTGATACTTTTTTTGGAGCAGGCATTAGGAATCCAATGCCTTGTTGCACCAAGGCAAAAAACATCAATCCCTTCAGTTGCAGAATTACTCAGAGATTTGAGCTTTAAAATGGGAGGGAGTTTATGGACTCAAAACAGGGCCGAAATTAAAAGTCCTTGAAGATGTTTAGTTGATTGTGTGACTTCAGGAGACCCTGAATTTGAATCTCAGACTGAACAGAGAGCACTTGTAGAGGTGGATGAGGAAACAGAGATATCAAAATGAAAGCAGGCAGTGCCAGTTCTGGGTAACTGCATGGGGATTTTTGAAAAGTGCTATCAGTATGACTGCTTGATTACATCTGAATAAGTCTGAGATTACCACAGAAAAAGAGGAGATGTCTTGTACCAACTGCTTCTGCTCAAGCTGGAAATACTTGAAAAATTCCCTCTGCTTGTGGCATTTTAGCACTTCTGAATTCAGATAATCAGTACACAGAGATGAATAAAAATCAGGGGAAGACCTGAACCAGAACTCTATCCAATATCCATGTATTTGAGAGCTCACTGCACATGGATCAAACTTCGCGGATAAATTCAATCGGAGATGGATGTAGGAGAGAAAAAAAGCACAGTGCTTTCTCAAAAACGTTGAAAAACTAACTCTTCTGGAACAGAATTCTGTTGTACAAGCAGAAGAGACTTATCAAGGACCCAGTCTGTGAAGTACAGACACACAAATTAATAAAGAAGGACTTCAGCATATGTATAAAATTAAGCATGTGCTCAGTTGCTCTGCTGATCAGAGAGTGTAGGTTCTACTCCCTAGCAGTCATTTCCCATTTGGAAACCCTTGTCAGGAAGAGAAAGGGGAAGAAGGAGGGTTGTTTAGCACAATAATTTTAGATAGATTTTTAATGGAATATTTGTTAAGCTTTCTTCCACCCTGACTCCCCCCTGCCTGCTGTCTGGGTTTTGTGTGTGTTTTTTTAATGGCTAGCAATGCATCACAGTGCGGCTGCTGTTTAAATATTTGCCTGAAAAAAATGTAGTCTGTGCTTAAGAAAAGTGGTTTGGCACAAACTGGACATTTTCAAACATCCATTTACCAGATGGATCACTTTGTTCAATTACAAAGAAAAAAAAAATGGTGAAGGAGTTGAAAATCGAGTGGAATGTTCCTAAGCACACAGCATTGTTTACTATCTGCATGTCTCCTGGCATCCTGTGAGAAACTATCAATAGGCTCTTCAAAAATGTTCCTTTCCTTTAAAAAGTCTGCATTTTTAACTATAATAAAAAGGCAGTAAATGTATTCTACAATAGCCTGATGGAAAAATGTGCTGAAGTATTTCTATAAATCAAATATAGCAGTTTGGCATTAGCTCTGAGGCAGTAAATTTAGTAAATTAGGACCAGACTATTTTAAAATAGAATCTTACATAACTTTCTAGCGTGATATATTTTTTTTTTTAAATTTAACACAAGTGTGTCTGTCTTCATAAAGTTATCTCGGCTGCTACCAAAATGTGGCTCAGTCTTTAAGGACCATATATTTTGTTATTTATCAAGTGTAGAATATTTTAATATCAAAGAAAGAAGCGGAACAGATTTCTCAAAAGACAGAAAAGGCCATAATATGTACTGATCCACTTAAGGTGTGGGGTGTTTTGTATCCCTGATGCCCCTGACTATTTCACTCCTATTATTTTGATTAATAAGAGTCTGTATCACGATTCATCTTCCTTTTTTTGCCCTCCTTCCCTTTCCTCACAAATTCAAGGAAATGTCTCCCTCCATTACTCTCTAGAGTGGTTACAGCTCCTATAAAAGCAGCTTGGTCCAACAGACTTCTCCCTCACCCATGTGCTTAGGTCAGGAGTCTGCATTTGGGACCTTTCATTTCTTATGCTATCACACTTTCGAACTCTGCACCAGAATATCCATCTCTGAGAAATAAGGAAAATTATATTATAAGAAGAGACTAAGGAGCCTACTCCACCAGCTTCAGTCTAAATCTTTTGGCCCTATCTACACATATATCCCCAAAACCTGCTCTCTCAGCATGCCTTTGACTTTAATTTCTGTGCCAACATTTATGCCACCAGACAGTCAGGTCAGACCACTGCTTATGTTCTGAGAAGAGGGGATTGCATGCATATGTCCTCCATGGTCTTCTTTTTGGGCAAGCACTCATCCATACCAGGTCTTTCACTGGAGGCAACAGCTTCTGGAAGAGCTACTGTGGAGCCATCCCACAGCAGCTGTGCTCACTGTGGTGCTACAGTGACTGGGAAAACACGACCAAGGTCCTTTTACAGAGCATCCTTACTGTCTAGAGAGCCAGAGCCAACACCCTCTATCTCAGAACTTGCAGATAAAAGAGAGTCTGTCCAGTACCAACTCATGGCTTCCAGACAAATGTACTCCACAGTGTTATGACTCAACAAAAGAGCTAAGCCCCTCCTCAAAAGCCCTAAGGACACGTGGAGACAGATCTTTAGAGCTCCCAGGCAAGGCTGAACTCTGAGGGTGTGAAGTGTCAAATCCTCTTGTCTCTTCTTATGACTCAAGTCCTCTTCAGACTTCAGAAGCAAACACCATGAGTCAGCTGGGATGTAAGGGAAAGGGCAGACAAAGACAAGAACAGAGGCATTGAAGGTGAGACCAGCAAGAATTGTGCAGTCTTCCTTTCACATGATCCCGAGACTGGTGCTTCCATCACCTGTGCAAGTATCCAGGCTGAAGGAAGCAGAAGAATAACAGTGGTGGATACTTATGAATGCCAAGTTATCTGCAAGTGCTGTCTCCCTCAGCAGAACCAGCCCACTGTGAGAAGCCAGTGAAGTGCTCAGTCCAAGGCCTGGGATGCTGCACGGCATGGCCAAATCCTTGTCCCAGTGAAGATGAGAGAAGCCTTGCCAATGGGAGCATGCTCTGTCCTTTTCAACTCATCTTTGGCTACCCCGTTGCTGGAAGCATTCAGAGTTTGCAAACAGAAAAGAGAGGAAACAGAGTTCCCACGTTCCTTCTTTTCTAGCATTGTTTCCTGAGAGTCCTGCAAGACACAGCAATGCAATGATCTTTTCTCTAAATGACACCACACTGAAATGCTTGTTAAAATAACAGAAGAGGAGGAGGGGTTTGCAAGTCAGTCATTTTCCTTTAAAGAATCATTTTGGGAGGGTAGACCATAAACAGATTTAGATGGCAGCAAAGAAAACCATTTTTGGCAGTTTTGTGGAGATGCAAATTTACACTGAGTATGAGATGAGAGCTTAAACACCAACACCCAAAGAAGAGAAAAATAAGTCAGACAGTGTGAGACATTTCATATGCTGTTCTCTGTTGTTAAGGATATCAACTGATCTCCACAGATCTGTTTGAAGCAAAAGAGAGAAAATATGTTTAGAATATATATATATATATATATAATATAAATATAGAAGTAATATATTGCTTTCCTATCTTATATCCTCACTCCAAACACCTCCAAACTCAGGAAATTTCCTTGAAAATCATCAGGCTTCAAAACATACCTAGGCCAAGACTTCATGGGAAGCTTGGCAGTAAAGGCAAAACAGAACTTTCGCCTTTGTATTTTTATTTTTTTTAATCCAGAATTTGCGTTTTATTATAGTTTTATTTTTGCTTCTCCTCCTACTGGAAAAAATCGGCTGCTGGCTAGTGAACAACCACTGAGCTGATGGCCTTACCACAGAGAAATGCTTTTGGTTTGAAAGAGCTGCTGATGAGAGATGGGGAGAGAGAAAACATAAATATATAAAATACAGCAACAGCAAATATTTTTTGCTAAAAGAAGTATGGGAGATTTGCAACAAAACATTCTTAAAAACAGAGATGACAAATATAACAAGCTTTGCAAGCAAAATGGACACAGCTGGCTAGTCCAGTCACAGGACAATTCCTTGAATGGTGTGTAAATCTGAGGGACAGGTTATGGTCAGGAGAGATTGTATTTTTGGGTAATTTTTGATGCTTTTCCAAGTTAAAGTAGTGTGCATTTTGCAAATCAGAGGAAGGAGAGAGTATTTTGACAAGGTTGGCTTTGGTCCTGACTCCCAAAATGGGGTTAAGACACACAAATGCTCTGTACAGAGGATTCATGGGATTTCAAGGGTTTTTATGCAGTATTTAAAATCTATCTAATACATGTGTGAGGAGTTCAACACACACCCCTCTTTATACACCATTTTTGTGTCTGTACAAGCTCGTTCCACACAAGTTCAGAACAAAGTGCTAGCATATGTGCCTGGAACTGGGCCTCTCCTGCCTGTCAACTGCCAGACTGGGAAGGCAGGAGGAGAAGGAGAGGTAGGCAGGAAAAGTAGACAGGAGCAGGGCATCACAGACTGGAATGAGCAGAGCTGTGTGCTACCATATTCACAAGAAGACTTCTGAGGATGAGAGCTGCTGCGTATCACTCTGTGTGTATGTGAGGAGGTAAGAGAGGTCATATCTCCTGAGAAAAAACTTGCTGATCCTAGTCTACAAAACCTTACCTTTCCAGGGTGTCTCAGGAAAGTGAAGCTTTTTGTTCCTGACCACTGTTTCCTACTTAATTGTCCACACTCACAGTCCCTCTTCCATTTATAAACTCCTTTGCAGGTGGGTTATGTGCTATTTGAGTCAGGACTTTGTTCCCACAAACCTGGTACGCTGGATGCATGTATTCAAAAGAAAACAAATACTTTACTCAGTTCATTCCCATTTTAACAGTTTTAATATCTAGTGGAATAATGTAACATGTTCCATGTGAATAAAATCCCAGCTCTGGAGTTTCACCCAAGGTGGGGAAAGCTCAAGTAGAAAGTTCAGGTTAAGATCTGAGATTTTGGATGCCAGCACTATGACTTCTTACAACTGCATGAAAAGGTTAACATGCCTAAACTTTGTGCCCTCAAGTTTCTTGTCTGAGGCAATTCCGGTCCCAATTCTGGATTCCTTTCATCTTAAACAGGCTGTGATATCTAAACATACATTTGCTCTTGAGCAACCTCCCTATATTACATTTATCATATTTCATCCACACAGTTGTGAACCAGAGAGAACAGAAGTGCTTTGCAGTCTCCAGAGTTGTGCTACTTCTCAGTTTTTCTTAGGAAAAACAAGAAAAACTCTTTTGGCATCAGTAGGTTGAATGGCATGCACGCCACATGTCTGGAAGCAAGCTGGTATTTTTTAACCCGTGCATTAAAAATATTTTGTGCTGGAGGGGAAAATAAGGGAGTCAGTGAGCACGACTGTTAGACTGGTTTGTTTGTTTGGGAAATGAATAACCCTTTGACGGTATCTCTGGAAGGAATAGGCTAGTGCGTGCTCCATGCTGACATTCTTTTCCCTCTCCAGTCTTCCCTGCATACCTCACATTCTTCTTTCCCTCCCAATAACATTAGTTTCTAGGCAAGCAGGCACTGGAGACCCAATCTACCACTTCCCTGCACCCACCTTGAAGCCATGGGCTTCTGCCATTTCTCCTCTCACCAATGGTGCACCAAATCTGCACCAGTGCATGTACCAAGGTTCCCAGAGCTCCCACTTTGCCTCAGCCCTGCAAAGGGTGCATGACAGCTCAGCTACAGTCTGTGCTGTCCTCCACAAATTCCTTGCAACACTGCTGTGAACATGAAGTCCCCCTGACTGAAATGCTCTACACCAGCCATCTCCATGGGGAGCTACTGCATGGACCTGGAAAAGCTTTTCACAGAATCACAGAAAATGCTGATTTGGATCATTGAGTCCAGCTCCTGGCCCCGGCATAGCATACTCCAAGGGTCATACCATGTGCCCAAGAGCACTGCCCAAATGCTTCTTGAACTCTGTCAGGTTTGGTGTTGTGACCACTTCCCTGGGGAGCCTGTTCCAGTGCCCAACCACCCTCTGGGGGAAGAACCCTTTTCTAATATCCAACTTAAACCTCCCCTGGCACAACTTCAGGTCATTCCCTTGAGTCCTGTCACTGGTCACCACAGAGAGATCAGTGCCTGCCCCTTCCCTTCCCCTCACGAGGAAGTTGTAACTGCAATGAGATCTCCCCTCAGTCTCCTCCAGGCTGAACAGGCCAAGTGACCTCAGTCTCTCCTTGGAAGGCTTTCCCTCAAGGCCGTTCACCATCCTCATGGCCTTCTTTGGACACTCTAATAGCTCAATGTCTTTTTTGTACTGTAGTGCCCAGAACTGCCCCCAGCACAGGAGGTGATACCGCCCCAGCTCAGAGCAGAGCAGGACAATCCCCTCCCCTGCCCAGCTGGCCATGCTGTGCCTGATGTCCCCCAGGACAGGGCTGTCCCTCCTGGCTGCCAGGGCACTGCTGGCTCGTGTTCAGCTTGCCATTGATGAGAATCATTTCTGTGGCACTGATTTCCAGTGCTGGAACAGAGATAAATTTACTTCTTTTCAATTTTACATTCTTTTTCTTTTCTCCAGAGTAAGATGTGTCCATTTTTCTTTTGTTTGTTTGGTTTTTTTTGATAGATTCTTTGTTAGTTTGTTTGGTTTTAGTTTTGGTTTTTTATGTTTTGTTTTAAACTGAACAAACTTTTCAGGTTTTATTCACTGGGTCAGGCTGGTGGCTTAGTGACAGCCAGTGCCAGAATATCTAAATTCCAACTGCCTTCCATGATTTCTCAAGCTAACAAAGGCTGGATTCACTTTCAAAACCTTTTGGGTGGGAGGACACCAGTATGTTTCTTTCTGGCTGGCATTTGAAGCAAAACAGAAAGGACAGAAGGAGCTGCATTTATTCCCCTTATCTGAAGGAGGGTCACTAAACAGGGCCTTGATGGTTGACTTACAAAGTTAAATGAGCAGTTCCTGATGAAACACTGCATAAAATGCCCTTCTCAAGAATGTGAACAGCTTTTGTGCCTTATTGTGAAAGGAGGTGGGATGCCTGTAAGATTAGTAAGTATATATTAAAGTAAATGTAGAATTCTAAAGCAATGCAAGTGAATTAACCCTGTGGTTAAAATTCTAAAGCAAGGCAAGTGAATTAACCCTGTGGCTAAAAGGCATCTTAGGAAAAATGGCAAAGGACAGGCAAACTTAAGAAGACATTTCTATGTCACAATTTTCACTCTCACAATTTGACCCTTGCATTTAAATCTCACCACTACTGCTACCCATTCCTCTGTCTGCCAGGACAGACTTCTCATACTGTTAAATGGAATAGAAAGCTTGCTTAAAAAGATTTCCATCAGTGGTCAAAGAAAAACAGAGCAGACTTTGTTTTGGTTTGCTGAAATGCAAAATATTCCCTTCTCTGGGTGAGAACAAAATATTTTTCTTATTATCGCCTAGTGAGGTGGGAGAGGGAGCCTTTCTATGCAGATAGGCAGAGAATCCTGCCCATGTCAGTGCTGAACTTTTGTTAATGTTCTTCTCAAGAAATAGCAGCATTTCATCTTTTTAAATAGATTTGTCCAAGCAAGCAAATTCCACCACTCTGAGTGTGTGTACAAAACCACCCCACACTGAAGAAATTCCATCCACTGCATATCCGCTGAACCAGCCTGGGTAACACTATATAGGTGATGGGACACGAAGCTAGTTATGACTCCTATGCTCAGAAAGTGCAGCAGCACTGTAACTAAATTAATTTTAATTCAAAATACCTTGGCCAAGTATCACAGCAAGTAGAAACGCAGATGCCACACAACATTATGCAAGAGATAGTTAAGCTTTTGTGAAGAGGGGGAAAAGAAGAAAAGACAGCTCAATGTTTCCCAAACACAGAGCTCACAGATCTTTCCTGAAAAGACTCTCAACTGTGAGGGAGACACTCTGCTGTGTCTCTCTTTTCTCAGATTGTGTCAATGGGGAAACAGGAACAAGGGGATTTTTGTTTGAGTAACCTTTCAGAGCAGGATATCTGTCTCGTGTTCCCCTATCAATTGTCACAAGGTGATAGCTGGCTGATGTGCTGCAGCGGGTATTCCCTTCCCAGCTCACTGGCAGCCCTGTTCCACGCTGTACCCGAGGGCTGTGGTGGGCCAGCCGCAGAGCCCAGCTGACAAGCAGTCCCTGTGGCTGCCCTACCCCTTCACCTGCTGCCACCTCCCAAACGCCTCAGCACCCCAGCTGGCAACCAGGAGGGCAACGGGAAGACACAGAGCAGAGACACGATTAGAAATAAAGCAAGCAATAAGCTCAGCAGGATGGAGTATGGGAGCAGGAGACAAGCAGTAGGTTGCCCAAATGAGCAGAGAGTAATATTAATTGCCCTCAGCAAAAGAAACAAACAAAAGCCATTGACAGAGGCACAAGACGAAGTCACAGAACTCATTTGCTACTCTGCTAGAATTGCAGCGGAATAAATATGAGGCAGTGAATCAAGCCATCGCTGTGCTGCGAAGCAAAAAAGGCACATTTCGTGAATTACCCTCCTGAGAACTTCAATAGGACCTTGTCGTTATAAATCCTGGCAATATAGCTCGAGTTGCCTCTGAAACACAGACATCACTAATGCCTGGTCCCTGCTTCCTCATCAGCAAGCTGCATTGTTGCAATTGAGCTGATTATCCAAGGCAACCGACTCAAAACTTCCCTAGGCTGTGCCTGAAATACAATATTACACAGCAAAGGCACGGCCGCCGCCAAGGTCACCAAGAAGAGCAGAGTGCTTGCACTAACCACAGACGGGCCTGCCGCAATCCCAACTTCTTAAAGCTACTCGAGCAGCTTAGGGGATCACGCTTACAAATCTCTCTTTCAAGGTATATCCAATTCCTGATATCCGTGATAGGCCACAGAGCTCCGCCATGCTGCCAGCTCTGCTGCAAGTGCCCCTCTGAGTGGGTGTTTCACCCTGGGGGAAATTAAAAACCCCCTGAGGGTAAATGGAGTAGGCGAGAGAGGGCGAGGGAGGGTGCGTGAATAAAATGAGCAGTGGGATTTCACTGCGCAGTGGTGTGCGAGGGCAATCTCTTTTTCTCCCTGTAAAATACCAGTTCTTGTGGCTGCTCCTTCAGAGTTGTAAAGTACAGCTACCAACGCTGACAGACTGTGGGTTTGTGCCCAAAGTGTCATTCCAGTGGCATCTAAGTAAAAGTATTTAATAAGAGTTAAGGAGAACAATAAAGGAAAAACAATACGCACACAGAGCAACACTCCAACTAGAATTTCATATTAACACATCTGTTACCTCATATTAAAATCAGTCAGGGACTTTTTGCACACATTAAAAGCAATGCAAGCTGAAATAATAGCAGAAGGCACCACTTCTCAAATGTGCTTAAGTTTCATAATGTGATTGTAAAGCATTCTGGAAAAACACCAGTGACAAGACAAGTACCACTATTGGTGGGATGACCGGAAACCAGATGCTCTCTGAGTTTAAATATAGGTGAAGTCAGATGATGGTACTTTTCTTATTTTTGTCTCCAATACTTATTTGGTTCTTGCTGATGTGGTTTTCCAATCCTTAATGCATTTATTTTCATGGAAATGGTGCCACAGGAAGAGATTATACAGAGCTTATTCATGGAAGGGGATCTGTATGCTAGTCCAATACCATGTTAACACCTTTGCCATTGCATCCTCTGTATTTCAAAGTAATTTTCTACTTGGAGTATGAAGAGCAAAAACAAGCAAAAAGAAAAACAGTGTTTCTCTGATTTTTAACTCTTCAATTAAGAAATGCTCCAAAGAGATTTGCACTCTCCTAATAGTAAGCTGGCTATACATAATCACTGGAAGAATTCCTTTCTGAATTAAAATGTCTAAGGATACAGCATTATTCTCTTGAAATGACCCAAATTTATTTTGATGCAGCACTTAAAACAACGCTAAACCCAGTGCATATTAAATATCATCTGTTCCGCATTTCTTCTTGGGAAATCAGAAAAATCAACAGCAACAACAAACACAAAAGAAAGGCCCAGAGAAAAACTCCTACAAGGGGTTGGAGCAGCAAATGTATAGCCCTGCCACAGTGGCTCTTCTGCACTGCAGAAAGCAGGAGCTCACTCTTCTCACGAATTTCCCAGACTTATTTTGTGCTGACAGAGACACACACACATGAACTATTAGGGCATGTGCAGTCAAGAAGACAGCATAGGGGAAAAAAAGCATTTTTGCATTAATTTAGTAAATTTTTACAGTACAGCCACATAGTTTATGCTGGAATTGGAGAACAGAGGAGATTGCAGATAAAAGTATGACATTCTTTATCAGTCAAGAAGCCATTTTAGCAATAGGATCCTTCTCTAGAGGATTAGTCATATGAGAATTTAAGGATAACATTGTACTATGGAATGTAGTTATGTTTGTAATCTGGTAGTACAAGATTATTCTTAGCTATTTTTCCTTAGGCCACTAGAAATAGCCTTGAGTCCATCTGTGACCTAAAAATGTTGGGTAAGATCCAGCTTGGACAAAAAGGAGAGAATTTATTTCCTGTTCTTCTAAACAAGCCTGGAGTATGTCCCACACACAAAGATTCCTATTATGTGCACCATATTAATCATGCCTGATTAAGAGATCTAACTTGAAATGCATGGAGGATCACCACACATCTATTTTCCCCACTCTTTCTTGCTCCCAAGATACCAGAGTTAATTATTACTCTCTTCCAAATAATCCTTATTTACCATGGTCACTCTTTATAATGGACATCTCCAGGCCATTAAAGCATTCTTGGCCTCTGGTGTCTAATCAGTGTTAAAACAGCAGCCAGGCATAGCGAACTCTTGGCAGATTGATTTGAGCAGTAGTAGTTAAAAAAGGTCATCTGCTGAGGACAGAGGAGAACAAAAATAATTGCAAAGATAGGAACAAAGCAGTATTCAGCCCCTCCAAGAGCTGCATCCTCCTATGGGGGGGATAGACGGAAAAGGTTTGCAGAATCACACAATCAGTTAGGTTGGAAAAGGTGTCTGAGATCATCGAGTCCAACCCCTGACCAAATACCACCATGTCAACTAAGTGGCACCACCATGGCATGAAGTGCCACGTCCAGCTGTTTCTTAACACTTGCAGGACTGACAACTCCACCACCTCCCTGGGGAGCTGATCCCAATGGGTTACCCACCCTTTGCATAAAGAAAGTCTTCCTAATGTCCAACCTGAACATCCCCCGGACATCCTGAGGCTATATTCTCTTGTCCTGTTGCAGGGTGCCTGGGAGAAGAGACCAACCCCACCGGGTACAACCTCATGTGCACTGGTTGTACAGAGCCATGAGGTCCCCCTTTAGCTTCTTTTTCTCCATGCTAAACACCCCCAAGTTCCCTCAGTCTCCCTTCACAAGACTTGTGCTCTAGATCCATCACCAGCTCCACTGCCCTTCCCTGGACTCGCTCCAGCACCTCAAGATCTTCCAGTGAGAGACCCAGAAGTGGACACAAAGCTTGAGGTGTGGCCTCACCGGTGCCCAATACAAGGGATAACTGCCCTCTAATAAGCTGGCCACACTAGTGCTGATCCAGGCCAAGATGCCATTCGCCTTCCTGCCCACCTAGGCACACTGTCTCCTGTTCGGCCGCTGTCGACCTGTGCGCCCAGGTCCTTTCCCGCCGGGAAAAAGTCGAGGCCAACAGCTTTGAAAAGGCGCGGGCGGGGTCCCGGGGAGCAGGACCGCCAGCCCTCGCTCTGTGCGGGCTTTCTCTCCCTGTCCATCGGCGGAGGGCAGCGGCTGAAGGCCGCCCGGCTCACCGGCCCCGCTCACCGACCCCGCTCAGCGCTCACCGCCCGCCTCGGCCCGCGCCTCCCCCGGCGGCGCCAGCGCGCTCCGGGCGCGGGGGCGGGCGGGGGCGGGGCCGGCTCGCGCCCGGCCGCTATGCAAAGATAGGCGGTGCTATGCAAATTAAGGCGGTGTTATGCAAATGAGCTCGTAGGGCTGGCGCGGCGGCGCGCGGCGGGGCGCGCAGAGCGCGCGGGGATGCGGCGGGGCGCGGAGCCGCAGCCATGAAGTACAAGGTGAGCGCTGCGGGGCTCGGCCGGGAGCGCAGCCCGGACTGCGGGCGGGCGGGGCTGGGGCTCCCCTCCGCACCCCCTGAAGGCGAGCCGTACGCCCGCGGGGCGGCCAGGTCTCACTTCTGCCCTCCCCTGCGCTGTCTCCAGGCGTGGAGCCCTAGGGAAGGTGTCCGGGGAGTGAGGAACGAGGGGGCAGCGAAGGGGACGGGCTGCGGGGACCTCCCGGGTGCTGTGTCGGTGTCGGCGGTGGGGGGAGAAGGAGCTGCACTCGCTTTTCCCGCTGGTGCCGGCCCTGGGTAACGGGGTGAGCCCGGGATCGCGGAGAAGGTGGCGGGACGGTGCGTGATGGCCAGGCGCGTTTGGGACAGGTACCCCCGATCCTCCCCGGGAGCTCATTCACCCCCTTTCCAGCCTCTTATGGGTGTTTCCTGATCACGGTGCGGTCTGATGGCTCACAAGCGAGGGGAAAATAAACCCTAACATTTTTTAAAAATGGGTAGTCTATCCCCTGTATATCCTAGGATCCCCTCTTATTGAATAATCGCTTTTAGTGATCTTTTCCCAGAGGGGGTGGTGGTTGATTGGTGGTTTTTTGTTTTTTTTTTCAAAAGACACAAATGTGGAGCCTTTAATCCTAATATTACTCAAAAACGTCTGGGCAAGGTGCAGAATTGCCCACGGGGCATTAGATTACTGTACAGACATACCGTAATCTTGTGCGATTGGAAAAAAAGGGGGAGGGAGGGAAAAACTTTCCTTCCCCTGCCAAAAATAACTTCAGCGTCAATAAAAAGGTGATTTTGGAAATGTCACACGCTATATGCTTACTTGGAGACCAAGCTGCTTTGGAAGTGAAGCCCATCTCCTTGCTAAACTTAGGCAGCATGGTGTGAAAGAGTGCTGATGCTGTGGCAGTGTGTGTGAGAAGTACAAGTGATACCCAGGTAAATGCGCACAGATCTTTATGCTCTTCTGTACATGTCGGAGCTCAGACCAAGTTTTTAGGGTCTCTCAAGCCAGACTTTGGGAAAGATCAGAGTTAAGTTTCCAAAGCAGCTGCCAGTTTATCCCGTCTCATGGAAAGACAAGGGTAAAAGAAGTTGCGTTAGATGTGGTCTGACAAAGGTAATCCATGGTTTTGAAAATTATGATGTGGCTCTCATGGCTTTCTTCTTTTTTAAATTGTGTCTCATATAACTGACTGATCTGAAGTCTGAGATAAAATTCATCTCTTCTTGTCAATCTACTCCACCTCTAATCAGTCCAGGTAGACTTTATACCTTCCTAGAGAAGCTGTTAACTCTGAGCAGAAAGCATCAGGCACTCGAGGATAGAAGAGCAGTGTCACTGTTGGTCCAAAGCTCACAGGGTGCTTCCAGGCTTCCCAGGGCCAAGCAGTACTTGGTATCCCAGTAGCCAAATAATGGTCCTGCATAGTTATACAGATTCCTGATTTCTTGTATGTAGCCCAGTGGCACTGCATAAATAGGGATAGATAAGGTGGCTCAAAAGGGGGGAAGTCTTCTCTGCTCTGTAATGTTTCCTTTGCCCTGTATTGTGGGAATGAGCGTTTTGGGTTTGGTTTGTGATTACGTAATTCTGGACAGAGAAGGCTAGACAGAGAAAGAGCAAGCCATTAAAAATAAATAAATAAAAAGAGAAGTGTGGGGGGTTTGGCCTCATAAACCTTCTTGGTGGATTATGGTGTTTACTTTCCCTGGGAAATGTGAAGTAGTTACACTGTTTAACTGAGACAAACATTCTTAGATCTATTTCTTATCCTTAGAGTAATACACAAGGAAAATACCTGCACATTCAGTCTTTGTTCTTTCTGTAGTTTCTCTCTTTCTTTTATCTTCCTATAGGAAAACTTTTTTTTTTTTTTTTTTCTTGTATACATGAAATAAAGGAACAGAGAATGCTCATGGCCTGCCTGGGGCCATACTACCACTTCAGAAGAGGTTTAGCATCCAGGTGCAGATTTGGCTCTGTAGAACTGCTCCCGGTGTTATACTGGAGCCTGTCATTCCTTACTTTCATTGTGATACTCCATAAAGCCTCATTTGAAGAAATAATTGAAATGCCTATTATAGTTTAATTCAAAGTTTTAACAGTAGGACAGAACAGGAACTGATTCATGGGTGAGACCCTGAATATGTCTCCATCACCCATGACTTTGCTTTCAGTGTGACTAAACCCAAGGTTATTTCTGGTCTAGAAATCTGCTACTCAGTCTACACATTTTTTATTCAGACATTTTCAAAACTTGTTCCCTCCCTCTCTTCCTTCATCTAAGCTTCTTTTATTGTCCATTCCATTCTTCCATCTTAATACTCAAATCTAAATCTTCTGAAAGGGAAAATCCCTGTGAACTTAAGCAAGTTCATAATTTTACCTGACATATGTCTATACGCCACTGTCTATCTTTTGCACACTGTGTGAAATTCAGTGATTATGTGACTTTTTAAAGCAAAGAAAAATTTAAACCCCGGTCAGGTGGTGTTCTCCTATTCATGCACTACTTAAATGCCTGAGAACACAGAAGTTATTTTAACTGGGCAATGGAAAGATGGGAAAAGTTAAGCATAAAAAATACTTGTGTTGGTTTGGAGCATTTCTTAGTCCTACTTGTCTAAAAGCTGCTTTCAGAAACCAATTCCTGTAGGGGTGCAGTTGCATGAGGGCAACACCTCTGTTCCTTGATGACATCAGCTTGCTTTTGAGCTAAATCTCCATGTACAACAAAACTGGATCCCATTAAGTTCTCACAGGACTCCATTCCCATATTCTGTAATCCAGGAGGTAGGATCAGCCTTTTCTGAAATCAAACCCAAGCTATGATTCCAAGGATGGAGCAGTTACAGCTACAATACACTCTGTAGCAACAGAAATACCAGTGGGTCACTGTGAGGAGGGAAGGAGGTGGATGGGAGAGGGTATATCTGGCCACCAATCCCAACACTGTTATCCTAGGCAATAAAAGTGCAACAGAAGCAAAAGGGAGAAGACATTATCATAACAAGGCTTTTGTAGCTTGGTGGCTGTTCACATGCAAGACAAAGTAAGAGGGGGAAGGAAGGAGGAAGGAAGAAAAGGGGACTTATCTGTTTACTAGAACTTCCAAACAGTTAGTGAAAGAGGAGAGGAAAAAAACCCTGAATTCCTTACCTCATTTAAGCCAAAAGGAATGACGTAGATGTAAACTATGAGGTCTTGATTATCTATTTTTAGATAATTTGTTGGGCAAGGAAGAAACCTAAATAGGGTTCGAAATGCCTGCCATTTGTGCTAAGGCACAGTCCTGTAATATATAGACTTGATTACAATGTCTGCATGCCAAGACAAACAAAATAGTGTCCCTGGGAAGAAATACAATATTCCCAACCAGAAGTGCTTGTGAAAAGCTGCTTGTAACCCTGGCAATGAAAGACTTTGAGTGTTGGACCATGTAAAAGGAGAACTGTCTGTACTTTATTAACCAAATACTCACTTGTTTCATTTATTCCTCACTCCTCTTCGTTTCACTTTTTTTTTTTTTTTCAGTATGTCAGCGGTCACAGGGTGGCAATCAAACTCGCAATAGGAACTGTAAATCCTTGAAAAATGTAGTAGGAGAGGAACAAAGTGACAGAGGGAAAACCTGTCCAAGTTTGTGCCATCTCTCCTACTGTCATGAGTTTAGAATGGAAGTTTCATGATTTTTCTCTCACCTCTGCATGTACAGGGTGAGGTGGGTGAGGTCTAGCAGAGTCAGGCCTAAGTCAGCAGCAGCACTAGTAAGCTGTAGCCAGAAGGATCGTCCCCTTCACAAAGCTTAGAGGTCCACTGTCATTTTCAGGCTCTGGCTGTAGCCTCTGTGTGCCCTCCTTCCCCTCCCATATGCCCCTGTAGATTTATATTTGTATACTTAAAGAGGTGAGTGCCCCAGTACCCTGGGATAGTTGAGAAACTCCTCCAGTCATGTCCACTTGCCTTACCAAAGTCTTGGTAGGATAGCAGAGTTCCTTTAACTCTGTTTTACAGATGGAGCTGCTGAGACTTAGGGATGTTACAGGGCTTATTCCAGAGGGAGAAGAAGAGCCATCACAAAGCATTACAGCAAACAGCATACAGGTTTTTTGCCTGAATTCTAAACTTCTGTCTTTTTATGCTAACAGCTGCTCCTGAGTAATGCAGCTGCAAATCTGTTTAATCAGAAACTGGTAGCCTAATCTGTCTCTGTCCAGTAGTTCCTAGTATTTGATGGGGAAGCAGAACTACCAAATGAACAGCCTTCCTTATTTTTTTGATAGTTCCAATTCAGTTTGATTCTAGATAGTACAAGAGGCATTAGATACTTGTCTGGTGGTTTTACTCTTGCTTTTAAGGTCCTGCTAGGGGTTGCAGGTTGCAAGTTAGACTATTACTTGGCCTTGAGGTATCTTGACTCAACTCTACTGATTCCAAACCGTGCCATACTATCAAAATACCTCATCAAGGGGAACCTATCAGATCAGAGAGCGGGAAAATTGTCTAATAGTAAGACTTTATGGAAACATCTTCTGCAAAGGGAAAATGAAAGCACATTTCAGTGGTTATTGTCTTAGGTTGCAGAACTCTGCATTTTGGCAGAATATAGGCTTCTTCATGAGAATTCTCATGAAGTGTTATTGTGAACTTTAGTTAAAGTTTTGGAGCACAGTTCCTATGACTGAAGACAAACTCACCTTTGGAATCTCACGACCTCAAGCCCAGCAACAAGTGGGGCTTGTTGTTGTCCTGTGTGTGGTGTCTGAGGAGAAATTTGGATTAGTGTGTTACCTGTGCTCCATTTTAAGTACCAGAGTAATTGCAGCAAGGCCAGGTGCATTTAGTGCATACAAAAAAGTAGAAAACCGGGAGCACAGAGCTTCCTACTTGTCATATTGCTGTTATCAAAGGTGTTAGGGGCATGGGAGCACCTTCTGCATACAACAGATGCACTTAGGTTGCTTAAGGGCCAAGGTGAAGTCACTTTTGCTGTGCTTATTTTATTTGGACTAACTTATCACAGGATTTAAGTACTTAAATCCCATTCATACCAACAGCAATTAGGAACCTGTCTCCCAAGGTCCAGAGTTTAATTCCATTTTTAAAGCAACATGAGTGCCTAAGAGGAGTGTATGCACAGTCTCTGCCCTGGCTGCAACATTTGTAGAGGACCCTTATTTTTGTACTGTTCCCATTTCTGGCCGCACTTGATGGAGACAAGTAGCTGAACTTCTTAGGACATTAAAGTCCACACGCCTCTGCAGGAACCCACTTGAGTGGCATTTGGAATCACAAATGCGTAAGTCACTTTTCAAGAGGCTTCTTTACATAAGAGATGCTCTCTGAGCATCCATGAAAGCAGTGGACATCTCCTGTTAGAGCAGTACTCTGGCCCCTGAAATGTGCTTCATGCCAAGCCTTCAGTAGGCTTGATCAGACACTCATCTGGGACTGTACTATGGAAATAATATCTATGGCAGGTATTGAGCAATGTTTATTAAGTCAGGCTGCTGCTAAGTAAAGCTGCATGTAGAGGTACTTCTGCCTGTAAATGGCTGCAGCTCTCAGCATCAGTGAAGCTTTATAGCAGCTCACAGTGCAGCCTCTGCATATTATTGCCTGATTATCACAGCCTGTTCTTGGCAAGTGCCTGTTTTCTTTTGCCTTTTGGTCTAGACATTACAGTAGTGGAAACTGTCTTAATTTTAAGGAGCTCATTTTTCCAGAGCAGATTTGGATGTAGCTTGTGTTTGACGTGAAGCAGGGCTGCTAAAGCTATAGTTCACACTCCTAGAAACACAAGCATGACAAAAATTGTATATATTTTTTTCTCTATAGGGATGAGGCCAATTTTCGTCTTTCCATTTTTATGTTGGTTTTGAAAACACTTTTTTCACACTCGGAGTGGATCAGCCTGCCTGAAAAAGGAAGAGAAATAAGAATGGGTTTACTGTACAGGAATGCAGTCGGCACATCAGAAGCCCTTTCTTAAGCAGGCCTCATCAACAGCAAGGTTGAAAATTTTAGCAATAGCAATACCATGAATCATTTGGTAACAAGAAATCTTAGAAAATGCTGAAGGAGCCTAGAAGTAAATCTCAGTTCTTTCAGTGAATGACCTGCTTAGCTGCAGACAGAGAGAGGAAGATACAAACCATTAAAAAATCAGTAGCTCTCTTTCTAAAGAAGTTTCTGTTCCAAAGGGTTAAGTGCAAGACAGCTAGAAGTGTGTACTCTGTTTAACATACAGCTAGCAGTAGGTAGGGCCATGAATGCCCTTGTCCTGTGGACTTTACATCCAGTTAAAATGCTTAGGGTCATAAACCAATTTTTACTGCTACAGAAGGGTGTATTTACAAGCAGATATCTTCTTTTGCATTCTGTCTCTCTTTTTATCCTGCTTTATTTTGTTTGCAGCCCAGGAACTGCCCAAACCAATCTCTCACACAAACAAGAATACAACTGAAGTTGTGTTTCAGCCTGAGACTGAGCACAGTAACCAGAGCTGCTTAAAACTCAACTACACCTTCCCCATCTCTCTTCTCCAGGGGTACACTTACCCAGAAAGTGTAAAGCATACCCAGAAAGTGTACCCAGCTTGCCAAAATTGAGCTGTTCTGGGAGGCTTCTTGACTTATGGTCGCTGCCCTGTAGAACGGAGATGACTCTGACTGGACCTGGCATCAGCTGCCAGCCAGCCTTCGCTCCCCTGAGTTCACAGGCAACATGCTATGGGTAACACCAGCCTGCTGAGGGCTGGAAGGAGCCTGGAAGGTGGAGTTCCTGAGTTTGTTTTTCTTTAGACAGCTGGACTCTCAGGGCATCCCAAGTTGTAGCTGCTGTGTAGTATCCCAGATGGTGACACTGAATTGGCAGAGCTGGATGGCTTTCCCTTCTAATGAAATTTTTTTGAGAGACATGAGGGAGGAAGAGCGTGTCCTACTTCATCTAAATTCTAGATTTTAAAAAAATAATTTTAAAAATCATACTTTTCAAAGCAGAAGACATAAAACAAATAAGTAATACTGAGGTCCTATGTCTACACAGCTATGTATGGTTTCTTGACAATCAAGTTGTAATTGTTTCCCCAGAGCCAAAGAAGGAAGGGTTAATTTTGGAAGGAGGGTTTGGGTTTGTTTTTTTGTTTTAAGGAAACTTTGTCTGGGAGAAGACTGCACACAAATGCCAGAAAATGGAAAACTGAGAACTCAAAACACACGTTTTGGGATTCTTTCTTTCCATACTTTTTTTTTTCCCCCCTTCTGCTCTGCTTCTTCAATTCTTTAGCATTTAACATCCGATCTCCTTTCATTAAGTTTTTAATTGCCTGCCTGAGGGAAAGAGGTTAAGTTTTACATCTGCTTTTTGATTCTGATGTACTGTGGTTTAATCACAGTGAGATCATATTTACTCTAAGGGTATTGTTTGCATGCTTGATTTTTTTTTTTTTTTCCCTCTCCCTGTTGATGTCACAAAAGGCACACAGCCCTCAGACAGATTTGAAAAGGCCTTTTAAAGTCATGGAACGAGATCACACCCTTCCTTGGGTGGGGGGAAAGGAAACCGGTTACGAGGGTGAAACATATACAGAAAGCTTAGTGAGTTAGGCGTGGTGGAATTTCCCAAAATATTAATAGATCTTGAAGGTAAGTCAGGGGATGTGGTTTGTATTCCCAGAAGGCGCAAAGAGAATGGTATTTTGGCACTCCTGTAAAAGCCCAGGGGGCAGAGGAATAAGAGGAATATGTGATCAGTGTATCAGCGCTCTGCCTCACTGTAGATGTCTCTGTCACAAACCATGTGCGATGCCTGTGATGGCAGCAGCGCAGGGTGGGTGGCTGACAGCCCAGCAGTGCCAGGGTGCTGCCCAGGGCTGGCCAAAGCAGCTTGACCTCAGCCATGTCCCTTTCCAGCGGAGCAGTGACCGCCGTGTCCCGCGGCACACACGCCAAACACGGTGCTGCCGTGTAGGGAAAGGGAGCTCCTGCTAAACTCACCCTGCTCTGTGCCATTCACCCTGTGTTTGAGATATGGTACAGTCCTCACAGCATCAGAAACACCATATTTAACATCTAGGATATTATGTTTCTGTGATTACCTTTGTAATGCCTCTCACTCCCTCTAACTGAAATAAAACTGGGCAAGCCAATAAACCAAAACTCAGTCAACAGACAAAAGAATGCAGTCTGAGCAAACAAAGACAGCCTGGTTTTTTTTTTTCCTTCTTGCCAATGTAGAATTATCATTTTGTTGCTCTCAATAGATACAGAGCCAGAAATCTTTCCTTTCGACTCACTTTTCCATTGTGAAACATCAGGCATGGCAGTAAGCTGATGCACTCAGTGCGGAATAGTGAAGTATTTTATTCACACAGGCCAGAGCACCACTTAGGATCTTTGTTCTAACCTTCATTTTCACATTTTTCCTTTTTTTTATCCCCCCACTTTTTCTAGCCTCCTAATTCCTTCTTTCATAGACATTCATTTGGATCTCCTCCCAAGGTTTCTGTTCTCTTCCCTCCTGCAGGTTCACTGCTGTGCCTCAGTTCTGCAAACTACTTTGCCAACTACCTACAAAAAAAAAAAAAAAAAAGGGATATACAAATATCTCCTATTTACTTAAAATGGAGCAGTTGTGGTGCAACAAAAAAGGGTTCTCAGACCAGAGCACTTTCAGTCTCTCACATGTTTATGTCATATTTGAATCCCAGTCTTGGGTAAACCAATGGACCACATCAACATCTTGGGCAGGAGTGTCAAGTGCCTGAGCCCTAGTTGGTCTGCTCACTGCTTGGTGGAGTATTGTGTCTGCAAAAACTGGCAGTGAATATTCCAGGGCATGACAGCCATAGTGCCTACTTTGGCTTACCCAAGTGTGGTCCTGTAAGAAAGGAACATTCCTAGTTTTCCTCCTTAACTTTCTGTGTAAGTTGTCTCACTACCAAAGATAAGAAGTCCCAGCCAGGGCAAATTGTGAAAATCAGGTCTCTCAGGCAGACAGAGGGGCTGGGACAACTTGGTGGAACACTGAAATAAGGCACTTGCCTCTCTGCCCTACAGGAAGATGTTTTCCACATCTCAACTTCCAGGCAGCTTGGTCTACTTTAGCATGACTGACAGCCTCTGTTCCAGAGATGTACAGGACCAGAGAGTAAGGATACTTAGGGTGGATGAAGACCTGTCCTCCTTCGGGCTCTGCTGAGGCTGTTGGCTTATAGCTCTCTCATTAGCTGTGAAGCCAGTCTTCCAAATCTGTGCGTGGAAAACTGCTATAATTTCCATCCAGCAGGACTTGTAATTGTTTGGGTGAGCAATGCTTAACCAGAGTAGTATCTTCGCTAAACCAAAAACTTGTGGGTTTTGGTGTTAGAAAGCAAGAGAGTGCCTGAAAAGTAGAGCTATGGGCTTTGCCTGAGGAGTGAACTGGAGCATTACCATGGTGAGCATTTGCAACTGGGCTCATTATTTTGTGATTTAGCTGAGAGCCAAGGGAGCTCAGAGTTCTCAGAGCCAGGCACATGCTGGCTTGGATGCTCAGGGTCTTCCCGCTGCTGAAGCTGCAGTAGCTGTGACACCCTGGTAGTGCAGAGGCACTTTGATACATGCTGTGGTAGCATTTCCTGCCTCCTCTGCATAGCTGCAGACATCGTCTTGAGATAAAGAGCAAAAGTCTGCACACAGCTTGTTGCTGGCAATGAGTTGTTTCAGGTCTGCAAATGGATGGGGGCTGTTATGGCCAAGCAGTGCCATTTCATAGTTCACTCCCCATGTCACTGCCCATGAGGACCTGTCTAAGAACGTGTACCAGGTACTGCCTTTGCTCTTTACACTGCCTTCCTCCAGGTTTAAGCAGACCAGCAAAAGACATTTTTCAAAACTGAATGTCTTACTCAGTGACCTCTGTCAACTTCCATTAAGTAGCCTTTGTGATAGGTTGCTTGTTAAAGATAGACCTGTTACCTATTGTGCCTTAAGAGTTGCTTTCCTTGCCAACACAGCACAATGAATGCTTTATTTCAGGGGCAGTAGCAGTGAGAAATCGAAAAGGAGATGGGATCTGAAAAGAACCGAAGTTAAACTGTCCAATGGCTCTTGCACTGAAATCCTTCTGTCAGAAGGCACAATAGAGCTAAAATTTTCTTCTCTTTTACCAGTCCTGCTTGTAGGCAAACTGTGTATCTCAGAATAAAACTCACTTTTTACAGGGTTTTCACAATGATCCTTTTCTCACACAGGCAGATCATTACTGTTGGGCCTAATGCAACCCTACAAGGGTATGTAAATGCTTAAGTTTGCTTTGGAATAGCAGTCATTCATTTTTTAGAAATCTAAAAGATGGAAATCTGTATCGAAAATACGATGGGATGGATAACTAAAAGTGATCTAACCAAAATTAAGCTACTGGTTTGTTCACAGACATTGCCCCCACCTTTCCTTCCTTTGTTCCTCCCTTCCTACTCCCAAGCTAGCTAAACATAGGAGAGAAGCTGTTTCTCATTTTAAGAAACAGTTTGTCCAATAATAGAAAAAAGGGGTCCCACCCTCTTTCAGTGAAGAGCAGAGGCAATTTTCCCAGTCCTGTTTGCACATAAACTCTACACATAGGAAGCAATATTATAAAACAAGACAAAGCCGAACAAAACAATACGCCTCAGCAGTCAAGCACAGAGCGGGGATCAGTGTCCTCATATTGCACCTCTGAGGGATGCAGCAGAAATTCTTTGAGCTTATGGTTGGTTGAACCTTTTCCTCGAGCGTTCATTCATTGTGGAGCCGGCTGAGAGGAGTCAAGTCGGCAGCCCTGTGCTGGGAGCTTGGCACCGCCGCACTCGGCCCTTAAAGAGACCATTGTGTTTAATCTCGTAGCATGTAATTTATTATTCCTGAGTTTGCTTCCATGGCTGTGGGCAACTCACACGCTCTCGTTACCCACGTCACTGGGTGTGTTTACTCTAACAGAAGTGGTAGATGTTTCCACTACTCTCTTTAACTCCTGCCTTTTCCCTCTTCTGTCACTTAGCCTCATCAACAAGCACCCTCTTCATCCTCCAGACTATGAATTACAGAGTTCTTTCATTTGATTTCACTGCAGAGAAGGGCAGCCAAAACAGATCGTGGTCTTCAAAGTATTTTCATGCGTCTTCATCCAGCTGCGGACGTGTTAGCTATCAACTGCAGTAAGCTGAGGAAAGAGTAGACGCCTTTGACAGTTCTGTAGTGGACCTCATTTATGCAGCTGAATTTGGCCTGCAATTCCTTCAACATCTGAGAAGAAAAATTGTTTACAGAGTCTTATTTTTTTTAGTTTGGGTTCTGAACAGCTGACAGTTTTCAGTGCAGCATCTTTTGCTTACTGGGTCATGCATCCTAGGTGCAAAAGAGAGAAAAACCTAAGGCATGCAGAGAATACAAATTGCACCTTTCCAGCTTTTATCTAATGGACTTTAAATGTTTTTAAAGGAAATCTCAGACAGAAGTTTCAAATCCCAGGCTCACTTTACCTAGAGAGAGCTTGAAAGCTTTACTTTTGTCTCAACCAGTGTAGAAAGTTGGGACCACGGGCACTGTAATCTGCATTTGATCACGAGAGTATCCATTTCAGTGCCATTTCTTTTAGACAGTTTCTGACACATGGCATCAGCAGAGTCTGCTGAGCCTTTTCCTGCAGTATGTTCCAGCTAAAATCCCCAGGCAGCAGTCATTAGGGTCAGGCTCCCTTTGGCTTTGACCTGCTGATAACTGAGATAGCACTTCATTTAACAGAAGACTGTAAAACTTCCGGTTTTTCAGTGATTTTACATAAGATGCTTTCTACTGCACTCATGAGCCCAAGGTTAAGAGGAATTTAAGCTTCTTGAGAACAAACATTGGAGGTTGGGTTTTTTTTGTTTTGTTTTGCCTGTACAGAGCATTAACACAGTGGGGGCCTGACCCTGGCTTCAACTTCCAGACATCCCAGTGTTGCTAGTGAGGCTTGACACAAAAGCTGGACTGAGCTTTGCAATCAACCATGAGCTGTAGAGAAGCACTCATTGCTTGAAGTAGGGCTGCCACAGCACAGGGAGCTCAGGAGAGTGGAGCTGCTGCAATGAGACCACAGGTACTTCTGGATTGTCAGGAGGGCACCACTGCACCTAGCATGTAATTATTTTAACTGGGCCAAAGGAGAGCAACAGACACTTCCAGTCTTAATTTTACTAAAAGGAAGCTGGTAGCTGCCAGTATCTTCATTTTATGAAGTGCAGCTGATTTCTGTACCAAAATAATTTTTTTTTTCCCTTTCTAGCATCAGGTAATTTTCCCCCTGCCTTTAAAGAACTTGAATTTGTAGTTCTGCATCTGTTGCCCTCCGTTTTTCTTTTCTTTTTATTGGGAATATGAAGGGACTTCTGTGCAGCTTACCAGTTGCGAAAACAAGTGCCAAGACAATTTTCTCATTTTCCTTTCTCTAATGCTGATTTGTCTAGGAAATGGCTAAGGTTTTTTTAGCATTTAGTGATACAAAAAGGTCACTGTTGTGCTTTTGTCTCCTGGTATCAGATCTTAGTGCTTACTTGGTGCCGGTTCTCAGACAGTTGAGTGGACAGATCCATGCCCATTCAGAGCAAGTCCAGTTGATTTCACATAACTGTTGTCACTCTCTGAGCTGAGACCAAGGAGAAGGAGTATTGATATATGGGCTACAATGCCCACAGAGTCAAAAAATTATTCAGATTTGTCAAATATATGGAGATAAGGTCTACAAGTGTTGAAAGATGTCTTTGATCAGAACTTCTTTCCATGTGTGGAAAAGTGAGAGACTACCATCTTGATCACCACAGCAGGTTAAAGGTACCTCTGTGCTTTCTAAAAGCTTTCCTTCTGTGGTCACAATTTCATTTTTCTCAAGGCTGATTCTGCTGACTCATGAAAGTGTCTGTGGCGCTGTTTCTGAAGCTCATACTAAGCAATGCTGTGAAGGAGAAATGAAGTCAGGGAAACACAGAAGTTTTGCTTAACAGGAGCAGTGCCTTTGCTGCTGGCACAAAGCAACAGGCTTAGTGTTTCTGGTCCCAGTGTTTATTTGGAGGAATATTTTGCTTGCTTCACCGCTCCATCAGTGACTGGTGCTGGTGGCATGGCTCTGGGCTATTTAAAAGGCCTTGGGGAAATGGCTGTGAAACGAGTGGCAACCAATTAGTATAATTCACATACTGGTGCCTGAGTTAACAGCGACAATGAGAATCTGAAGCTGTTCACAGCAAAGAAGTTCTTGAAGCAAGTCCAGAAAGTGTTAATGTGCTTTGTGCCAGGTGGTGAGAAGGTCACTGGGACAGAGATAATGAGCAACTGGAAAAAAAAAATTCACATGGGAACTTTTGTCGGCTCTAATTCTACCACCATTTCAGCTTTGTTCTGAGAATTGCTTTGCTGTGGAAGCTAATCAAGCTTTTCAAATACCTTTAAACACCAAAGTATAGAAGAATACGCATTTATCATTGACTTAGCCTGCTTGGTTTGTGCCTTCCCAACACAGCTGTGATCTTCCTCCTTTTAAACAACTCCTCTGTGAAAGTCGTCTTTAAGTTGCACAGGCTCTAGTCCCATTAGTAGATTTTCCCTGTGAAAGACATGCTAGAAAGAAATGTGGAAAGATAAGAGATTAACTTGAATATTCAGATTAGGCAGGGGCTTTTGTTTTCTGAGCTTCGTGGACTCGGCTAAGCAGCCTGGTTGACCCAGCAAGAGCATAGAGGTGGTGCTCAAGAAGAGACCACTGGTTTTGACCATGCTTAAGTAATAGTTTCACAGTCCTGCCAAGGCATGGACAAAAATTGATCCCTGCCTTATCTGTATTCTGGTATCTTAATGTTGTTGACTGATGAGCTGAGTAGAGGTACATCAGAGGGAATGGTGGCCCCCAGTGCTGCTGTTTACGTGGGCGTTCAAAATGGCAATCCTGCTTTTCCAAACCAAAGCTTAATTTATACTGACCTCACTAATGATGCTGATGAAAGGCAAAGCCAGTGTTTCTCATACATTTGAAAGCTGATCTCCCATTCAGAGAAGAGGAAATTGATCTCGTGCACCCCGTTTCAACACTGCATGTCTTGGGAAATTCAAGTTCACCTACCTTTTATGTGACATCTGAGCTTATCCACCAGTCAGCCCTGCACACAACCTGCTACACTGAGCAAGGTCAAATGAAAGTCTCTGTCTCAAGGAGTGATGGGAAAACATCAGTGTGTCAACAGGGAAAGATAAAACAAGTAAGGGATGATAAATAAAAAATTCTGATATGACCAAGGAGGAGGATAAATTTGACAAATAAAAACACTAAACTGTACTTGATGCTATTCCTTCGACATAGGTAAGATAAATCTTTAAGACAACTGCATCCTTTTTGGTGGATTAGAGCCATTTCAGTTTGTGTACTGAATCCAAATATTTCAGCTTGAACACTCCAGATCCAGGGCTCTGTATATTTTTTCAAGTGCTTACAATTAGATTGTAACCATAACTGCTGATCTCCTTCACTGAAAATCAGACAGTCATGGAGCAGTTGTTTCCAACACCTCTGGAAATATCACCAGATATTAATTAAATCTTCATGGCCTTTTTGAGGGGTCCGAGAACGTTAGTGCAGACAACCTGCCTACTTTCCATTGGATACCTTGGCCAGTTATTCAGAACTGGATGTGCCATAGAGGCCTGCAAAGAGGAAAGGGACGTAATTCCATCTGTGAGAGGAGGGGGTACTTACTAGTAACACATCACAGCCAACAGTCTTACATCAACTCAGATCTGGCTGAAAAGCTTCATAGCAGAGGTACTGCTGGGAGTAGAACCCCAACAGGACAGAAGTCAGGGCAAGCTGTGAAGCCTGCCTGAAACACTGGGCAAACGCTTGGGGGTAGAGCTGTGTGAAGTTCCTTGTGTTAATGGTACTGCTCCACTTGACATAATCAAGTAAAATGCATCTAAGAGTGTTTAAACCATATTGACACAAGTCAAAGACACTCCTTGGCTGCTCTAACACTCCCCTTAAGTTATACACAGAGGCTCTTTATGGTGCTGGGTGATACCTACATTCTAGCATTCTTTGACCCACAGAGATGGGCACTGCTATCCTCATGGCGAAGGCATTACCCCTCTTGGGGTCACTGGGCACATTATTTCTTTCTACAGAGGGTGGAACTCAAGAGGAACAGTATTCTTTGAATTTGTTTTGGAGGGTTTTTTATTGTGGTGGTGGTTTTGAGGCAGCACGGGAGGAAGTGTTTTACCTTTTAAGCTACTGCTGTGCTGTGCCCCTGAAGAAGATTGCAGAGAGTGCAAAGGCACAAAGCTACATGCAAAGATGAGCATCGTGGCTCAAAACCTCTGACATTTTGTCAATTTGTATTTTAGATAGCTTTTCTTACCAGGTGGTCTACAGTTCCATCACTTTAAGGCACGTGCAGGTGTCAGCTAAAAAAAGCCAGGCCACTGTCTTTACACTAATGGGGTCTGCATCTCCATGGAAAGTCTTTTGGGACCCCACAAATGTAAAAATGTTTGGAAAATACTACTCTGGATTACTCACTCCTTGTGAGTCTTGTTCAGGTTTATTTTTAATGGTTGCTAGCTGACTGTAGCAGTACACAGAACACGTTTATAGGGAAATGAATGTCAAGAGATGAAGGTACAAGCCCTTCATTCATGGGAAGAGCTCCTCAGTGGCAGGAGCAGAACTCTCCTGACTTTCTGTCTGTTCAGGTGACATGGCCATATAAAGAGCTTCTATCTGACCCACTGTTGCTGGAAGATTTCTCACTAGCAGTGTTGCTAATGCATAAGCCTCTCATTTTTCCAACTTGGGACAGAGGAATCCTGTGCTGTATGATTGTCCATGTTATTTTGATTCCCTGCACACTTATTTTTCAAATTCAGTTCTTATTTCTTATCACTTAGAATGTGCTTGAAGATATAGAAAAATTCTGGCTTGTTTGTTGATTTGCTGCTCTTGCCTTTTGTTTCTCCACAGAATCTCATGGCAAGAGCCCTGTATGACAATGTCCCCGAGTGTGCAGAAGAGCTGGCCTTCCGCAAGGGAGACATCCTGACGGTGATAGAGCAGAACACTGAGGGTCTGGAAGGATGGTGGCTCTGCTCCTTACACGGCCGGCAAGGCATCGTCCCAGGCAACCGTGTCAAACTCCTGATAGGTCCCGTGGTCCAGGAGACTCCTTCTGGCCAGGATATGCCCAGCTCAGGATTGATGAATCAGCCCTTCAGCCACCAAAAGATCTACCAAGTGCCAAGCTCACACGCCTCAGCACGGGACCCTGTCTACCAAGTGCCACCTTCCCACCAGAACCAGGGAATTTACCAGATACCCACTGGTCATGGTCTGATGGGACAAGATATTTACCAGGTGCCACCCTCCATGCAGAGGTGTATTGATGGTCCAGCTGTGACTAACAAGGTGTGTGTGTTTGCTTTTACTTCATAGCTCCAAAGCAGCTCACTTGTGCTGAGAGAAGGATTCAGGTTCTTCCCAGGCTGAAACACATTTGGCCTATGGCGCTCTCACATTATATGTTCAAAAGAGTTGCTGCAGCAAGATGAACTCTCCCACTTATTAATGAATAGTTACATCATCTGCCCAAGTAATTTTTGTTTAATTAAAAATTATATACTGTCTTGCTGGAGCAGTCCCAGTGGGTCTAAACTACAAAGAGGAATCAGCGATTGATTTGACAAGGGCCGTATTTTTAAGAGTGAGGAAGCAAGAGGGTGATGATAATGAGGGATGTTTTAATACTAAACCTACACCTTTTAAGAGTGCACTTGATGTTTATCTACTGTTAAATTTCTTGGTTGAAAGTGAGAGCTGCAGCAGCTCCATGATGCAGCCATTACTGCATTATTGCTTTATGTGGGTCCCCCCTTATTCCTGCTGTTCTTCTTAAGTTCTCCCCATCTTCTGCAACTCCCTCATTTAACCTTCACAGGCTACCTGCCAGGTACCCTGGTGACTGAAAAGGATTACGGAAGGTACCCAAGGAAGGAAGTGTTACAACGCCAAAAAGAAATTATTTCAGTCCCTCCATTCCCAGTTAAACAGCTTCAGATATCAGCATTCTCCTTACCTTTAGAGCTTAAAGCACAGCATTAAACTCCAATTTATGTGAGCAGATGATGGCTCTCTCAGGAAGTTCTTCACTGGTTTAAACTTTCATCTAATTTAGATTGGCAATACCATCTGTTTTGTGTTTTTCCCCCACATCACCCACAAGTCAGCCTTTTTCAAATCAGGCCTTTAGAAGACATCTTCTAATGCTTTTATTTCCTTGTTACAATTTCATTTTCCTTGATAAGAATAAATGGATTTTTTGCCTTCTGAGCAAGAGAGAAAGATCTGCAAAACCATTCCAAGTCAATTTATAAGGAGGTTCACTTGCTCAGTTTTTCCATAGTTAGGCTTTATAGGCTGTGCAGGAAGATAACATGAGAAAATTGCACTTGCTGCACAGGCAGAGATAGGAGCTTTGTTGGAGCAATTACCTGGGTTTTCTTGATAACTCGTATATTTTCTGTCATTTTCTTCTTTCCATATAGACTACATACATTGAAATCTTTTCCAGGGACAGTATTATTTGCCTATCCATAGTGGATACCCTCCAAGGTAGTTAGTGAGCACCTGGAAAATAGCCCGTTGATGGGGCAGCACAGAAGAGCTTTTTGCCTAGGGCTGTAGGAAACATTTTACAGCACTGTTCAGAGATGCCTCCAGCTTGGGTTCAGGAGATGCACCATACAGAAGATCTGCACTATGGTCTGTAGGAAAGCCTGGGTTATTATTTTGGAATGAGCACTATGTACCTTAATTTTAGGACCTGACTTGCCTAAATACTATTAGGATAGTTTGCTTACCGTAATGAATGTGTGTTTCTACTCAGAACAGAATGAATGTGTGTTTCTACTCAGAACAGAAAGAATTTTCCAGCTGATTAGAGGTTTCTTCTCCCTCCTCCCATCCTCTCCAGCTCCAATGAAAATAAGAGGACATTCTGCATAAATTGGTTGGCTGCTAGGACTGTGTTAAAACCCTTGAAACACTAAGAGACTGAAATCTTTGTTTTAGTCTTAAGTGCAAAGTTCTTGTTGAGATGCAAAAATCAGAAGCTGTAAAGCACCTGTTTTCTCCAGGTTTCTGCCTAGAAATTTTTTCAGCAACCTCGATTGTGAATTTTTCTAGTTCAAATCACCTTTGGAAATCTGTTTGTTTGAGTTTGGCTTGTTTTCATTTAATTCCTTGCAAGCTATGAAAGGCCACCTATGCTACTTACTGTAAAATAACTCAACATGCACGTTTATAAAGCATTTTATAATATAATAATGACATTTAATTAATGGTATTTAATCAGAGTAAATGCCAACCCACTTACCCCTAGCCAATATTTGCTACTTGCTTTAGTCCTGACTTAAATTTATTTAGCCTAAGAGTCCTTAGTCTGAGTATTCACTGTGTTGTATTAATGGCTGGCAAAACTCATGGCAGCATCCTGCTTTGATCAGAGGTAGATATATTTTTTGCTCCTTGTAATTGCTCAGTTCTACACTAAAAGGAGCCCGTTGGGATTGAAACTGGCAGGCAAAAGACAATTTACTAGTGAAGGAGGTGTTTGTGGTAAAATTACTCCATTCTTTACCATCCCGATCTTGCTAAGCTGCTTTTTTACAGCTACAGCTGCAACTCTCTGCTAATGCCTTTGTGAAAGAGAAACCTAATTAAAGGGAAGCACTTTAGCACTTGTCTCCTTTGTATGAGGAAACAGTCTGCCCTCCAAGTCGTCCTCCTCTAGGGATCAGTAAAAACAATCCTTAATATTAAGAAGAGCTGGGCATCTTGAAGGTTTGATTTGGGGTCTCTTTCCTCTGTCTTCCAAAATTAAAAATATCCTTTCTCAGACTTGTGACACCTGCTTCAAAGGCTTAAAATGAGCCACTCTGCCTCCTTCCATCAGCAGAATCAGCTGCTCAGCAAGCTGTGTATTTTGGTAGCCTTAAGGATGTTGAAGGGTTTTGCTGCAAGTTCTTGCTGTATGCAAGTCTTCTCCCTTCCCAGAGCAGGAGCTAGAGAAGAAAACTGTGTCCTCTGGTCGCTTCTCTAAGCGGGACCAGCAGCAGTTTCTGTGCTATCCCTTTCTGCACGTGTCTGCTTGCTTCCCTTGTGCAAACGTGTGCCTTGGCTGCCATACAGGTTTTGCAGGCAGGGCCTAGGAGCTGCTGTCAGGCAGGAATTGTCTAGCCTGGAGCAGCAGTAAATCAACAGCAGGTATGTTATTAAGCTGTGCTGGGGTAACGCATCTCCTCAGCCAGCAAGGCAATGCTAGGCAAAAAGGAGTCCTGAGGCAGGTAATTACAGCGATTAATTGATTCTGGCCAAACTGGTTGCTGACAACAGAGCTGTATCGGCTCCCTCTATCAAATAAAAATAGCAGCTTCTAGAAGTCACTTTACCATCGACAGAGATAAGGAGGGTTGGTTTCAAATTAGCTTTGGTTAGCCCCAGGCTTTTGTAGCTCTGCCGCAAGTTCAGTCGCAAAACGATTCCACCCCAAAGTGTGGAGACCGTCTGAGGAGTGTGAAGAGGTGGAAGCTGTATCTTAGAATTTATTCCCTCTTTCTGTGCTCTGCCTTGGAACTTACTCTCTTTTGCTTCAGCCAGCAAAGGGAAAGAACCTTCAGATAAATCTGACATTCAGGAAACCTGGATTTTATCCTTGTCAGAGAATTCTGCAGAGGTCTTGAGTGGTGCTTTTGCACCTCATCTGCAAAACATGTGGGTTAATTATGAGGGAACTCATTCTGTTCAGATTGCTTTGGGAACATCCTTTGGGAAAGGTGCTGCCAAAGCACAAAGATTGTTTTGCATCTGTGATTAATCATTGGTTCACACCAAAGCTTTGAGGCAGGGAAGGCTACGCATGAAGAAAAAAAAGTCGCTGCCATAATTGAAACACTCATTTTCTGGTTCAGTGTTTCCCCTAGCTGACCTGTTGTGCTATCCCTGCCATCCTTTTTTGGCATTGGCCAAAAATATTAAGGGAATTATTTCCTTGTTGGAAAACAGCTTTCTGTAGGAACCAGTGGTTCTCAGGAGAGCTGTTGATCAAGGAAACTGCACAAAACAGAATGAGACTGATGTTTGAGCAGGGAAGAGCCTGCACTGTGGGAGTTACCAGCCCTGAACTACAGCTCCCACAAGGCATGGACCAACTCAGGCAAATAGAGATTAGTGCCAGCTTGGAACAAAACACCTTTTTTGTTTGTTGGTCTCTTTGAGCTGGAACAGTGCAGTTCAGGAAACACTCAGATTCATCTACCTTTTCTAAGTGGATGGAGTGGAATAGGGAAGGAACTCATCTTCATCCCTGGCCTATTTCCAAGTATAAACATGTCCTTGACAAATCAAGGGTTTCACACCCCACCATCCTACTATCTTTGCCTTTATCAAGAGGTCACTGCCTTCAACAGGAGGTTTGGGTAAACCATGGCTATGGGAACGGACCTTGTTCCCTGGTTTTTATTTATATTAAGAGTCATGCTGGTTCAATGCACGAGAAAGTAGAAACACCACCCCACAAACAGCACCACCCTGACAATTCTGGCACAGACTTCAGCAGCAGGAGCCAGTTAGCCACATTATGACATTTTTCCTTCCAATTACACAAGTACTGTCCTAGCTGGAAAGAAACAAATGGCTCCTTATAATGCTTGTTCCAGAAATAAGCCTGCCTTTACATTATGTTTTCTTTTCCTTGCCTGTTTTCACACTTAGGAAGTAAGAAGAGAAAGGCATTAAGCACAGTAAAGAGTTGTGTGACAGATTATTTTGTTATCAGAAAGAATGGGATCATATCTAGTGTTTTGTAGTTTGTTGGTAAAATGTATTTACATTCCAAGATAATGTCCCCGTTTACCCTCAGGCCTGAAATACCAGAGTTTCCTGCGATGGGGTTTCCATAAATGGCCCAAACAGTGATCATATAGTCCCTCTTCTGCTTTCACTTTACAAACTCTACTTTTGGGGATTTGTAACCCTCGTAACAAAATACTAATTCAGTGTTAAAAGTGCTGAACACACAGGAAGTTTGCTGAGTGCAGCAGGAATGGTAACACATACCTCAACACTCAGAGCTCGCTTTCACAAAGTGTGCTCTAAAGGATGAAAATACCTGAAATAAAATGCAAGCTCAGTGTTTGAAACAGCACACAGCCGTTTTCTTAGGCTCGGGAGTTTCACTTGTAACTTTCCATGTGACGTTAATTGGAGAACAACCATTTTACTGATAAAAAGTCAGTGCAGCTAATCCCTCATCCACAAGGCAGAGTAAGCAGTAGCTAGTCACTGATGTGATTTGTAGAGAAGTATTTCGAGAAAAAGACTGCATTTTATTAGGCTGAGCAAATATATGAGCTCAGCATTACACCCTGTTCCTCCCTGAGCACAGGGCTCTTTTTCATCACTTCTATTTGTAGACCAGAGGCATGCATTTTTCCCCCTGGAGTATCAGAAAAAAAGGCCAGTCCTGCAATCCCATCCAATAGCCAAGGTCTCCAGGGACACAAATCTGTCTGCACAAGAGCAGGATCAAACCTTTGTTAAAAATAGTAAAACAATAGGAATAATAATAATAATAATAATAATAATAATAATAATAATAATAATAATAATAATAATAATAATAATAATAATAAAAGAAAAATGCAAGCTTATGGGCTCTTTCTTGGTGGTTAGAAACCTAACTGAACCTTTGGTTATGTCTGAAACAAAACACCGAATTTGGGTATTCTAAATTGCCCCTAAGTACTAAAAACTAAGCACAGCAACAGAGCATTTTAGAAAAAAAATTTCCACATGTGTGGAAAACTGATTATTCAGAAAGTGAATCTCATCACAAGGAGGAAGTGTGGTTTCTGGAGATAGGAAATGGGTAGATGAAGACAGGTTGCTGGCCATCAGAAACTACAGTTCTAGTGAAATCTAAAGTCTTGGCAGGCATTCTATGATTTTTTTAGATTTTTTTTGGAGGATGACTAATTAACATCAGAATATCATCATTCCATATGTTTGCATGAAACATTTTAATTTTTCTTTTTTTCCTATAGCAGTGGCAGTATTGCATCTTTTTTTCTTTTTTTAACATGACTCTAAATTAATCTTTCTCCCCAAACAGACTAAAATGGGAACAAAGTGAAATTAAGGTAGTTAGGTTCCTAGGAGACAGGAACCTTCCATAAGCCAGTCCATCCCTAGTCCTTGAAATAATATATTCCCATTGGGTCTTATCATCACAACTTTTACATATGGACAATCAGTCATGACTGAGGTCTGGTATAATTATTATACAGATGCAACAAACAAATAAGGATGGAGTTTATATCTGTTTAAAAGGTGTCTGTGCTTTCCATAAACTTGCCAAAGCAAGCTGTGCTAATCTAAACACCACTTACTAGAAGCACTTGTCTGTACAGCTGCCCTGAGATACCCATATAGAAGTGGAGCCAATACAGCTTGTGAGCCAGAGAACCTCTACAATTCAAATCAAATCAAATGAAAGCAAATCAAGCTGCTTCCTCATGGAAAGTTTAATTTGCCTGTCTCTCTCAGAGCAACATAGTTCCCAGCTTAAGTGATTTAGGGGCACTTCCATTGTTTCTGCCCAGGTGCACCTCTGAGAACACTCTTGTGGAATTGAAACTCTATGGCAATGCTTTGTCTCAACCATTCTTTTGCCCACAGGGAAATGCCAATTCACAAAAACTGTTCCCTATTGACAGGGAAGGATCTGTTCTGAGAAACGCCTTAAAGGAAGGGAAACAAGAAGTGATGGAAATACCCTGTTACAACAATTCCCAAAAGAAGCTTCCCCCCTCAACCTAGAAATTCAATATAGGAGGAAAGAAATAACAGAAAAAATATGAAGCACCTCAGAAGAATTAAAATTATTTGTATGAGCTGAACCAAACTGTTTTTTGTTTGTGAGCCTTTAGGATTTCATGTCATTCACAGCAAGATGTTCTCTGCCCTACCTGTCTTAACACCTCATTCTTTTTCTTTCTTTCCTCTCCTCTGCCAAACTTGCCCTAACTTTGGGCTCCTGTCTTTGATAGGAGACAGTCATAGTATTACCAGGACAGAAAACAAGTACCAGAATGCAATTGGTTCTTCATGTGACAACCTTTTTAAAGTGGAGAGACAAAGCAGACTGGGATGGTCAAAGCAAGATACTCTTTTTTATCATGGACAAGAGACCTGAATGCTGAGGTGCTGAATTTTGTCACCTATTCTCTCATTTATCAAAACTGCAGCTCAGATTTAATCAGTTTTCCAGAGAGTGCTTTAGCAGACATGCATATTTCTCTGCTAAAACTTATCATACAATAATTGGGGGGGATTCTTTCTCTGTAATAGACCCATCCACAGACTATTTCAGAGTTCATGCCTGTTCTATCACCAGTCCTCTAACACATTAGCTTTTTAGCTCTCTTGGCCAATGCATGCAAAATTAATGATGTCTCTGTCTGCCGAAATACGAGTAATTGTCATGAGATGACATGACACTGGTAAAACTCTTATCAAGGATGTTGGACAGCTATCCTCTTCACTCCTCTTAAAAATGCTGACAGTTTAATAGTAATGGTATGATTTGCTCATCTCTCTTGTTCTCTTCCTCTCCTCCCAAAAATGGGACATTCTCAGAAGTTTTGGTTTGACTGTCTTTAATTGCATTTTGTAAGCAAGAATGACTCTTACCAGAATCTTGGAAATACCCCTTCCCAGTCAGCCTTTCAGTTCAAGGCCAGCCAGCACCAAGCTGTTCCACTGAAGCAAGCAGAAATGTTGCTCGTAACACAACTGGCAGCAAGCCTTAGAGCTGATGTGAGAGAGAGCAGGATCATGTCACGAAAACATCATAAAATAAAGGAAAGGAAAGCAAAAACCCTGTCAAATCTTGCCAGTGTCAGAAATGTTGACCTTTTTTTCTTTGTGCTTTGTACAGCTCATTGGGTAAGATCTGGAGATACAGATCTTTTTATCTGCATTTAATTTGCAATCATGAACATCAGTGAGAAAAAATGCAACACTATCATCTAAAGCTACAGCTAATGCAAGTTCAGCATTATTCCACCAACTTCATACATCCCTGTCATGTTATACTAATCAAAGCTTAGGACATTTATGTAACTCCACAGTTTTTTTGAGGTTTTTTGTGGGGTTTTTTTGTTGGGTTTTTTTTTTGTTGTTGTTGTTGTTGTGAATTGTTTGGAAAGATTATAAACCTGCATTTCAGATTTAGGAAAAAAAAATTAAACTCAAAAATAGTGTAATGACCCTGCTTTTATGTACTGATTAATGGAAAAGGTCCCACCAGAAGTTAAAAAGTCAGTATTAGGCTAGTTGCAAAGCAGTTGGTTATACCCTTTTCACCAGCAGTGAGGGTTTGAATCTAGGCCAGCTTGTGATGTCACATTTTTTATCTTAAATTTGTTTCACAGCTTGTGCTCTACATCTTCAAGACTCACAACCCAAGGCTTGTGTAAGTCTTGTTGAAATAATGCAACCTCAAAATTGTAACACCCATTTTCATTACATGCTGTTGTTTACATGACAGTACCACAGGGGCGTTTTTTAAGATTGAGCATCTACTGGTGAGGCACTTCATAGGCACATTTAAAAGTTTCTGTTTAAATGCCTGAGCCTGCAGAATTAAGCGTTTTTAATTTAACACATCATGAATAAGTGACATCTGGACCTGCTTAGCTTTTGAAAGCATTTACAGAAGAATCTTCATAGGTGTAGGTCTTGTAGGAGAAAATAAGCAGGTTTTCTTGAAGAAGAAAGAAATCAGTTCTGTATCAGGGTAGTATTTGTCACATGTCCTTATCTTCACACATCTGAATATTCTAAGAAATCTCAGTGGTGAACACCCACTCAAAGACAAGCAGAGGTGTCACAATGTGCCTTGGTGCCGCATTTCTTTCTGCCACGTGCTGCAGCTGATGACTTGCTCAGCCCAGAAAGTCAGTACAGTCATTTCTGCCAATTTCCTCTTGCCTGGCAGAGACATTTGGGCCTTAGCACTAGAAACTACTCCTAGCTGAGCTACAAGTCCAGTGCATCAGCAGAAATGCCTCTACAGACTTGTCCCCTCTCTTCCAGCTTGAGACTTGACCAAAGCTCTCCAACAGCTCAGTCTTGGCAAAACATACTACACCAGAACATTTTATAGGGGCCCAATGTTCATACATTATTTGGATTAAAATAAAGTGTTATAAGTTCATAATCTTAAGACCTATAGCAGCTTACAAACCCAAACAGTGATAAGAGCATCCTTAGCACTTGTGAAACTCCAACCTTTACTCATTGGCAGCAGGGAAATACACTGTATGTTATTGTATACAGCAAATAAAGTAAGTAAAGACATGACTGCTTGGTTTTTTTCAGAGCAGGCAACAGAAAGTGATACAGTAGGTATTACTGTCAGGAGATTTATTATCAGTCACTGGAAATCCTGATGCAGTGTGCAGAAGACATGAGTGAAAACACTGCGTGCTTTTTGTAAAAATTTCAAGAGTTTTAGCCAGCTAGCCAGGTTCTTTCAAATACCCAAATCACCTTAGAGACTCTGTTTATCAACCTAACCTTCCTGCAGTTCAGCTTAGCCACTGAACCTTCCCAAGGGAAAAAAAACTTCAAAACGTTTAAAGAGACGCACACGGCTTACTAAGTACATGCAGCAGAACAGAAAGAAGGGCCAAGAAAGAGGTGGTTCACTGCCTGGTCTGACATCATTCAGTGGCTCCTGCCACTGCCTTGCAAAAGTCTAAAGAGAATAGGGAGTTTTTTCCCCTTAATTCTGATATTTCCTTATATTCTCTTTGTCTATTTTATACTTGTTACAAGTGTAAGAGAGCCCAGGTGGCTATTATATATCCACTTAAGGGGCTCAGCAGCAGAATTTCAACAATTAGAGCGTCATATTACGGAAATAATTTACAACAGAAAACAGACATTACTTATCTCTCTCTTTTATTATTATTATTATTATTATTATTATTATTATTATTATTATTATTATTATTATTATTATTATTATTATTATTATTTCCTTACACTTTGATTCCCTTTTCCCACACCCAGGCTTTATGCCAGCCCCTTTTCATGCACCACTACTCGGCCTCCTCCAGGGCAGAACTCTTCCCAAGGGGGAAAGGGTAAGCAGTGGATGGCAGTAGCTCATCAGCAGCTGAGCCCTCCCTGCGGGGTGAAATGTGTTTTAATACAGTTCTGTGTCCCGATTTAAAATATATGCCCCTTCTTTCCCACCTTCAAGAAGTACTACTTTAAATCTACTTAAAAAGCAGTCAGCAATCATCAGTGGCTTCTTGGGGTTGAGAGGGCATACTGGGAAATACCAAGCAACCCTTTTTAGCTCCCCTCTGCCTGTGGTTTGGGTGGGGCAAGGTGTTGCAGAGGTACAACATACCTCTGATTTCTGTAACCTGTAAAACTCACTTGTTTCCCATCATTCTACATATCAGGAATTGCAGTTCATGAGAACAGGCCAAATTCTGCCTGCCACGGTACTGCTATAAATTCAAAGTAATGTTATTTGCTTCAGTAAGTTTATTTGCTCTTTGTCCTTGTGAAACAATGTAAACTACTGTGTTGTGTATCTGCTGTAAGCACGAGAATGGACTTGTTGCTGTAGTTAGGAATGTTCTCTGTTGCAGCCTTACATGCATTTTAATCCTGGAAGAAATAGAATGTTGGTTTTTCCCTCCCTATATTTAGCAAAGTGGGATTTAATGAAACACAGGACTGGGTATTTTGTAAAGTACATGCACATTCAGCTCTTTTTTCTTGGTTAGAGACATGCCATTGGCATGGAAAAGGCCCAAATAATTGCTTTTGGAAGAGTGTGGTCTTCAGCAAGGACAGAACAAACTTTCTCCTCACTTGTCTTTGTTTTGCAGTACTGAAAGTTTGAAGGCTCATTACATGTCTCACCAGAGCCAAAACTGGTTCCTGTTAGTTGCTCTGCACGGATTAAGTGGTTAACAATGTTTTGAGAATGTTGGGCTAGATAGTTTGTGGGAACACCATCTGTTTCCTTTAACACGTAAACAAGGAAAATTGCTGGTTTGAAATGCAGGATTATTTTTTTATACTTGTATGACCACAGGCATTCTTAAAACAGAAGAGGTAAAAGGAAAAATAATCCTTGTGAGGTATGAAGTGCAATGACATTTGTTACAAAATCAATTTGTGAGTGCCAGATGGGGCTGCTATCCTTGTTCTAAAGTGGGTAATGTGGAACTTTTCCTCTGCAGTCATCTCCTTCCTTCTGAATTCATCTTCAGAAGTACACATGTACCATCAAAAATAAAACCATAAAAAATTGCTCAACGATGCATTGGAAGGGCTATGGGTAAATATCCCAAATCAAGAGTTACTTCTGACTGGGTTTGGTGTCTTTCATATTTCACCTGCTCAGCTACCCCTCTCTTCCTCATACAGAAGAAGCAGTGCAAGCCCGTGTCCTGATGTCCCATGTGAGGTCATGGAAGTTAAGAACAAATGCCCCAAATTTTATCTTTGTCAAGTAGTGTGGGCATTCTTTTAATTACTGTTACAAAATGTTTACTCAAGATAAGCTTTGGTGATCAGCTGCTTCTGTTCTGAATTGACCAGGAATAAGTGTGTTTAGCTTAATGAAAAGCATTGGAAGGAAAGAGGAGTTGAGGTACAACAGGAAACGTTCTTATACTCAGTGCAGATTATCATCTGCAGGAGATTTTGCTGTGAAATTGCTCATGACATGTTGTTATTGGATAATAATCCTCTACACAGGAAAATATATCCAAGTCACTGGGAGAAAAAAGCTGTCTTTCATGTTACCAGCAAACCCTGGTTGTTGCTGGGTTTCATAAAGTCATATTTTCTGCCTTTCCTATAACTTTTTCAAAAGCCTAAAGAGGAGCAGACATAAAAACATCTGATACATTTTTATTTGGAAAATAAATGCCACCAAAAGTAGGGTGCACTGCTGAACACAGCCCTGCAGACAGCTCAGGTCTTCTGTCTATGGTTGCACTTGCAAGCAGACTTTACTCATGAATACCCAGAATCAAGCATTTTATGCTTTAACCTCTCACTTTCTTTAACAACAGCTAGACACACCCAGAACATGTTTTTGTTTCAGCCAAATAAAGGAGTGATCCTGCTTGACCACTGCTTCAGGTCTGGGAAAGAGCAAAAGTGTCTGGATGATGTAAAAAGTCCTGGAGTGCTGAGTGAAACTGGTTTCCTTCATGTGGTCCATCTAGCTTTAGTGTAGCTTTTTTGGATTGTATCACAGCACAGTAAATAAAACCGGCAGCCTTGTTGTACTGTAAATCTTTCATGAGGCTTCTGGTATGTCAGATTTTTTTGAAAAGTGGGAAAGGCCTCGAAAGATGAGGTACAAGACTAACTGCAGCTGCATAAAACTCCTGTAAGCAGAGCGAGGGAGAATTTCTCTGCAAGTACTGGGTGTGAGCAAGCTTCTTCCATGCATGTTCCAGGCTCCATGGTGCAGGGATATCATCTGTTTTGTGACCAGGGCTAATTGTTACAAAAGCAAAATACCATGTTTACCTGTAAGAAGAACAAATGGTTTTACCTGTGTGTGCTTAGGGACGTGGCTTAGAGGTGAACTTGGCATTGCTGGGTTTATGGTTGGACTCAGTGATCCTAAAGGTCTTTTCCAGCCTTCTGTGATTCTACGCCTTATTACCTTTGCTGCTTGGATCAACTCCCTTTTTTATATTAGAGGCCTGTGACTTTGTTCATGGAGATCAATTCTCTGAGCAGGAAGAGAGTGGTGGTGCCTTTTATCACAGAATCACAGAATGAGCTAGGTTGGAAAAGACTTTTGAGATCATTAAGTCCGACCTGTGACCTTACACCTCCCCATCAGTTAAACCATGGCACTGAGTGCCACATCCAGTCTTTTTTAAAAAATTTCCAGGGGAAGTGACTCCATCACCTCCCTGGGCAGATGATTCCAGTGCCCAATCACTCTTTCAGTGAAGCATTTTTTTCTTATGTCCAACCTAAACTTCCTCTGGCACAGGTTAAGACCGTGTCCTCTTGTTCTGTCAGTCATTGCCTGGGAGAAGAGATCAATCCCCACCTGGCTACAACCACCTTTTGGGGAGCTGTAGAGAGTGATAAGGTCTCCCCTGAGCCTCCTTTTATCCTGAAGGAGTTCAGTCATTCAGTTTCTGGTGTAGAACGAAGCTGAGCAAGTGGATATAAAAATTACATGCTGGGCAGCTAGTATCTGTCTTTCTGGAGCCTGACACATCCTCAGTCCTGCATTGTACATCTAGGCAACAAGCAGCAGGTGAAGCAGAGCCAAACTGCAGCAGTGCACCATTCCTCCTGTTTCCAGCGCTGCGTGGGGTCTCTGGCTGCCTGCCATGAATACCCTCTTGTTTCTTTTCTCTGAGATGGTCAAGCAGTTTCCCAGCATATTAACAAACAGCCTAATGCCACCACAGTGTTGACAGCAGCAGAAGGGCTGGTGGAGATGGGCTACCCAGGAAACAGCCCTTTGTTTTTACTGTACGTTGTCAGTTCTCCCAGAGGATCACTTTAACACACCAAATGACTCATTGAAGCAATTCCATGGTTGTAATTTTGGAGCCCTTGGAAGGAACCTCTGAGTAAACATGGCTTAAAACCAAATCTTTCTGTTCTTGACTTGGGTAGAAAGCATTTGACTGGCAGTACACAGCTGGGGGGAAAAAAAGAAGGCAAAATATATATGGCAAACTATTCTAGTCTGATCACTAGCCCTCACTGGGAGAAAAAAGGCATGAAGAAGTGATGTTGATACAAGTTAGAATTTTCTCTGGCAAACAGAATAATCCCAGTATTACATGAGAGTGTCCTAGGAGGGAATACTGTCTGGAGTAAACCATTATGGGAAGCTTCTAGTAACCTCAGAAAGAACTTCCTTAAAAGTTTTGCCCATAGATACCTTTTACAGTGCAGTAGGTGACTCTGTGGGACAGGAATGGCCTGCCATAAATGTAATTTTTTTAGATTTTTTTTTTAAAAGCCTCCTGTGTTTGTAAGCCCTATTAGCCACAGGCCCAGTTGAGCAGGAGATCTCTCACATGCAGCACTCTGGAGTCTTATCACTTCCAGTTGCTGTCTTCTGATGCTAGTTTAAGGAAAAGCACTGGCAAATGCTGTGGTCTTCCCCTGCCGGGCAGGTGTGACTGTTCCTCCTCCCCCCAAGGCCCACGCAGACAGGACAGGGGCTGCTGCTGCCTTGGGCTGCTCACTGGATCAGACCTGTACTTGTGCTGGCAAGGCACTCACCTGAGGGGGGATCCAGTCATTGCTTCAAGGTACAGGGACAGACTACACAGCCAAATCTGGGTGGCAAGTGAAAAGAAGGAAAGCCTGTGTTGTTAACATAGCAGAGAAGAGGTAGGGGGTTAGCATGAGGGACTTTCCCTGGAGGCCTCAGTCAAGAAAAACTCACTGTGAAATCTGGCCAGGATGCAAGGATTCCTTGCAGCAAAAACTGCCACGGGATCCTTACTGAGCATTCAAGTAGAAATGCTGTTGGTATGTCTTGCATACATTTCTAAGGAGAGTTAGGTAGTTCTGGTATAAAATTTTCCCCAGCTGAGTACAAAGCCACATCTTATATGAGCCTATGTAATTTGCCATTTTGTGCCTTTGGGTTACAGTATTTATATTTTTTCCTTAGAGCTAAATAGCACCAACAGAGGTTAAGATGTCAGCATTTCCACTACAAACCCAGTTCTCTTTTGGGGTTAGGTAACATTTCTTTTATACCACACTGTACTGAAATTCTGCTGTCCAAGACTTAAGGCATTTATTTTTTCACCAGATTTTATTTGTAGTCATTATGGCAGTTAATGGTTTACAAAATGTCAAAAAATGTAAATTCTAAGCTTTACTGTTTTTCAGAGGGTGTTATTGCATTATATACTTCAATAAAGGCTTGACATTTCCCATCTCTTAGCCACTAACATGGAAAAACCAAGCAGAGACAGCAAAATTAAATGTCCTGCTTTGAAAGGTTTAAGCATGGTGTTTCCATGTAAAGAGTTCTCAAAGCCACAATTCACACTCAGTTCTCCAGGATGTTGTGCTGTGGAACACAATAACACACGGAGTCCTGCTGGAGGTGGTGGGAAATACCTCTGCAAGCAAAGGCATAAACTCCAAGAGCCTAAACATAGTATTTTAAGCCTTTGACAATGAGTGGGGACACTCACACCCAGTAGGATCAGTGTACACAGCCCTGATCTTGGCAAGTGGGTGGTGCAGCCATCGCCTCATGTGGTCTGTGCTAATGGGAGGTCAATGGGAAGAAAGGACTGAGCTCTCAGACTTGCACAGAATCTGTGCTAGACAAACAGAACACAGTGTAGAGCACTAGCAAACAGTCGTGTCAGGGCTGGTCCGGTAAGGAAAAAATGGTGTGTTTGTGGCTACTAACACTGATTTTAGGGTGTTCAGCTTTCAGAAGGGTATGCAGACTGGTGTTACTAACATTGCCAATGAAGCATGAATGTTAACAGGACTGGATTGTTTATACCTTGTGCAGTTACAGAGGGAACATGCCAAGATCCTCAGAGACTTAACATTTCCTCTTTTTCCTTTACCCACAGGTAATAACACCAGTCAGGTCAGGACAAGGTTATGTTTATGAATTCCCTTCCAAACACCAGAAGGATGCCTATGATATCCCCCCCGTTCGCCCTCTCCAAGGGGTAGGTACCAATAAAAGTGCCAACAGGGCTGACAGAGCACAAAAGGTGATGAATTTCTACCAGACTTTTATGAGCAAGGCAAGTTCTCTCATTTCAGAGAGAAAATATGTTTTAATTAGATGCCGTGGCTTATTCACAGATCACAGACGTATTTCAAAGTTTTATTTGATGTTGACTAAGATTTGGCAGCACACCAAACGCAAAAGTCCCATTTGTTCTCTCTGTTTTGATCAAAGAGTATATCTAAACAGAATAATCTTGCTGCCTGGGAACATTTTTTTCCCCCTGTACTTTGTTGTTGCATGGTTGACAGTAATTCACTCAGTAAGGGTAAAATTATTGCCTAGATGAACAGCTGCTATGCAGGGAGTTGTTTTCACCACCTATTGACTGCACCATGTCACTGAGCTTGGAATATGTATTTGTTCTGGGGAGCACCCTTAGCAGTCAGTCCCCAGGACCACAGACTTGTAGAGTGGATGCTGGCAGGACCTGGAGCTCAACCACCCTGGGTGGAAGGGTGTGATCAGTTATGATCACATGTGCTCCCCTGTTCACCCCAAGAAGTGTCTGTAATAGACTGACCTGAGTTACCTCTCAGGAGGGAAGTCAGCCATGGCTTCATCTCTCCAGCCTCCTGTCTACATCATTGCCCAGAGGAGACCTAGAAAAGTGCATTTCCTCTTAACTGTCCAAAATTCTAGGCAAAGCCAGGATGTTCTCCCATATGAAAAAAAAACTGAAGAGCTCTGGTCATGTTCAAACCTTCTGAGAGGAAACACAGAAACTATGAAAATTCATCTAATAGCAGAGCTTTCCCTGAGGTGACTTGTTTCTATAATCAATTTATTCTTTCTTCAGATATATGACATTCCCCCCACATCGGTTAAGGGGCCTGCACTTCCAGTTCCCATGGGAGAAGCAAAAGCTTTAGGAGTGTATGACATACCACCTGCCAAAGGGGTAAGCATTACTCTGTTTCCACAAGATCCTGTCTTTTTTGTGTCTGGCCAAAGACATGTTCTAACAAGGGTTCATGTACTATCTTGAAGGAAAAGAAGATTCAGTACTTGAAAAACTTTCTTAGGTTTTTAAACTGTTAAGACTGGTGAATTGAAGCACTGTATCAAAATTAAGGTTATGAACTATAAATTGATAATTAAATGTACATTATCTTTGTGGCAGCATGATGCCTTTTTGGATTTTGCTGCTTATGGGAATTTGCATTGAGATGAGTGATAAAAAGTGAGATACCAAAACTGACTCTCAGTCAAACTTAAGATGAGTAGCTAACTCTTTGAAAGTCAATAGCAGATCTTCCATCTCAAATGAAAGATGGTAAATATTTCGCTATTCTAGTCAAAGAATATGTTTTCATGTTTTGTTTTCTGTGATTCAGGTCTATGCTGCACCTCCGTCTGCATGCCAAGATGATACAGCCCTGAGGGAAAACTTGCAGGATTTTTCATCTTCAGTGGGCCACAATGTGAGACCTGAAGGAGTATATGATATTCCTCCTCCCATCACCAAAGCAACTGGAAAAGAACTTAATCGATTTTCTCCTGAGAACCTATTACTACCAGGTGGAATGCCGCAGACACAGAGTGTTTATGACATCCCTACGAACCATCAAAACCATTTTCTTGGACAGCAAATTGCACCTGAAAAAGATGTATATGATACCCCGAGGGGAACTGCATTCCCAGGACAGCTGACAGGTGAAAATCCCATCGCAGAAGGAAGAGAAGGCGTCTATGATGTGCCACCACCAGTCCTCCAAGACAATAAAGGCTTACAGGATGTGACTGATGGGATGAATAGGTTGTCTTTCTCCAGCACAGGAAGCACGAGGAGTAACATGTCCACATCGTCAACGACATCAAAAGACTCTTCTCATTCAGCATCAACTGCTCAGGACAAAAGACTAATCCTTGATCCAGACACCGCTATAGAGAGGCTTTATCGCCTCCAGCAGATGGTGGAGGCAGCTGTCAATCACCTCACAGCCTTCATTACCCCAGACTGGCGGTCCTATGGATACATGGAGAAACACATCAATGAAATTCACGCTGCTGTGGATAAGGTAGAGCAGTCGTTGTTGGAGTACCTCCAGTTTGCCAAAGGATCGGCAGCCAATGCTTCCTGCCTGTCTGAGTTCAGCCTCCTCAACAAAATGAGGAGGGAGGTGCAAAGGCTGGAGGACTCTCACCAGATCCTTACCCAAACCAGTCATGACTTGAACAGCTACAGCTGGTCTTTGAATGTCCTAGCTGTCAACAGAGTGCAGAGCAAGTGCGACGACCTGGATCGGTTTGTTATGGTGGCAAGGACAGTCCCGGACGATGCCAAGCAGCTGACCACCACCATCAGTGTCAACGCAGAGCTGCTCTTCAAGCAGGCGCTGGGCAGCTCCCATTTCAAAAACATACCAGAGAATATAATGAACACCCCTGACTGTGTGTATGACAGTCCTCAGATGCAGCGTCCTGGAGAAAAAGCACAGACCCACTGCAGCTCCCTTGCCCCGCTCCTGAGTAAAGTCCAGCACCCTTACAATGCCACCAGCGAAGGCCCAGAAAAGAGCTGGATGGATGACTACGATTACGTTCACCTGCAGGTAGGTAAACCCAACACCTTCTTCTGCACGAGGCCATGGAGGAATTGTCTGTGGGTTTTGTTGTGGGAAAGCAGCAATCGATTGCCAGGCTAATGCATATTCAAGAGTAATATCACCAGAGTTATTACCTCCTGTCAAATAGAACTGTTGGATTTCTCATAGTGATAGCCCTTTGCTCTGCCACACTATCTTTTAATTTTCTGTACTATTGGTGGTGCACTACCCATGAAAAAGCCAATACAAAGTGGCCTCTTTCCTGACCTGTGAGCTGCCATTTAGCTCAGGAGCAGTTTGAATTTAACACAGTCTCTTATGTTATGCAAAACAGGGGAAAGAAGAGTTTGAAAGGCAACAGAAGGAGCTTCTGGAGAAAGAAAATATCATCAAGCAAAGCAAAATGGAGCTAGAGCACCATCAGGTATGTTCTTCCAGGTGTATAATTGCCCTGAAATGCATCATTCCTCACACATAAGGAGCACTGGTCAAGCAGAGCAGGAGGGACTTTTCCCTTAGCAGTGTGCAAAGGATACAGATTATAAAAAGCAAAGAGTTTAAAAACTCTAGAAGTTCACCATGGAAGAGAAACAAGTGTCTGTGATGTCTCACAGCAGGTCAGTCACAAAGCCAGCTTGAGAACTTGGCTTTCCTGACCTGCCATCCAGGGCCTTAATCACTGGACCATACTGAATACATTCACTTCTCCTCAGTGAACATCAATACCATCAGCTTAAATATTGTGCTGAACATCACTTTTAGTGCTAAAAAAAGGTTCACAAGATCAAGGGCTGCCACTTTTCCCTCATACTAGCTCTTCAATGTGTTGTTGCCATATCGCATGGCATAAAATCATACAAGCAGTGAGGAGGTGAGATTTAAAGGGTTTTCATATCAAAATCCCACAGAGATGACAGCTTTTTAAAGATTGTGTAGGAGTCATTGCCCCTTGGATCCATCTCTCTCACTTGTGATTTCAGAATACTCCAAATGAGCAACAGCCTAAATTAAGGAGTTTGGGCTTTTGGGATTTTTTAATGCAAATTAAGTATTTTAGATGTTTCTCTCTTCTGAACTCTGCATGTTTGGATTTACAGTAATCAAAGCACTTGATCCTAGAAAACATACTGTTACTTTTTACTTAGCACAAGTTCAATGTAGGATACCCAGGGGTGTCCCGAGGCACAAAGTGAGATCGTAATGCATAACAACATCTTACTAGAATACTTCCTGATGGGAGCTTTTGTTTTTCCTTTCAGATCAATCAGTTCCAACGTCTGGAGCAAGAGATCACAAAGCCAGTAGAGAACGACATCTCCAAATGGAAGCCTCCGCAAGCCCTCCAGACCTCCCATGACAGCCGCCTGCTCTTGTTCTACTCTGACCAGTGCGAGACTCACTTCAACTCCCTCCTAAATGCCATCGATGCCTTTTTCAGTTGCGTCAACTCCTCTCAGCCCCCCCGGATCTTCGTGGCACACAGCAAATTCATCATTCTGAGCGCTCACAAACTCGTGTTCATTGGGGACACGCTCGCGAGGCAAATGACGACTCAGGACATGTGCAACAGAGTGATGAACTCCAGCAACCAGCTGTGTGAACTGCTCAAGAGTGTTGTTCTGGCCACCAAGGCGGCTGCCTTGAGTTACCCCAACACAGCATCCCTGCAGAAGATGGTGGACCGAGTAACAGAGCTCTCGCATCACGCACAGTTGTTCAAACGCTCACTGGTCCAAATGGCATCCTTATGAAACCCAGCAGAATCCAATCCATGAGCGGCAAAGCAGAAGAGCAGACAAACTGGAGCTATTTTTATGTAAATGCTATCTTTTTTTAGATATTTTTTATTAAATATTTTAAATACATTCTTATGCATTAGAGAGTCTAATTAAATCAGGGATCTGGGAATATTGTCTGGTTCTGTATTATGTTTCTTATACGCATTTAGATTTGTATACACAGCGTATATGTATATGTTGCTACCTTCCCTAAAACATCAATCAAGCACCTTAAAAATTACGTGTCAGGTAAACAGTTGCATATCTTTTGTATATACAGCCTGTTTCCTCAGCATATTTGTTAACTGGATGCTGCACTCTTTTTGTTTCATTCCATCTTGATGCTGGTGCATGGACTTGGTTGTGAAACCTACTTGTAGCAATCCATGAAGCAAGTGTAATGGTTCTCATAGAACTCCATTCCCTTCTTAGAAATTACTTTCTATAGGTTAATTCTGCGAAGTTTAACTCCTCCTGATGTTACTTTGTTGTGTAAAACAATTTGGTCATTCTGACCACCATAGATGCACAGCTGCAATGAGCAACATATCAAGCAATGCATACAGCATTTGGGACAAAAGCATTTTTAGGCCGTGTAAGAAACAGGACCTTCAAAGGAGGAAGGCAGAATTGTATATATTTAATATCTTTTGGCATTCATATTTTACCAAATAATATTTCTAATAACTGTGCAACATGGGATTTCAAAACCGTGGAAGGATTCCCAGCAATGTAATTTCATACATGTTTACTTTTCTATGTCCTTACATTGGCAATTTAATTTAACAGTCAGGATTGAAAGCCTTATTGTTTATGGATTCAGAGTTATCCTGAGGGCATCCCAGGATCCATTTGGCTTATCTTTGAGGTTGTGGATGAGCAATGCTTCAAAATACCAATCTGTTTCAGAAGGATTAACAAACAAATTGTATTTTGTCTGGAAAGAAAATAGCTTAATTTGAAGGAACAGATATTTAAACATCTCTATAGCATATACACAATTTAATGAAGAAATAGCACTTAATTTTCTAGGACATATTATTGGGAATTAATTTCTTCTGTTAGCAATTCTGACTTCCATTCAACTGCTGGGCTTTTTTTCCAGAATTCTGTTGCATAGGTGCTGGTCTTTTCTGCACTACACTGTTGCCAAAAATGATGTCCTGTGAATGGGACTGTTCCAATCAGTAAGTACACACAGTCCCACCTAGTAATTTTCAATGTAGACCCTTAAAAATTTTTAGCAGAGTTGTTAGGCTCCTTTAGAAATGTGATGTATGCTGGTCGCTCCAAAACCCACTTCAGCTTATTTATCACAGTTGCCTTCTGTGAACCCCCAAAAAATAAGCCACAGAACACCATTTGCCTGTGGTCCCCAGCCTAAAACCTGTGCTTCAAAGTGAGCAGTAGCTCAGGAAAATTCCAGGTGATTCTGGCATTTTTAAAGCAGAAACACTACTGTGCTTAGCACCTCAGGGTAGCCGCACATTAACGTGCTCAGAGTGTTTGCCGGATCGCTGGTAGCTACATGGTCCTGAGATCTGTAGCACCTGGAAAGGAGGCACTTCTCTCTTCTGCCTGACTCCTGACTTTCCTATTTTGTAGCTGAACATGTGCCTTATTGAAATGGGATTTGTTGTCTTAGGTAACAAAACCATTTCAGCAGTGTATGAAACCCTGCAGCCTTAATGCATTGTCTTAGAGTGAGGACTGCTCTTCACTACCATAATGTTCCAGAGTGCAGAACATTCCTAGAAGCTCAGTGGAAGCCAGCACAACCCCAGTTGGCTCAGGATGGGCTCCAAGGCTTGGCCTGGTGTAACATCCTGGAAGGGCAGTTGTGATTTTTTAACCTATAACCAGTTGCCAAAAAGCAATCTGTGTGAACCTGTTTTGTACTATTGTTATTTGGGATTCTTTTGGATTTCCTTGTCCATTTTTTTTCACTGTATATTCTTAGAAAGTGAAAATGTGTTTTTAAATGTAGTGGTTATGTTGATAGTTTGTGCTTTCCAAAGGAGAACCTTTATTGCAACCCTGTATTACATTTTGTTATCTTGTAGAGAGTCATTTTTAAATGATTAAAATTACTAGCTTTTTTTTATATAAAAAAAGCAGCTTGGTCTTATTTTTTCTTGTTTTCAGAGTCTTCTAAGCATATTAAAAGGAAATACTGCTGCTTGCTAATACAACCAAAGCCATTCTAAAATGAAAATTCCAAAATAATTTTCTGTCTTTTCACTGGTCAGTGGTTGCAGTGTGAAATGAGAACTTGGGGGTTTAAGAGGAAGGGCCAGTTTCTCTGCCTGTCTATGAGCAGCAAGTGAAGCATTTTTACAACTCAGCTACACAAGCTATGGAGTCCAAAATACAACTGTCAGGGCCTACAATACACTGAGCCACAATCCTGCCCCATTCCTTGTGTGTATTCCTGCTGCATAAGTTGCATCCCAAACCACCTCATCCCAGCACCGACAGTGCTCCTTCATGTGGGTGGGGCAGTTCCTCTCAACACAATCCCACAGTCAGGTGGGGGTGCAGGACACAGCTGTGCCTTCCACCCATTTGGGCCTGCTCCCCCTCTCCAGCACTTACTGGTGAAGCCATTATCCACCCAGGAACTGGAAAAGCAACTTTGCTCAGTGCAGGCACCTTTCTCCCCACACCCAGTGATAAGAGCATCCCTCTTCTACTACATGCCAGGTTGAGCACTATGTGGGTGTGAGTTCCATCTGAAACAACCCTATGGCTCTAAGGATCACAATTTTTCCCAAAAGTTACTTTCACATTGCACTGCTGCCAAGGCACTCACTGCCCAAACTCCTGTCAAACACCCAGGGGTGCAAAGAGGAGAGAGAAAGCCCAGGGCTGGCGCTGTCCTTGCACCAGATTTTGGCTGCTAATGAAAGACATCTCTGCTAGGAAGCATTAGAGCAATGAAAACCTTGAGAGAAAAGTGCTTGGTTTGGCTCACCACGTCCTTGCAAGGGGACAGCTGGGGATGCAGGGATGTTTCCACAGAGTTTCCATTTTGTTCCCCTGCTAAATTAAAAAAGCTAACAACAAAGAAGGGACAGGACAAACAAAATCACTTAGAATAGAAACCAGAGCCTCTGCTCCCCTCCCTCGAGCCACAATGTCCCCATGCAGTTTTCACTGCTGCTGTTTGGCAACTAAATTGATGGGCAGTGTGAAATGACTCTCATGGCCAGTGTGAAAAAAAGTCTGCCTCACGCTAGTGGCAAATGCAGAACACGCATGGCTCTTTGCTCCATACATGAAGGAATTACTGTTCCGTGTTTATTAGAAAAATGCTTCCTTCCTCTTCCAGGATGATGAAAATGGGCAGGTTTTAGAGGAGTTACCAATTCACCATGATATGACACAGGACATAATCCATACTGCACAAATCCCTGCTGCTACCTCTGCCACTCCTTGCAAGCCAGGGCTGTGCAGCTCCTGCCTTTTCCACGGTGATGCACTGCTGCAGCCTCGGCAGAGCCACTGCCTGCTGTTCCAGCACAGGCAATGTGGGTGGAGGACACCCACTTTCCCTCACCATCACCTGATGCCAGAGTACACCCCAGCATCTTCACATCCCCCATAACTTCTAGGCCCTGGAGCTTTTGGCACTCTCCGACACGAACATCTGGGCTGCATTTCAGAAGTGCCCCTCCCACAGCTGTCACCAGCTCTTCAGAGTGTTGTCACACCAGTGACACCTTCCCTCTGCCTACAAGCCAAGCATCTGTAGCTTTTCAGATCCAAATTCAGCTTCTCCTTATTGAACCTCCACTTCCAGGCTGTCTGCTCTATGTTAAGATGCCTCAATCTCAACCTAAAGGCTTTAGAAGCTTGGGATTTTCTCCAAAGGTAGTTTGTCGGAGTCAGAGGCACAGAGAGTGTGCCCTTATCTCTGATACTTGGCTCTGACATCCAAGCACTGAATTTCATACAACATCCTGAAAACAACTGTTAAAGTTAAATAGAAAAACTAGAAGTGTGTGTAAGTTAGAAAGTTTTCTTAAGTCACTGGGTGAAAATGTTAAAGTTTGGAGTTTAAACTAATTTAGAGAACAGAAGACACGATAGAGGATTTAGGTTGTTGTCTCTTGTCCTTCTTTCTTCTTCGTCTTCTAGAGGTTTTTAGGTATAGTAGGTGACTGGAAAGAAGATGCTGCAGTGCAGCACACAGGTGTTGGATCATTGGGAAAAATAATTTACTTGTCATCTGTTAATTGGGTAAATAGACATATAAAAGACCTTGAAGAAGATCTTTGTTAGCAATTTTGCACCTTTCTATCTTAGTGCACTTAGCTCCTTGTACCTTGTATACATGTAAAGCAGATAAGAGAAGAATAAACAACGTAGTCCAAACAAGAGAAAACTGCCTCTCTCTCATCAGTCTCAGTCCAAGGGGAAAAAGAACCCAACCACGAATGTCCAGATCAAGACAGTAGTTCTTAACCTTCCCTTGCCTTTTATCCTCTCATGATGTCCACAGCTTTAGTCAACATTTAGACAGAAACATTTCCAGGGCAAAGCCAGGGTCATGCCAGTCACAGAAGACAACTCAAAGCATTCTTCCCTATTCCAAAATATGCCTGTTCATTCATTTCAACTTAGCCTGTACACTGGCTGTTTCAAAAGCTGCATATGTGTATCTTTCTTAACTCAGTGGAGCCCTTTTTCTGCTAGAAGGTTTTCCTGTCCCAGAGATAGACTGTCTAGATAATGTATATTTGGGGTATTTTAAAAAATAATTATTTGTTGTTACTTGCACCCAAATTCCACCTATGACAGCAGCTTTCTCTGTCTAAGAGCCTAGATACAGATGTGTGGCTTTTCAGCATCCCAGCAAAGATACAGTTGCATCTAGTGCTGCAAAGTCCTTCTCAGAAATTCTGATTTGAAGAGGCCATTGAAGCCCAAGCTTGAGAGTACCTGCATAAAGTGAACAGCAGCAGGTAAAATATCAAATCCAGCCCTCTTATAAATCTGTTGACTTCACAGAGTGCAGGAATGATGATTGACTTCCTGGGAGGTTGCATGAGGGGTAGCACAGACTCTCAGTAACTTCTACTACTTCATTTTTCCTCTGATGTACTGCCTAGAGGCAATTTTAGTTTGATTAAATTAGAGCTAAATTTGGAGTGGAGTTCACATCACGAGCAAGGCCTGACCATGCCAGCTGTTGGATTCATTTAGGAAACCCAAGTACATCACTCTCTATTCAAAACTCACATATTTAGACTTCAGTGCCAGTGTGTTATGCAGGGTATGAAACAGGCAGTCAGCTGCTCGACCTTGGAAGAAACACCTCCCCGAGGCATTCATTTGATCTCCTGGGAAGCTGCTGGGTTCAGATCAGGGTGCTCTTCATCGCCCCACTTCCCAGGTCAGTGGCTAGGACCACTTAGAGATGGCTTCCCAGAGCAAAGGACCGACAAGGATTAGTTTCAGATCAAAGTTTCAGGGCACAGTCTGGACATGCACACTGCCAGCTGCTGTAGAGGCCTCCTCTTCAGTCCTCAGAGCAGAAGAAAATCAGTAGTTGCCCATCCCATGGGCAAAAGCTCTTTGTGCCTCCTGATAAACTCTTGTCTCTGCAGAAACAGTCTTTGCTCTCAGGTGTGGACTGCTGAACAGAAACTACAATGCTCAGAGGGAGAGGCACGGATGAGCAGATCACTTTCCCATCTCCCCTGAGGTTTAATTTGCAATAGTAACCTCCTCACAGCAGTTTGTGCTGCAGTTCTGTATTTTCGGCAGACAGCATCAGGCTTGGCTCAACCCACAATCGAGCTGCAGTTTGCTTTCTTCTTTCTGCACCTCTCTGGGTTTAACATTTGGCCCTGGCCCCCACAGGAAAAGTCCACCAAGTCAATGCTCCTCACAGGAATTCACCTTGTTGCTATTGGCCTCTCCATCTCCATGAGTGCTCCCAGTCCCTGCCGAGGGTGAAGCCCAGAGCCTGGGAAACAAGTGCCTAAGGAGCACTGCTGCAGCTGCAGTGGGCTCGGCATCCACACCACCGCCCTGACAGGGGTTTCTTTTTCTCTGCTGAACACCAAGAGAAAGGATAGCTCCTTCTGTACATGCAGCAATGCGACGCACCAGGCTGACTGTGGTAAAACCAGGAGCTGGGAACACGAAGTCTCAGGTCTCCAGGAGATCCACGAAGCTCAGCTCATCTGCTCATCAGCTCATCTGCCTCGGCTTTGCAGCAGGAACAGCAGCATCTGCAGCCCCTGCCCGCAGTGGGCTCCCAGAGGGTTACACATTCCATAAGGACAGGGAAAAAATCACCACTCCCTGGTTCTGTGCAGGCTCGTGCCCACGGAGTATTGGCTCCTGTCAGCCAAGGGAGGGAATGTAAAAATCCTGATGCTGCGTGGAGGGAGTTGTCCTCTGAGATCAGGAGGACAGTTTTCTCCTTACATGTAATTTCCCTTAATTACAGAAAGAGCGATCAGGGCCCTTTCCTTGATGTGAAGCTGCAGGAAACCAGATTCAAGAGGCCCTTCACAGCTTCCTACTTAGCCAGCTTTATCTTGCTCAACACTGTAGCCAGGGCTGCCCAAACCATTGCCAACCAGGAAAGCGCAATAACAATGTCCCAGGAGCATCTGCTATTTATATGAAGGTAGACTTAACCATGGTTAAATGAAGGTTACAGTGAAGGACAAGCAGAAAAATCTGGAGGAAAACAGAGGACAAGAAAAGAAAAAGAAAAAACCTGCTCCAGCTTTAAATTTTCTTACAGAAAGGAATCAAAGTAAATCTTACTTTTTTTTTGTGCAGTTAGAGGACCCCAGAGCATTTTGCTGTGCTGTGATTCAAGTCCTCCTTTATTCCCAGTCAAGCTCAAAGAGAAAAAGCCACAAGGGTGAGTAGCCATGAACATGAAAAAGAAAAAATAGACTTTTACTGGTTTTTCACCCTATGCTTTGTTTTTATGAGGGATGTTAGGAGCAGCCCACCCAAAAGCCTTTTATCTCAGGAGGTGACTTGAGCTGGAAACAGGTACCTGTAATTAACTTGCATTCCAGAAAGGGAGAAGTTAACTTACCTTTTCTTCATGAGGCATTTCAAAGAGAAATTAATTTTTGATGAATGAGCATGTGCATTCTGCAGTGCTTGACCTGCAGTTAGTTATCAGGCCTTGCTGCTCTAGACACAGCTTTCACTTGTCTGCTCACAGATGTACTAAAGGAATAAGCACAACTGCCCTGCAGGAAACCTGTATCACTTTCATGGGAATTGCTACACTGACCAAATGGGCATTGCTAGAGTAGGGCTACAGTGTACAGGACACCTCATTGCACCCTGAAACAGCAGCAGGTAGAGCTGCCTTTGCTCCTGAGAAGGTGGAAACCCACAGGTCCCTCAAATGCAAGCATTACACAGAACCACTGGTTCCATCCAAGAAGCAGAGTTGCCCAAGACACCAAGATACACAAATAAGAAAGCTTCTTCCTCATTCCCTCCGTGGGGGTGGTGATGTTCAGAAATGCCTCAATTTGGATTAGTCTGTATCTACTCTCAGTGTGGGACACCTCAGATGCTATTCATCCTCCCTGCCAATCTAAAGACATTTGCATGTGAAATATCATCAGAGCCCCCTTTAAGCTGATTAGAGTCCAATCTATATGATTAAATCTACTTTAGGATGAGATATATCCTCAAAGGGCTCCAATGATCAATTGCATTTTCTTACATCTTCAAGGGCAGCTGAGACAAGCAGCTCATGTGCAAATGACCACATTACACACTCCTAAATTTTGAGGATGATGAATACTACCTGGAGATCCACCTCCTGAAGCTTGGTGGGGCCACATGCACAGCTTTTGAACACTAAAACACTGTACAAACTCATGGACTCCCCCCAGCCCACCAAGCCTGAAGCTGGTATTGGTACCATCAAAGCACTGGTCCCGAGGGCTCAGCAAGTCAGGCCACTCTTGGAGCCTGAGCCAGAAAATGTCACAACCCACATCCAAGCTGAGTATCCCCAGTCCCGCCACCTCCCCCATCAGATGGTTGCAGGCTTTGTAATCAGCCCTGGCTCTAAAGTCCCATCAACTAAAACATGCTCTGTGCCAGATGGGGGAGAAGCTGGACATGCAGGTAACTCACACCTCCATGCCTCCACTCTCCAGCAGTTTTCTTACCAGCTCTGCACTTGTAGCAGTGCAAAGTCCAGGTGGTTACAGAGCTCCTTGCTTAGGAGCTCCCAGCCGGAAGGATTCCTGGGTTAGGTTGCTCTTCATTGTACCAGAGCAGAGAAACACAGGAGAAGAGGAAAATGAGGCAGATTTCCTTAAGGCCACAGAGGTGTTTGATAGGTGAGGTTTAGCTCTCCTCCGTAAGCAATCCGTATATATCTCTGCCTTGCTGGAAAAGTGTAACATGCAGTCAGACACTCATTTCCACGAAGAACATGCACCAGATGTCAGGTTAAGTGGCCTTTGGCACAGGAAGGGTGGAATCACTGAGAAGCTAAAGGAGAGTCAAATGACAGAATAACTCTTAGTTTTGAAGTGTTGGCTTCAAAATTATTTTCTGACAAAGTGAATTTGGTTTCTTTTTCTAGTTAGAAACATTTTGTGTAAGTATTTTTCACTTACTCTGACTGCTTCTCCACTTACCAGCACATATGCCTCACCCCATTCTTGTCTGGTTTTCTCCTCATATGGGAATGAGGAGGACACAACTGCAAATAGTAAGTACCTTACATGGTGAGTATGTAGATCCAGCTGAAAGAGATTACACATTTTTGTTTTCCTCTTCACAATATTTGAAGAATAAACTCTTCTAAAGAGTTTATTCTCGATGCAGTATCTACTGACACAAGTAAAGCCTTGTATCAGCCAAGCACTGCCTATGCTGTGACCTGCAGTGGCAGCACAGGAATAAAGAGTCAGGCATTTAGGCACTGTGCTCATTAGCTGTTAACCAGATAGAGAAGCATCAAGATACTCCTAACCTACTTCAGCCCCACAGACAAACAACACATTACTGGATAAAACAAAAGCACCCACTTGGAGGCCAACACAGGATACTGGTATTACCATACAATCCAGAGCCCTGCAGCTGACTGGTTTTCCAGCAAGTCATTCTGCCTCAGGCTGTTCTAGCATGGGGGGAAATCCCATAATTCATACATTTCATATGGAGCCATTACAGCTCATCAGCTGCTTATCAGAGGGCCCCTGCTATAGTTAAGTTTTTCTGCTGAAATTCCCATAATAGGCAGACACAGGAGCCTAGAGTGGCATCTCTTCTACAGCAAGCCAAAATCTTTAAAGCAACCTATCTGATCCATATAAGTTACTCACAAGTAATATCTTCAGCAGAAAATGCCAACCTCTACTTCCAGGCAAGGCAACAGAGCATAAAATCTCCATGCCCTGTGATCATTGCTCAGTTTCTCATCCTTTAAGAGCCAATCAAGTAGAAAAGTGAAATTCAAGGTTTCCTACATGAATGCACCCATGGTTTCCCAGGAGAACATTGTGTGACAAGCAGCTAGAAGGCTTTTTAAGCAAACTCTGTTCCTCAGCAATGCTGCTTGTCCACAGGCTCAATGATGAAGACGCAAGCCTTACATACACAAAAGCCACAGCTGTGGCTCCATCACCAGCTGATATCTATTTTTAAAGCTCTCTCCACACACACAGCAGCTGATTTGTCTCTAGCTCATGTATTTTAGGTGAAGAACAAATAATACCTTTTGAACAAGTAGGAACTCATTAAGTCTTCACAGCTTCCTTACACAGATGAAATCAGCTACAGGAGGGTGGGACAGCCTCATACCTGCTGGCTGCAGCTCAAAGCCCAAAAGCAGAGCCCAGCTTGGATCTCTGCTGGTCCTGCTCATGTGCAGGGCATCCCAAGGAGGAAAGGCTTCCATCTCCTCCCATGTGCTGTACTGAGTGCTGGCTTCTTACTGACTGTTCATAGCAGTGAATATGACAGCTGCTTGTGAAACAAAGGAAGGGTTTTCTTCCCTCAGTGTTGGATATCTTTTTAGTTGAGGGGATGTGTATGTATTCCATTGGTTTTGTTCTCTGGGCATTTCTAGCTATCAGCCTGACAATATTTAAGAAAGGAAGAACTTCCCAGGTAGCTCAGACCATGGATCACACAGCTCCATATTCTCATTCTGAAGGGGCAGGTGCATCTGCTTAGGATACATTTGCAGGCCAGCTCTCCCTAGTGCTCACAATCATTGGATATTGGGTGTTAGGAAACACAGCACTGACTAAACCTCTCGTTATCCCATGAACTTGGGATTTGCCCATGGAAGTATCCATTAGTTGGTGTCTGCAGGTGCACAACCTTATCTTTATTATATCTTTGGCAGTAGATTGCAGGCTTCCTTTATCTGCAATGTAAGCGTGAAGTGTTTATCTACATGTGGGGCATCCCACAAAATGTGTTGCTGTAGCCACCACTGAAGTAAGTGCTTGGTGGTCCTAGAAAAGACACTGCTCCTGTCATGTACCTGTACCTTGAAACAGTGTCCTTAGTCTGTTGTGTTGTTTCCTGAGCGGGAAGCATGCACTGAACCCGCCACCCCCACCACAATCCTCTCATACTAGCACTTTCTTCCTTAGGACAGGCTCACCCTGCTGTCCATCATAATTACTTTTGAAACATCCTCCAGTCCTGGTTAAAGTGTTGATGATGAGCACATCTCACCTAACATGAACTGAGAGCAAGGGTCTTGAAGAAGGGACAAAATACAGCATCACTAAAACATTTCCTGGTTTTGTAGATTGATCCTGGCTAGTCAGCCATGGACTGGACAAGAGAAAGATAGAAGCCCTATCTTTTCCAGCCTTAAACACCACACATACAAAAGGTTGGCTTCAGCTCTTCCTCCTGCTGGCCACAGGGCAGAGGCTTCCTCCTCCTGTCCAAGCAGGATGGGTGGGTGGCCACAGCTGCAGTGGTCCAGAGCATTGGCAAGCACCTACTTTCAGTGGCATTTGTGCTCCCCATGGAGCTGCCTGCTGGCAGGCAGAGGAGTGGTGTAAGAGCCAGGGCCTCCCTCAACCCTACTTTGGTGTTACAGACAACCCAATTTTTAATCCTAGCATTTGATCTCAGATTTGACTTCCACAGTCTCACAAGCACTAGAGATCACTAACACAAGAGCAGCAGCCCTTCAGATCCAAACAGCAGATGAAGACTCCTCAGGCACACACCTGCACAGCTGGAATAAGCCTGAATTTCCCTGGCAAGCCACACAGACTAAAAAAAAAAAAAAAAAAAAGTTGTTTGTTTGTTTGTTTTTAATGCCAGCAAATGTCTAAGTGTAAATGCTAGATCTGCTAATGGGGACTCACTAAAAGTCTTGAGTAATAAATGAGGGACTCAATAAAGGGAAAATAGGTTTCTCCAAAGCCCTGTGCAACAAAGTGCTTCCTTCTCCCTTAGCCTAAATACAGTCATCAGCAGTGTAACTCAACAAGGCTCCCACCATATCTGTATCCCCTTTGAAAAAAACTAATTTTTTCAAAGAATTTTGGTCTTTAATGCATGGAAGATGTTACACAGGCTCTCTGTCCCCAAGCCTAATATTAATATTGTGCTATTAATATTATATTTTATACTAATAGTAGGCTTCTATTGGACTAATACTAATATAAGACTTTGGGAGAAGATTTTAAAGTAAGCTGATCATGAGCCCTTGTTTTACCTGCTCAGTAACTAGCAGGATTTAGACCAGCTTTGATGGGATGGAATGTTATATCACATTTCAACTGTGAGAAGCATGAGGATGCACTGTCAAGAACTGGTTTTGAAGAGATCTGGACAGCAGGTAGCTTGCCCTTGCCATCAGATTGGGGAAAACCCCCACAAAACCAATACTTTTCTTAAGCTGCTGTAAACGCTGGTACAATATGTTTGTAACTCTAAGAAGTGCTGCTGTGGTGTTTTGTAGGCTTCTTTTTTGCTTTTTTTTTTTTTTCTTCAGCACAGTGAGAGTTAAGAAAAGCAGACTTCTCTTGGCATTTTTGAGACCTCCCTTCCTGAAGCAGATAGTTTGAGCTCACTTTCCTTTACAAAGTAAAGCAACGCACCACTGCCCCTAGACACGAGGCTCCATGCATCCCCACAGAATTTCTGGCATGCAACATATAGCCAAACAAGAAGCAGGCTCAGTTCCTACAAGCAGCTGCCCTTGTACTTCCCAAACCCACTAAAGAACAGCAGAATTATTATTAATAGAAATAAAAAAAAAAATAATAAGCGCAACAGCACCCGCAAAGGAGCTCAGCAGCATCGGCCCTGACAACCGTCCCCAAAGCCTGGCGGCCCGTGCCATCTAGTGGTGACACACGCCCTTCCCACCCAAACTGGCTACTAAAACCCTCCAGGATTTTACTCCCTATTTCTTTATTTAGTATTTCAGACCGATTCTGCAGTGTCCGGTTCAGAGATAAGCGTTTTCCACTATCTATGACATCACTTCAGGGCTCAGGAGAAACGTGAGGACATCCTGGAAGCAGGGAACAAGGAGAAGCAAAATCAGGTCCACTCTCAGTATGTGAATCTTTTGGAAAATGTAAAAACTAAGGCTGCAATAAGTGTCACTGCTAATATTTCAGTGCCACGAATGTTAAATGAACCTCGTGATTTTGCCCAGAGAAGCTGGGGATACCCCGTCCTTGAAAATGTTGGGTTGGATGGTGCTTTGAGCAACCCCGTCTAGTGGCAGGCGTCCCTGCCCATGTCAGTGAAGGTTCGAACTAGATGATCTTTAGGGTCCCTTCCAGCCCAAACCATTCTGTGTTTCTATGATTTTGGAAAATAAAGAAACACTGAAACTCAGTAAAAGACCTGGGAAAAAAAAAAAAAAAAAAAAAAAAAGAGCTACAAAATGAAATACACGGCTCCCTGCCTTGGCATGCCCTCTGTGCTGGCCTGGAGGAAAGATGAAGGTTTCCCCACATGGCAGTAGTACCCCTGCTGGTTAGTGTTTGACAATGTGCCCCCAACCCAGTGACACCAGAGGTTGATCAGACTGCTTCTGTTCTTGGAAAACCAAAAATCAACTTGTGCCAGGATCAGAAGTCACAGCAGATGTGGTGTCATCCAGCCACCAACATGAGAGGGCTTTAGGGGATTATCATCATTGCTGAGATGAGATTACAAGAGATGCTGCAGACCTCGCATGTCCAAGCTAAGCACATCCTCTGCCTATGCCTTGCAGACACCTGCACCCTGCACCAAGCTCAGCCCTCTTGCAACCACCCAGGTCACCAGGCAGCATCTCTTGATTCTCCTGAGGATGTTCTCAAAGCAGGGTCTTTCCAGAATCTGAGGGGAGCAACTCTTTATATTTATAAAAACTAAGACCAGTCATGTTGGAAACAAGCGGTCTGCAGGAGACAGATTTTGATGCATTCCACCACAGCACAGAAATTGCCTAACATTTTTAAACATGTTAAGGGCTAACAGCTGAGCATCTATCTGGCATCAAAAAGACTCATTTGCCACAGGAACTGCAATTAACTCAAAATAAACAAGAAGTTCTCACAAAGACAGAAGGCTCCTGATTAACTCCTTAAATAAGAAAGAGCAGGGTACTGTGCTAGGAAGTTAAAAGATTGAGTTTAACAAAAAATTCAGCGTTGACACAGCCCCAGTGGTTCAACTCAGCACACAGTAGTAGCAAAACCTGCTTTAAGCCCCAGCCTGTGTTACTTGTGAACAAACAAATTTGCTGGCAAAAGGCTTTCGACTCCCTATAGAAGATGTCAAAATACTCTAGTGCAGAGGAGAGGAAATAGATATGACATGAAGCAAGGTATTCTCCTTTGCAGTGCTCTGAGGAAGACACAGGTTTCATGCAACTTCTCATTTTGAAACTTCACTGTGACCAGCTTAGAAGGCTGAATTTTTAGTAGTGTGGACAGAAGTCAGCTGCCTGAAATGTTCAGCACACCCAGACCCAGGGAGAAGGATTCAGACCTCTCAGGCCACAGATCCCACATCTTTTTCTTCCCCTTCTCAGTTCAAGTACACTGCCAGCATTTGGGGAGAGTCATGATGGCAGTACACACAAAACAAGCCAGCAGAGGCAGGTACACCACAAATAGTACATGTACAATACTTTGACAGCAACTGCAGTGTGGCCACATTATGGTCCTACCCCATCTTTCCCTACATACTAGAGTCTCTCAGCTACCAAAGTTAAAGGAACATTTGTGCTATTCATTTCATACTATGGAAACTGAAAAGCCCTGTGAATGGAAACATATGGAAAATAGAGCCCAAGACATACTTGATAGCAGTGTTCCCCTGTGTGAAAATAATTCTTTTGCCTGGAGTCCAACACTGCTATATGTCAACATTAGCCCCAGACCAAATGAGAGCCTTTTCCCAGATGCTGTGAAGCAGTGCCAAAAAGTCTCCTTTCCATCCAGCTTTAAGAGGTAACACTGTGATTACAAACACCCACGGATGATCAAAACATAAGAGCTTCTGGTCAACATGAAGAACACAGCAATATTCACGTCTTGAACATTGAACATAAAGCCCAGCATATTCACATACTGCCACCTTCCAGTCTGATCATGGATAAAAAATGTTCATGTAAGTATAACCCAAGCAAGATGTTAAAACTGTTCGTATTTTTTGAAGATTGTGTATTTTAATTACAGAGACTCAAGGCCACAGGAGACCCTGATAGTACACAGGAACCCCTAGGGAAGGCTTAGTACCACTTAAAACAGCTTTTGATGGAACTAACTTGGGGCAAACTTGTACAACAGCACCTTTATTCATCCCACTGGAACGGACCACAGAGGGGTTCCTCGGGATCAGCGCCAAAGGAGAAAAGCAAGCACGTTTCACATGCACCTGACACCAGTTGCCCATCACTGATGGTTCTCACTAATATTAGCCCCCAACACACACCACCACATAAAAATCCAATTTTCTGAGGTGAAAAGACCCAGATGCTCACGTCACATAACACCAAGACATTTTGCTGCACTCCATTAGTTGCCTGTTTTTAAAAGTGAGAAGAGTAGGACAACAGCAAAACAGTTTGTTCTCTCAAGAGATTTAAGATTTTTCTTCAAAATCTTCTTTTAATGTCTGATTATTAAATAAAATAACCCAGGATACAATGTATGCATTTTACTTAACAGAAGCAGTAAGGGATGAAGTACATTCTCACTTCCTTCTCCTGTACATCTTCACTTCCAAAATAAGAACTTCCTACTTCACCAAGACACTTACTTTAGAAAAACTAGAGTCTACAACCAATCTCAGAAAGATCAAAAAAGCAGAGTGGGGAGGTGGCTTGATTTCTTTGGGGTTTGCTGTTTGTTTTGGGTTTTTTAGTTGCTAAAATGAATTTACAACTTTCAAGATACAAGGCAGAAAAAACACCTTTACTAACAACAAACATATACACAAACCTGCCCTTTACAATGAAGTCATATGCAGGTATTACACCAGCTAGAATGTGACTTTTGATAAGTCCTCTTTTGTAGTGTTTCACACTCAAACAAGCAGCCTAATTCTACAGACCAAAGTCTATTCAAAAAAGAAAATCAGAAAATCACTCAAATCAAATATTCATATCAAGTTTGGTTACTTTATTTTTCATCTGTGCAGTCAGTTAAAAGAACAGTTAATGACGAAAACAGACAACCACAGAATCTTTAGGTACAGTTCTGTAACACTGAAGATGGAAATGACCACACTGAACACATTCTTTATGCTGGTCATTTCCAAATGAAACAGTAAGGACATACACAGGTCTAGTTCAGTGTAAAACCTGGTATTAAGCAGCAATGTGATCACAAATTGCAACACTGTCACATACAACACAGGAAATTACTGCTTATTCAAAGTTACACAGCCCCTGCAACAAAGATGATATATTTAAAATATGAACCCAAAATACATTCAAGATAATGGCTGCAACAATAAGGCAATAGTTTTAAAAATAGATCCCACTGAACAAAACAAGACCAACTGTGTCACCTGTTGCCTTCATAAGGTTTCAGACTTGGACGGGTGAATTAAAGTTTAAGTGCTTACCCACCACTATCATTTCAGAAGGACACTGGTAACATCACCTGAAGACATGAGTGACTGCCAGCAATCACAACCCAGGTCTTATCACAGGTATGCATCCCATACACACAGCTTCGCTCTTACATGTTTGCATGAAGGGCCCTGTACAAAGATTTCACTACAGCTTCCTTCAAGAAAAATCATCCCTTGATGGAAGACATTAGCATTTCAAAAGTCCTCCAAACCACATTATATAATATACCTTTGGCCTGCTACTAGTAAGATCATTAAAGCTATACACTAGGCAGACAGTGTTATTGGCAGATACATCACAACAACATTAAAAAAAATAGCATCAGCTGTTTAAAAAAAAGAAAGAGACTGAAAATAACTTTGGGGAGTGAAATGTACACCTACAGACAGCATGGAAGGGAGAAAAAAGTTGTTTGGCTAGAGCAGATGAGCTACCCAGAGGTTCCACATCCATCTTATTGCATATTTGATTGGTGTCCGCATTCAAACCCACTCGGATTTCTCCTTCATTATCTTGCTCCAGAGTCTTAACTGTTGCACCTTCAGAGCTACCCAGAACTAGCCATGTATATTGCCATAATTTCACATTTCTTCACAGCTCCTAGAAGCAGGGACTAAGTTACTGTTTTTTAGCCAGGGACACTACAGGCATCAGCCTTTTGCTGTCTTCTGTGCACTACAGTCCAGGTAAAGTGAAGTGCAGTGAAGTGTCAATATCCTATGTCAGTACAGAGTAAGTATCTTTAATTGTAAGCCTATCTTAGCAAAGCTTACTATATTAGCAAAGCTTAAGACAAAGATGTTAATTTCTTAAGAAAAATGTCTCAGTACTTGATTAGCACTGCTAGACTGAAAGTCTCACCATGTGACAAGACAAGCACACAAGAAAATTGCGGCATTAAGTTGTGTGAGGCAAACTGAAAGCAGCAGGGAATAGAATCTGATTGCTTTTGCTCAGTTTGAATAAATGGGAATTTTACTAACTAAAAAAGAGAGAAAAAAAGAAAAAACAATCAACCATCATGAGACATTCCCTTGCCAGCACACAGGGCAGAGGAGGAGACAATCAGTATTTCAACATGTGTTTACAGGATATGTGTATAGCACTGCCTAACCATGCTTCAAAATGTAACCTTATGCTTAATATATACAAGCTAGCAAATGAAACAAAGTCTTTTAGATTCCAATGGAAAGTCAGGGCTGATCTTATTTTATCTATTTTAATACTGAAACATCCAAATAATTTTAAGAAGTTAATGCCCCTCATTGGATTTTGATCACTGTTCAAAACTGACAAACTAAAACATAAAGGCACTAACAGAGTGCTCTTTTCCCAGATGTAGGCCTAGTTGATGAAAAACCTAAATGCTGCTGGTTTTAGCCAGATAACTGAACAAAACCACAATCTGGAAGCCATAGGTTTAAGCTTCTTAACAGCTGAAAATACAAGACCAATTTTAAAGTCCTGATTAAGTTTTTATACATGGAACAGTGATCCAAACACTACCACATATCCAAACCTTGAGAGAAAACTGAAGCTGTTCAAGACGAGACCTGTTGGTAGTTCTCTCTCATACACACATCAGAGGTGGTACATGCATGTTCCTCCTCTTTCCAAAATCTCATGCATCAATCTTCAGAGCTGCTAGATAAACAGAAGTGGAGCTCTTCATTCTGAAGTGAGATGTCAAAATAGCTGTAGAACTCATCCTCAGAGAAAACAGGAGCAACTACTGATTACTGGTAAAAATCCGTAAGTCCTCCAGCAAACATGAGGTACTGAACTCCCAGCTGGAACACTGTCAGAGGGTCCCAGCGATGTCTGACAAACTGGTAAGAGAGTTTTAACTGCTTCTAGGAAAAAGTTATGTTAGATACCAAATACCTGATGTAAAGGTGTACAAGGAGAGCTAAGAGAAGTGCTCAATATCCAAATATCAAAGATGACACTTCAGAATTTGAAACAGTGAGTAGTGCATAACCCAGGTACCTTCCCGTCTCCAGCACAGGTTGGACTTGGAGTAAAAGGTTCAGGAAAAACATTCAGAAGCCTAGCAGGACTGTTTAACTTAAAATCCTCCTTATATATCAAAACCAAGAAAACAGGTCTTGTCATCCAATTGATTTCTTTGCATCTCCTTTTTTTTTAAAAAAGGGGAGAAAATAAAAACCTCCAAATCATGTGCACCTAACAGGCTTTTTCATATTTCATTTATACTTTTTATATATACAAGAACTTAACTAAAATCTCACTTTTGAATACATTCTAAAGCAGGATATTCTTTCAACTGATTTTTTAGTTCCCGTGCTTTCCCAAGGTTGAAAAAATATATATATATATTCATATACACCTAAGGAAATAAAACTCAGTTTCACTAGATGTAGTTACAGTGCTGTAAAGAAAAAATAATTTATAAACTATTTCAAGTCTGAAATGTTTACTATGTTCAGACTAATGCAAAAGCTAAGTCTATGGTCCAGAACCTGTTCTTCACCTGCGTGCTTAGACGGGAGATACAGGAGCTCAGCATTTTTGTGATGGAGATTTCTCTCCACCCCTCCATTCTTCCAGTATTCTGTGACTTGCTGCTGAAGCCCCCCCTGAACCTCTACCGCAGCAGCATCATCCATCGGTAGCTCAGAAGCACAGGTTCACAGGGATCAATGTTACCTCAGGTCAGTTTCTCAGTAAGATCACACCACTGGAGGATGCAGTGCAGAGGTGTTAACCATTCACAGTTACTCAGAAGTTCAGTGGAGTACTTTTAAGTCGTGTCTTCCGTAGGTGCCCTTCGCTGCCGAGCCGATTTCTGTCTCCCTCTCGGATGAGAGGGCGGAGTTTCCTGTTCAGTTTCAGTTTCTGAAGGCTCGTTGTCTCCCTGCTGGGACCCCGTATCACCTATCAATTCTCTCAGGAATTTGAATTTAGACAAAAACAATTGCCAGACCACATACCATCCTGCAAAAGAAAGAAAAAAGGTAGTGCTTAGTTACTTCATACAAATTGATAGTCAGCTCTCCGGCAAAATTTATCACAAAAGAGAAAAAAATTTTGATCCGCTCCCATCCTCTATTTGCCAACCCAAACAGTCCTCCACAACACATCCACTCCTTTTTACAGTCCTATAAAAACCAACTCAACTTCATAAAGTTCCTCCTCATCCAGAAGCAACATTTAAGCTCCAGGAAAAGCCCTACACATTCCAAACTGAACTGCCATATCAAGTGGGTGAGTGCTCACCATCGCCATCACACAGATAAAGGTCTCAATTGTCAGGAAAAGATAAGTCCCGTGGTTAGATCTCAAACAAGGACTCAAGGATTCATTGCACAGGCACTGTGAAAGCACTAGAATTTCTCCCCTCACCCAGCAAACACTCCATTCTGGAAATTACATTTTAAAAGTTGCATTACATAATCACTATTAAGTACACTTGTTCATATCTTCAAGTTATTTTAATTTTATATATTTTATAATAAAGCCTATTCTGAAATGGACATGATCTTCCTTATATTCACTAGAAAACCACATTCCCCAAATTCCATGATATCCCTTACCATGCCTAAATCCCACTAAAATAAAATGAATGCTCTGTGGTAAAACTATGTTCTGCTCCACTGTTAAAATACTCCAGGTCCCAAAATTATGCAAATAAAGAGCCGAGATGGCCACATTTCTAGAATCTATCTTAAAAATTACACCTGCTGCTCCTCATCCTCTGTCTTGTCTAAGTGTTTCTGTAACAGGCAACTAAAAAAACTTGAAAAAGCAGATATAAATATATCTAAACCTAAGCCAGAATCTCCATTATAAGAGAACCCACCAAACAGGAATACAACTTCTCTGTGAAATACAGTTAAGTGGAGCAAAATTTAAACAGCACATTGAAAACAAATGCTATACAAACATTGCTTGGAACACCAACACCCATCTGGCCTGCACAGGTTTATATATTAATAGTCCCATTCTCAGTTCGGTTCTTGTCAGCTATTTAAGCCTATACTGCTGACCTATTCAGATATTAAGAGCCCTATTTTACAGGGAAAAACTGTCCTCCCAATTACACACCTTCCAGCAGAAGTAGACTTCTGGGAATGGATAACAGGACATATTAGAAATGGGGGAGAAAGCCTAACTAACTAACTAATAAATAAATAACATTTATATAACCACAGCACCTCTGTATTTCTTCTTCCTCTGTAATCACAGTCAATACAGGCAATTTATTCCTTATGACAAAAACAAGATCACACCCTTCTCCTTCTTCCTGGAATACTTTTCACATCCTGCAGTTTCTTTAACTTCAGTAACCTCTTCTCCTGAGTAAACTGAAGGCAAGCTTTTATATGAAAACCTTTCATAATCTAAATTAATTCCTAGAGCCTACACAACTATTTCATTTCCCATGAATACCTAAGTCATTAAATGACTTGTGATTAAATTGAATCTGATGTCCTGCAAATGCATTACACTCTCTTGCACCTAAAAAAAAAAAAAAAAAAAAAGGATGGTAGGTGGCTGAGTTTGGCTTCTCTTTTCTTTCAGAAGTAAAATCTGAGGTAGCAGCTCTTCGGAAGGTGCTTCCATTGAAAGGGGAGAGGGAGGAGGATGAGCCAAAAATATTCAGGGTGATCCCAGAAGGGTTTTAGGGCCCTTTACAGAAGCATGACTTCAGTATATTTGGTGTACATAAACATTCCATAAAAGGATGTATTTTAACTTAAGCTAAATAAAGTGAACCACATGATTCCTCTATCACTGCAAACAGGCTACTTAATACCCAGAATTACTACCGGGTGTGTGTTGGGGAAATACTAAAGAATGAACAAACTTCATTCACACTCTCAAGAAAAACAGCATTAATTTCTTTTCAGTGCTTGGTCTGAGTTAGAGAGCAGAGCAGAATGGTCTAAGTATCCAAAACCCCAAGTACCATAAATAGACTTTGGACCTCTATAGCCACAGACTACAACACAGTGTAAATAATCAGACAACAAGATTGGTTCTAGCAAGCAAACAAACAGACCAGTGGTAACAGGCAGGTGAAACAAACCACAGTGCACCGGGGTGAAAAGAAAATTGCAACAGGCTTAGCCAAAGGTAATAGTGGGAGGGCAACCAGGCTTGAAAACCAGAATTTCAAAAACCTCACAAGGTCTCCTAGCCAGTGTCAGAAACGTTTTACGTACAAAGTAATCAAAGTAGAAAGATTTCTTTCTTTCACTTGCTCTAGTTACTGTGCCAGCTTGGATGAAAAGTTAAAAAAAAATAATAAAAAAAAAAATCCCAAAACAAACACACTTGTCCAAATCAAGACTGCCTCTTCAGCCGAGCCTCTCTGTCACCTCACTGTTACTAAATAAAGAAGAATTTCATTGGAAATAACCAGACTACTAAAGAATAAGTCGTTCTGGGTAAGAAAAAAATCTCTCCAGCAACAATATCCGCTAAATACATCATTAAACAAAACCACACGCACACAGACACAAAGCCTGGAAGCAGATTCATATTGTCTCTGATCAGAAGGCAATGCATTTTCTATTACTTTCTGATTCTCTTAAGAATATTGCAAAATGGTAACACCCAGCACTGTGCCATACTGAACTGTGTTTAAAAAGAAAAAAGTAAACTAATTTAAAATACACACACAAAAAAAGGAAAATAGGCATCTCTAGGCATTCTTGCCTATATGTAGCTCAGTTCAGCTTTGCAGGTTTTTTGCTGTAGAGCTCTTCCTGGACAGGTAACTGACACCATGGGTTTGCATCTCTAACACCTCCACTCTGTTCAGGCAAGCTGCTCTCAGAGAAGTCCTACTGGTTTAGCTTCACCACACACAAAACATTTCATTAGAATTAGTCTTTCAGTGCTTGCTTTATTTTCTTTAGCTATTTGATTTACCTTTTAAAATCATCCTTAGCTTGACTGAAGGAATCAGGCTGTGGAAGCCAAACAGCACACCCACAACACGCCTTCAGCAAACAAGCAGTGATGACATACAGACTATGATACATATTTCTACACTAATTGGCGAAAGAAGTTGCCTCTCAAAGCAGTAAGCCAGGTCAAACACACATCAGCACAGCACAAAGCAAGGGATCCAGCTCTTGATGTAGCACATATCTGAATCCAGTGTTGCAATCTTCCAGTGTTTTGCAGCTGGGCAAAACAGCAGCTCCCAGCTTTGTAGAGTTCAGTACTCATTAAAAGCTGGGAGCCAGCATCTCACTCAAAAATGCCACAGCCAGATGCCATGCAAAGACATGTAAGCCACACCTGGTACCGTGCCATCAGTATGTCAACCCGTCTCTAACAAAACACGATGCAATGTGTTTGTGAAGATGGGGCTGTGAGTCAAAGCCTTTGACTAACACAGAGGATGTGTGTAACATCCATGCACTTCAGATGTTAAACAGATCTTATGATTTGACTAGACTTCATCAAAACTACTTTTTCTGTTCCTTCCCACATCAGCTCTTGGTTCTTTGTAAAGGGGAAGGAAGAAACAGTGACCCAACTACAGAGTTACTCCCGCTCCAAAAGTGAAGGATAACAAGTTTCAGGCCCATGTATTTCAATCACAGTTCACTGTCTTGTATGCAACAGCTAACTGAGTTTTCTTTATTGGAGCACATTTTCCTCTTCCATTTGAATCAGGAAAAGCAAGCTAAAGAAAACCCCAGGGTTAATATGGAGTGCTGGGGAAAAGCAACTTGATTTTTCTTATGTGAAATACAAATGAAACCAAGAAAGGCAGGACGGTGATGCAATAACTGCACAACCCAGAGAAGATTGAACTTTCAGTTCTGACCCTGCTGAGGAATTCCTGTGCAGTCTTGCAAGATGATTTTACTTCTGTGTCCCTACTGATTTGAAAATAGGATCCTGTCATGCCAGAACATGGGTACTAATTTAGAACTGGGGTATCACCATGGTGAATGTTGCCTATATTCAAATGCTGAAGTGTCCATCACAGAAAATCCTAAGCAGCTACAGCTGCAAAAAAATGAGAATGGAGCTAGAGACGCTAACCTGAAATTTGTGAGAACAGGGTTCTTCTCTGAGCTGTGTTAGACAACTCCAGCAACCATGCACAAGCCACTTCATCCACATCTCTGAAAAAGTGCAACACTAGTATACTGACTGCCCTAGTGGATAGCTTTGCTATGGAGAAGATCAGCCTGAAGGAAGCACTCTGACACTGGGATAACAGAGGACATCAGGTGACATGGTGCTTGGCTCTGCACAGTTCCTTAAATCTGCTCCCATTTAATGCAACACTACCACTTGCTGCTTGCTGACCGAGCAAAAGGAAACTGGCTTTCTTCTCATCTCCCATTTATAACAGTTTCAAAACTCAACTTCAAATTAAAGGATATTTTCTCTTTATAAGTGGTCTAAACAAGCATGACTTTCCTCATCTGTTAAGGTAATTCCCAAGAATCACTCACTGAAGATAGTTACAAAACTGTTTAAACAAAGCATTAAAGAAAAGTTATTCAATCAGAATTTAGGGCTGAAACGTTTTCCCATCTGCAACTGAATTCACACTTGTGAAGTGAACCACACATCCATTTCAGCACTTAAGAGTTACATGATTTTTTATTTTAAGGTTGTATGTCTCAATCTGCATTTCATTAGCCTCTTTTGCCAAATGAGATGAACGTTTCCATCTGTTCCAGTGAATGTACTTTGGCAATTTCACTTGGCTTCATGCATTACTACACTGGGAAAATAAAACAAATACACAGAGGTAAGCAGCACTAGAATTCACCTTGGCTGGTATTCTATCTTATCCTATATCCTTGACTATTTACAAGTTCCTCCCATCTCAGAAGTACATGGAATACATAAAAGCAGCAATAAGACCACCAGAAAATCAGAAAAGGTAGGAATAAAAAAAGTGGGAGCAAGTTATCTTAGTCCCACTTTTAAAAGAGCAGCTGAAAATCTGCTGTGTTTACAGTACCTCAATGGTTTCTATGTCAGATGTGATCAGTTTACAAATGCTAGCTGCAAGCTTCCCCTGCTTCTTAACTAATTCAGATTAACACTGAAAGTAGCAGTTGCCAGCATCCAGACATGTTTTAAAGAAAAGGAAATCAGGTCATTTATTCAAACTACATTTACAGACATAAATGCCTAATTCACACTGCTGAAGAACCAGCCAGAGTAACTTCTGATAATTTGTGCTCTGGATTTTGTCTTTTCACTTTGAAAATATATGGTAAAATAAATGTTTTTTCTCATTATTTACGTTTTGATAGCACTTATCACATCATATGTGAATGGGCAGAAACCCACATGATCCCAGGATGTTTCCTGGATATTTAAGTTTATTACTCTCTGCAGGCAATCACACCATGTGTCCTCTTATGAGCCACTCAAAATCCAAGTCCCACCTCTTTACACTCTTTACCCCTCTTCTCATAAGGCTGTTTCAACACCTTTTGTCAGATGGCTGGAAAATATTCTCATCATCAGATCAGGCTTACTCCAGATTATATCCAGCCCTTTCTATGTCAGATTTGTCCATTAATTTGTATGTCTCACTGGCTGGGCTTTGCTCATATCCTGTCACACACACAGCACTTAGGCAGCTTCTTCTCCACCTTCTTACCAACAAGTCACTATTCTTTCCAGCCTTCCCAGGGAAACTGCCTGTCACCAGCACAGATAAACAACTAAGTTCAAAGTACTCTTTTTTTTTTTCTTTTTTTTTTTTTCCTAGTAGTGGTCTTGACATTGTTTTCCTTGAATATTTTCCATGGCAAGAAAAGTATAAGTGTATAACCAATATGAATTAATTAATAAATGCTGAGCTGTAATTATTGAAAAATAATTACAAATACTATAAATCACTATCAAATCCCACTGAGACACTTCTAACATGGTAATGGTTCAAATTCCTCCCCAAAAAAACCCAATGAATGTGTCACAACCTTCCTGTGTTCAGTACATCTGAAATCTAGGTGACTTTTAAGCAGTCATTTTATAAAGTCTGACACTGATTAAAGTAAAATATAATAAAGGATTCAAAGCAAAGTAATCATAGAGTTCAAAATGAATATCCAATATGTAACTCCAAACAGTTAGGTATTTACAAGCCACTTAAAGTTATTAATTACTTCTGCTTTCTTTAACCAAGAAAGCACTAGGCAAATGATTATGTTAGCAGCCAAATTTAGTGCTTAGCATTTCAATTCCATTTGTCATATACAGACAAAAACAGAAAGGCCTGAGGGAAATGATGCTTGTTTCTGAGCTTGAACAGCAGGTTGCAAAATTGTATTACTCTTTCAGCAAGATACTAAGCAAAGATCTTATATGCATACTTAAATATAAAAACCCTAGCAATTACTGCGCTGCATCTTCTAAAAGTCGAAAAGTGGCCAGTCAATACCTAATGAGGGTAGAGAAACTTGAATAAATATCTACTTAGGTCACTGTTTAGTCTGTAACAACAGACAGTACAGGACATGCAGGAAAAGAGCACAAGACCAAGCAAAGCATAGCCTTGCAGTTCCAGTTATCAGTATTTCACAGATTTCCTCACCCAAGACAACGACCAAGATGCTGACCTTTCTTCCAGGAACTTTAAATGACAGAAGTTTCAGCATCCAATATATTCCTTGCTAATGAGCTTGCAAATTATTTTCCCATTGTGTAAAGGGCATTTTTTTTGTTTTCAGCCTGTTGCTTGACCATTTAACTTCATGTACTCCATCTCCTCTTATTCCAGTCTTGACAGATCTAACCTGTTTAGAGTTTCTTCATGCAGAAATAATTTCACAGCTCTCAACAAAGAATTGCTAAGGAAATTTAATTGTCTTTTTAAAAAGAAACTAGGATTTCAATTTTTTAATGAGTTAATACACTTTAACAAGAAAATAGACTGGGTGAGACACATGCACCAAGATGGTTCCTATAGCAGTACAATGACATTTTCTCTCCTGTTTCAGGCTTCTAATGTTTTATTTGCCTGTTTGTTAGCTACAAAAGCATTACAGAGATACTTTGGAAAAATGCTTGCAGTTACTTCAGTTTATCCTCTCTTTGGGATAATAGCCACTCAGTTTGATTCCATTATATTTCTCCACACAAAATACATGTGTATACATTTCACACATTCTATGTGCCTTACTTCATACATGTTAATAGTGAGTGTCACTTCCCATTTCACTATCCACTTCCTTGATAATGCAAAATATTTTCACAATGCTTTGTCTTTTGACAACAATTAGCAGTTTTTAAACTATTAAACATCAGTCTTCATTTTGCTCCCTCAGTTTTTCAGAGACCACTTGTAAACCCACCTGTCACCAAGGTGCAAGGTAGGATTCTAAGTGGTTCTAAGTCTCACAAGACTCCCATCACATATTATGGCATAGTTTGAATTTGCTGGTGTGGTTTTTGTTTACTTTGAGAGCTCCAAGTTCCGCATATTGGCCACAACATTCACACGCTGCACTGCTGATACCTTCCAAGAACTCCAACAGATCTGGAAGTCATCCCTCCCATTGAAATAAAACAAACAAAGCAAGTCTTGGATGAATCATCAAAGTTGGAAGAAACTTTTAAGATCATCCAGTCCGACCATTCACCCAGCACTGCCACTATAACCCCTAAATCACTAAAACATCACCCAGAGCCACATTCACCTCTTGAACACCTCCAGGGATGGTGACTCCAGCACCTCCCTGGGCAACCTGTTCCAATCCTCGACCACCCAAACACTGAAAAAATGTTTTTCTCATATCTAATCTGAATCTCCCCTGTCTCGGTTCAAGGCCATTTCCCCTTGGCCTCTCACTGCAGGCACAGCAGATGGAGAAAACCTCCTAAGAGCTGCCTTTAATCCATTCTAGCAAGCAGCTCTCACAAGCTGAGGGATGCCAGTCCCAAGTTTACTTCCGGCAATCACTGGCATTTCAGACCGGTAGAATCCGCACAGGGTGACTGCTCAGGAGACCCATCACTAAAAAAAGCCCTCAGTTTCAGAGGAAAAGCCGAATTAAATACCCAAGTAAGGTTCCGGCAGCATATCAAGGCTAGAAGTGACTCGGGAACAAAGAGAAGAGGGCGCTGCGCACCACACACGCTCCCCCACACGCCGGGGCACGGTGCCCTTTTCCTTCCCTCAGTCAATCGGAGCCAAGGGGAACCACCACAGATTGCGAGCCCGGCGCGGCGGTGCGAGGGCGGCCGGGGAGCACCAGCACCGCCCGCCGCAGCCGGGCCAGCAGCCGCCCCCCCGCGCCCCAGCTCTCACCGCACAGCATGAAGAGCAGCACGCAGGCCAGCGTGGCCACGATCACCAGCAGGGTCAGCCCGATGCTCTGCCACATGGCGCGGCCGGGGGAAGCCGACGGGGGCCGGGCCGGGCCGGCGGCCGCGGCAGCCCCGCTCCCGATCCTCCTGCTGCCGCCGATCGAGCCGGCGGGCAGGCGGGGCGGGGCTCCCGGGGCATCGCGCTGGCGCGGGGCGGTGCGCGAGACATGCTGGGAGTTGTAGTTCGCCTTCCTCCTCGGGGGCCGGAGCGGAAGGGGGATCCCCGCCAGCGAGGACTACAAGTCCCGGTGTGCCCTGCGGTGGTGATGGCGGGGGGCGGTGAGGGCTGTGTGAGGGCACGGGGAGCGGCTGTTGTGGTAAAGCCCAGGGGCGGCAGCTGGAGCCCAGAGCGGGGCAGAGAGCCCGCAGGACACACGGGGTTGTGATTCAGGGCCGAGCTGGACGGGGCTCTGAGCAGTTTGGTGGAAAGTGGCCCTGCCCAGAGCAGCGAGGTTGGAACTGGATGATCTTTAAGGTGCCTCACAACCCAAACCGTTCTATGATTCCATCACTCTGACTTAGGTTTAGGGATGGGGCAAAGTGATCTCTTAATCCTCTTTCTCCCTCTTGCCATTCCTGTCCTTGCGTCCCCCCAGTAGGATCGTACGAAGGGACAACAGGAGTATCCAGGCCTCAGTCAAGGAAGCGGTTCTACATCTCGGCGTGGTTCGAGCTCCACCTGACCTTGGCTCTTGCCCTCTGTTGACGTGAGGTCAACAACTCTGGTGGCACATCAAAGCTGGCCCTTCCCACTTAAAAGAAATCTGAGGAAATAGAATCTCTCAGAACTGTGAGATAATCTTGATTGTGATACGGACTTTGCTGTTAGCACTGGAAAAAAGTTATAGCTTTTCTTGGTAGTGTGCTGGTTAATGTTTCTAAAACTACTGGAAACGTGTGTAAATCCAGTACTACAGAAGCCTAGTTTCCCATGGGCATGCCACCATTGTAGTGACACGTCGGAGAAAGCTAGGCCAGTTTTTAGTTTCTTTTATGTAGTATTTAAAAAACTCCCTGGTTAAGCAAAACTAAAAATTCATTGTTTTCCTGGACTCTGAGCATGCCACATGCATCCTCCTTTCAACCTACCTGTAAACCAAAATTTCCTGCATGTGCAGTCCCACATACACATCCTTAAATTTGCTGTCACTTCACCAAGAACTAGAACCAGAGTTCTTTCTTTCTCATCCTAGCCTTCTTTTCCCAACATTCCAAGCCCTGTTAAATACTCTGCCTGGAGTATTAAACCACTTAGCATGTCTTTTGCAAGTATCATTTAATTTGAAACATGTTTTCTGTTATTTTCGAAGTTTTAAGTTTGACATGACTCCCAATCTGTAAATGTTATTACAAGTCTCGCCTCAGTACTTGTTACATATACTTAAGCAAGGTTTCTTTTGTACTGCAAACAAAGCAAAGTAGTAACAGTTGCTACCATATCATTTTTTAAAAATAAGCTTCCTCCTAGCTGCACTGTTCTGATTTTTTGCTTATCATCTGCAGTTAGAGTAAGTTCTCTGGTTATGGGACTGCTACCTTCTCTTTTCTGTAAAATAGCTGACACATTTTAGAGCTATTAAAATATTCCAAATATGTCATCCTATGGTTCCAAACTGGAATACTACTACTACTACTACTACTACTACTACTACTACTACTAATAATAATAATTTCACATCACATCCCCAAGCATTGCAGAACCACACAGCATTAGGAACTGAAGAAATAATTAATCTGGAATCAAGTAATTTTTGGAGCAATAAATATATGTGATCAATGTATATAGGCCTTGAATATACATGCATATATATATACACACACATACATGATCAAACATATATAGTACTGCTCAAGGCAATATGGAATTTCGGCACACAGTGATTCTTGGGTCCTGTGTCCCATGCAGGGCCAGGAGTTGGACTCGATGATCCTGATGGGTCCCTTCCAACTCAGCATATTCTATTATTCTAATAGACTAGGAAGTAAAAAATGAAAACACGTAGCAATTAGAGTTATCCTATGTTCTGTACAGGTAAAAGCCTTCTAATCAATGTATATTCAGTTTGGAAAACCTTAATTTTACTTATTTAGGTGTCCCTTTCTCTAGTTCATTCAGCAGGCTTGTCACCTTGTTGAAGGCTATCAGGTGAGTTAGGCATAATTTCCATAAATCTGTGTTGACTAGTCACAATTACCTTGACATTCATGGTTTCGGAGGCCACATGAATTCCAGGAGGATTTTCTCTATGACCTTTCCAGGGACTGAGATGAGGGTCACTGGCCTGTAGTTCTCCAGACCTTCCTTCTTGCTCCTCTTGTAGACAGAGGAGATGCTTGGTTTCATCCAGTCTCCAGTATTTCACAGCCTTGCAGTGACATCAGCCAGCTCTCTCAGCAGCTGAGGACACAGCCTCTCAGGCCCTGTAAACTTAAGCTATTTCAGTTTTGTTTGAGTGTCCCCTAACCTGGTCCTGCTCCACTGAGGATAAGTCTTCCTAGCTCCAGACTTTACCTCTAATCTCTTGCCTGAGACTGAAGAATGTCAGTATGGATGAACTACTGAAATTGTCCTCAGGACAGACATAAAAAGGTCTTTCTGGCATAGTGGCCAGGGCACTTCAATAGGGGATAGATCTATAGGTGAGGGGTAATTGGGAGTGTTACGCCATAACCAAGCCATGAGATACAAGAATAAACTCTTCCTCCTCCAGCCATTTGGTCAGCACAGTCTTTGTTATTCTATATTTCCCAATGCATTAAATAAGCCCTTTATTTTGAGCCACTTTGTGTCAGTTAAGATTTATATGCAGATCTCCATCTGAATGAAAAAACCCAAACATATTATGTGTATTTTACCTACGACTTCTCTTCAGATGAAAGTTAAATGACACGAATAAATACACATCTATCCCACTAGGTATCATTTAATGCACCAATGTGCTAAAATCTGTACAATAGCAATGATGATGCACTTGGGATAGGTGAGCTGCCATGTGAATATTGTTGTTTGTCAAAACCACATAAAATCACCCAGAAAAGAAAACAGAACTACTGTTGGACACATATGTGACCAGGTTTTCTATTCACTGAAGTTCAGATGCAAGGTTACTTATACAAATCTAATCTTGGTGTACCGAGTTCCTTAAGTGTATATGTGTGATGCAGTCACAGAATTGAATATAGCTCATCCATTCCCTGAGGAGGATGGAAAAATCTCACTCATGACATTATGACCTTTTAGTCATCCTCTTGTTACATGCTCACTGCATACTATTGATAGTCTACATTGAACACTTTTTCCTGTGATGCTCAACACTTATCAATCATCCCACATCTTCTCTCAGCATGTACAACCACAGGCACACTGAGATATATTTTGGGGGGATGAAAAAGAGGATGCTCAGGCCATCAGGCAGCAGTGGACTGAAGCACCAGACTGGTGAGGGGGCACTCAGGGGGCCTCTGCCCAACAGTGCACCAAACCATGGGCTGGCTCACAGCAGCAGCTTTTGACACGTTTCCTCAAAGCAGCAAGGCCCCACAATGCTGTGAATAAGACAGCTAAAGACTCTTTAGCGCAGGGAAGAGGGGTGCAGATGCTGAGGGCACAAATATTATTTTCAGGGTGTGAGAGCTGATGCATCTAGACCAACCAGTTATTTCACAGCAGCCAGTTAACCACTGTTTGTGTTTGCATAGCAAGACAAGGGGAGGGATCTTATTATTCTTCCTTCACCTGGGAGAGGGCTGAGACAGACAGACACATTTGAAGTATCAACTGATTTTTGATTGCCACTTCTGGCCTGCTTTTGAGCTGGCTTGTGGGGAAAATATCATGCCTCCCTTTATTTGTAGCACAGCTTTTGCTGTTGTCGGGTACTGCTGCAAGTGCTCACACTTGGTTACCTAGAGGGAGACAGCAGAAGGAAGAATTACATCGACTAGCTATAAAAACTTACATGTAAAAAACATAGAAACTATTCTACATAAGGCATTTATTGTCCTGAAAAAGAATTTCAGCCACTTAGTTTTTGAGGGGTTTTTTTGTCCTTTTCCAGATTCTTGCGTCATTCATGGCCTCCCGTTTGTTTATTATCATGCGTACCCTGCATTGATGAAGTGTGAGCCTTGCCGATGGCTATTGCAAAAAAGGCTTAGTAAAATTAATATGGGCAGGAAGAGCAAGTTAAAGTAATCCAGGTGGTTTTTGCTCTATGGTGTCCTCATTTTTTAATCCTTCTCTTGGCACGTACAGTATCTCTGAAGGTAACTGGCAACCATATCAATTACTGGAGCCAAAATAATGTATAGGAACTTAACTGCCTATCAGTTGTACCCCAGAAGCCAGACAGGTAGGTATAGTTCATGGAGAAGGTGCAAGTTGTAGCCCCTTCTGCTATTCAGAATGTACTTGTTGACCTTCCCATTTCTTTTGGCATTAATACACTTCTCTTTCTCTAGGTGGAAATACAGAGAAACAGCTTCCCCCTCTTTCCCTCTGCGTTACACTGTTACTCATGACACCCTGAGCTCTTGGATGCAGGACTCAACATAGCAAGACCATGGTCCCAAGCTGGGACCTCCACAAGCTACCCTAACAGCAAATACTAGTGGCTGTAAGAGAGAACATTCAGGTTCATCCACAACTCACAATTCACAGCAGTTAACACCCACACAAGTTAACACTCCTCACAAGAGACACGCAGACAGCAAAGTACTACGGTCTTTTGTAACAACTCACCTCCAGTATTTGCTTTTGAGCTCTCATACTTTCCCCAGTTCTTGGCTGACTTAAGTGAACAGCACAGACTGTTTGTGTGAAGATGATAAGCCTAAGAGGGATGAGAAAATTCTACTTACGTTAATTTATAGAATACAAAAATACATAACCAAACTGTATCTGTGATGGCAGCCAAGGACTTTTCCTGTTGCAAATGCTTTCCAGCTTTAGCCAAGCCTTTTAAGAGTAAACACCAGCAGTGCTGGTTTGTGTCCGAGAGAGGGTGCTAAAACAAAATATTTACTACAAAAACTTCAGAGCTCCACAATTGCTCGATTCAGTGCTTCTGCCTGCATAAATTTATTTTTACTTAGTTTTTATTTTACTTGCTCGCAGCTGACAATTTAACACAAGCTTTAGCTTTACAGACATATCACACCAGTTTATTTTCAAAGCTGAAAATAACATTTAGAAAGAAATAACCATACCAGAGAAGAACAAGGGAATAAACTCCCAAATTTTCAATTCAGCCTGATTACTCAGATTTGATTCCATGCAGTTTTATTACTGACAGTTCTGACTTAATAAAATTAATGAAAATTAACGAAAGTTAAATGAAAGAGGAGAAATTTAGGTTAGATATACAGAATAAATTCTTTACTGTGAGGGTGGTGAGGAACTGAAAAAAGGTTTCCCAAAGTAGCTGTAGATGCCCAACCCCTGGCAGAGGCCAAGGCCAGGTTGGATGGGGCCTTGAGCAAACTGATCTAAAGTAAGGTGCCCCTGTTTATGACAGAGAGCTTGGAATTAGATGATCTTTAAGGTCCCTTCCAGTCCAAACCATTCTGTGATTCTCTAAAATTCTGTCACACTGACTTTGTAACTCCCCATGGTGTCATTAGCAAAATCAAAATCTGCAGGTACATAACCATTGTCCCATGCCAAAAAAAATTAGAAAAAGAATGGATAACAGAAGAAATATATCCTCTTTCATCTGAGCTAGATGCTCAGAGACAGAAGAGACATTTTGCCAGTGAGTTAGATAGATGCTGCTGACTGGACAATTTTGTGAAACAGGCATGTCCTGAGTTTAAATTCCAAACTTTGGAAGAGGTCATGGTCAAGAGCAGTGACTGCTACTAGGTGCCATGGTAATGGGAGACAGAAAGGCTTTCCTGAACTTAAACTTTCTCCTGCTGATTGAGACTTAGTGGGAGCTGAGTGTTGGTGGTAGTTGAGTGATCAGTGGTACCTTGTCCACTCTGTTTCCTACTGAGCTACAAGCCCAGTGGGACCTATCAGCTCTGAAGTCATTGCAACTCAAAGGTGCTTTTCTTAAGATGCAGAGATATCCAAAACCTGACTGGGTACCACCTTGGGCAGCTGGCTGTAGGAGACCCTGCCTGAGCAGGTTGATTGGACCAGATGATCTCCAGAGGTCCCTTCCCACCTCAACCAGTCTGTGATTCTATAAATTAGGTAGTTTGTGATAAAGTACAACCTAGAACAAGCCCTGGACCAGCAGTGCTCAAGCTAAGTCCCTGTGGTATTGCACTTTGAACAGTGGTGGTTGTGTAACAGCTTTGCCCCAGAATGCAGTGCTGTTTAAATTGTCACTTCTTACTCTGCTTGTTTTCAGAGAATTTCAGCTGGAACTAAGCAAGTCTATTTGTTCATGTGTCAATTTATTTTTTTGCCTTTTATCTCAGGACAATATGCTGCTCAACAATCACTGAAAACTGGCTGGCAGAGGTCTGCTGTGCTTGCTGCTTGGCATATAACTAAATGGATGGCATCACTCTCCCCACAAAACATATGAATCCAAATCCTGCCACAGCCCTTAAATCTCTAAATTCAGGTCATTAGATAGGTGTTAAAAATATCCATAATGCTATTAAAGCTTCTCTTAGATGCCACCAGAATCCTATTGATTCTTCACTGGAGACACTATTGTTTTTGTAAAAAAAGAAAGTTGCTACCATAGAAGAAGACAGTTAAGGAAAAAAAAAATCAATTAGCATGAATATAATGTATCAGGAACAAGGAACTGAAGAAATTAGAAATGTGACATCTTTACCAAACTTGAATATATATTTCCTTTCTGTTTTAGACAAAGCAAAACAAGAATAAAGACAAAAATACCTTATATTACCATATACTTAGGTCTAGATTTGGCTTGACACACTAACCCGGATTTTTTTAGACTATAAAGAAATTGGAATAAAAATTGTGAAGCCAAAGCATTGCAATGCACTGGGTCACTTCTATGTTCCTCTGTCAGTCAGCTTCCAAACCTCTACTTGCTCTGCAGAGTTTTTTGGACAAAGGGGCAAATTTTCTGTTTAGAGAACAATTTCTGTGGGAACAAAATAGGTATGAAAAAGTATTTCTCAGTATTTCAAGGTGGTTTGTAATGACACATGAAGAATTAAATTAATAACCTATGAAGAAGATGAAATAGGGGGAAAACTGGCAGGTCAGCCTCAGGAATTGTGGGAGTTAGTGTAGATTAACATGATGGAATTTGGAAGCTTGAACAAACAAGTTTGTGTTTGTAAAAGTGGGTTAGAAGTTACATAAGGAGACGCTTTCATGTGAGTCTCCTGGGAGTATAATTTCTGGCCAGGCAGCATCCCCAGAAAAATTGCCATCCTCACTGCCTTTGGTGGACCTCTGTGTCTAGACCCAAGAGAAAGCTAGGGCTGAAGTAGTACATGGACAAAGAGCCAGTTGGGAGGGAAATCTCGAGGTCCAGAACACCAGTGCTACATTTTGGACAAATACAGCACGTCTGTACATCAAGTACGCTTTAGCTTACTTGGTGAAGATGACACCAGTCCTGCACTACATTCCTTAACTTATTGAGTCTCCTTAACTTATTTCTACTGTTTGTCCCACTGAAACTGGGAAACACATCTCTGGGCTCTGGTCCACCAAACTATGAACACAGAAGTGAGAAGGCAGCTATGGAAGTGCATGTATGGATATGTAATTTCTTGACAAGTTTTCCTCTAGAAAATAAAATAAAAATGAAAAATATTAATCGTTTTTAAGAAATACTATTTTGATTTCACATGCCAAATATTTCTTTATTTAAAGCAGGGATAAAGAAGCAGGAAACTTTTAACCAACTTTGGTAGTTTAAATAAATGTTTTATAGTAGCTGTAAGACTTTGTTAGCACACAAAAATGAGTTTTGAAGGTATGAGATTCTGTGCTTGTTACTCTAATCACAAAGCCACTTCTATACCTGACTCTTTTTCTGCTGTGCGTCAGCGGCTGAGTTGTGATGGGATCAGTAACTCCTGTTCTGTGTGATTTTCTTGTTTCCTTTCTAGCCAGCCTAAACATTTGCTTATCAATCCCTCCCTAACAGACAGATCTCCTGGGAGATGCCAACAGTTAGAATCATAGAATCATTTAGACCTCTGAGATAATTGAGTCCAACCAGTAACCATTAGGCGATGGATCTCACTTTGGCACAGCGTGTGGAGGATTCAGGGCTTCAGGTCAGAGGAGTTCAGCTTGTAGACCAAACCCAAGTTGAATCCAACATATTCAGTGACCCTGTCTGCTCTCAGAGCGGCCCGAACAGTGAATGGAATCTTCCCGACAGGGTAGATTCCAACAAAGGCAAACGGCCACCATCTGCCGTGACAGCTGGGTGGGTGATGGAACAGCACAGCACAGCCTCTCCCCCCGCTCAGACACTGCTCCCCACCGCCTCCCCATCCCTCCTCTTTGCTCTGCCCTCCCTCGGCGGAGCCCCGGCCGTCCCCCCCGCCCCGTGCCCGCCCTCGCCGGGGCCGGGAGGAGGCGGTGCCTTATAGGGAGGGCTCGGGGGCCGCGCCTGCAGAGCCGCGCCGAGCCCGGCGATACCCTGGACAGCGCCTCGCCGCCGCCATGGTGAGTGTCCCGCCCGCATCCCCTGCCCGCATCCCCTGCCCGCACACAGCCTCCCGGGGCCGCCTGCCTGCGGGCCGCCGCTGCCCCTCTGCTCCCTGCCCCCCGCTCCCCCGGGGCCGGCCGAGAGCCCCCGCTGCCCGCCCTCCCTCCTCCCTCGCCGCTGCCCCCGCTCCCACGGGCCACATTCGGAACGTGATTGTTCGGGGAGGAAGGCGGGGAATGGCCTCAGATGCCCCCAGCCCCCACGCGAGGCACCAGAACAGCCCGCGCGGGTCGGGTCCAGCGGCTGAGCTTGGACATCGTGGGGAAGGAGGGAGGGACAGACGGACCTCAGGGAGCGGGGGAGGAAGGATTGGGGGAGAGGGAGCCCCGGGGGCACCCGCGCAGCGCGGGGAGCCGGGCGGCGTGCGGGGACAGGCACGTGGAGGAACGCGGTCCTGGGTGGAGGGAGGGATGGAGAGAGGGAGCAAGAGATGCGCAGCCCCTGGGCATCCATCCCCCCCGGGCCCCCTGCGCCCTGCCCCGGTCCGAGCAGGTGCATTCTGCTCTACTCCGAGGTGCGTTTGAGCGTGTTACATAAACCGATTATTCCCTTTAATTTGCTATCTTAACAGGAGCTCTTCCTTTAGCCATGCAATCTGTAGTGGAACACTTTTTTTTTTTTTTTTTTTTTTTTTTTTTTTTTTTTTTTTTTTTTTTTTTTTTTTTTTTCCCATGTAATGAATGAACAATGGAGTTTTAGATTCCAGTTCACCATTTAAAAGAGTTAAAGTGGAACAATGAAGTCACCTATTTAGTGAGCAATGCTGGTTCCCCGTAGCACATTGTGTCTTTGCAGTCATAGTAACTTTCCCAAAGGGGCTCATCCTGTTTATAAACAGCAATGCATTAAGTGTACTGCCGACCTTACAAAGTAGGACAGTATCAAAGAAGTATTTTGCAGCCTTAAATTTTGAAGCACATTGAGATGAATAATTTGGCAAAGCTTGTTGTATCAGAAGCTTGAGACACCACTAACAACAGAGCCTAGTTTGTTTTTTTTAATAGGATTTAACAAAAATACTTGTTTTCCCCAAAAAAAGTCTTTGCATCATGTGTAGTAAATTCTGCCTTCCTTGAACAAAAATCCATTTAGACCCTTCCTCCCCCCATAAATCCAGAGATTAATAATATTCAAATAGTCATTCTATGAATTAACTTGAGTCCTCTTTCTAAAAGTCACATATCCACCTGCTGTCAGTCTGAATCTGTTTCTCCTATGTATTCTATTTGCCACCAACTCAGCTTTGGAATGATAGATGCGAGAAGACCCTAATGAAAAGATGTAAAATGGTACAGTAGTTTATGCTGCCTAGGTCCCCTTAGAGTGACATAATTGAATTCCTGTTTCCTATCAATTTGGAATATAAACACAAAAGCTATGGCTAAATTACCATAGCTGCACAAAGCTTAAGTTAATACCAGCCATTGATAACATCTTCCTTGTGACAGAGGATGAAGGTTACAAAGATACCTGGTGTTGCAGAAAGTAATGTGCATTATTTATCAGTAATTGGTTCAGGTAATATCCAGGTGCTCAGGAGTACTGAGGCATCTGGAAAGAAAGGTAAAATATCCTGAACTAGTTAAAATGTTTCATTTTGATTCCTTCCAGGACTGAGATGAAGTCAGTTATACTAGTGTAAATCAAGGAAGCATTAGTTGGTAACATAGGCATTGACCACCTCGTACCAGTGGAAATTATAGCTGAGACCTACCCTCAACCTGTTCTTTCTGGTTCCTAGAGCTGTTCAATTAACCTTGACATTTTTCTTGAAATGGCTGGAAGCAATAACCAGAACTTGCCATTCAGAGCTACACATGGGCTTGGATTAGTAAATTTTGATCTTCTGTATATCCAGAAATCTTAGTGTTCAAAAGTTTCTGACATTTCTCAAGCTTTGTTACTCATAGATAAAGGCATTATGAAGAAAGAATTGCCAATCTGAGAAAGTCCTTGAAGTGGTATAAAGGCTGAAGGTTACTTTGGCTCCAAAAGTCGGAAAGGGTGTCCTTGGAATAATAGCTACTGAAACAAAAACCTGAGCTATTGATGAAAGCTGTTGCAATGATGATAATGCAGGTTAAAAGTTACAGCACATCGATTTCTAGATGGACCTGGAGCTTTGGGGGCATGGGGTCATGGGGACATTGGAGTATACTACCAAAGGTATTTGGAGCAAATGTAGGACAAACAGATTTTTGGCCCAAGTGGTGGGAACATTGACTAAACGTTCCCTTTTCTAGTGTAAAAATAGAAATAAGCAGATGTAGGTTGCTAGTGTCCTTTAAACTCAACTGAGAATTTTTTCAGCACCCTGGGTGTTCAACAATCACTAATATTTGCAGAAAGTTGCATAAGAAAACTTTTTTGTTTATTTGTTTTGAAATTGCATTTTGCTGAAGCAGCAAACCACTGCCATCATAAACCATTAAGTATTTCGTCATCATCCTCACCGTATGAGGGCAACCACAGTTGGCTTGGTTCTTCTGTTTATGTAGTTCACTGCAGCTCTCCTTGCTTCAGTGAATCTAGGTCAAATTACACTGGCTCAGGATTTGGCTGCACCCTTGAACTTTAAACCGATTACACGTTTTGATTTGTCAGTGTATTTTCCATGGGGTCAAATCCCACTTTTGTGGAATAAGAGGGTGTATAACATTGCAGTCATGGCAGCTTATGCTTACAAAGAGACTAGGTAGCACTAAGGTAAGCATAAACATGAGAACTGTGTTTAATAGGTGCCAGTATCTGTACCTCTTCAAGTACCCAGTGGCAGAGGGAGGGACAGAAGCTAGAATATGTTTTTCATTTCCTTCAGAGGCTTTGATACCCCTGTAATCTGAAGTCAACACAGAAAGACACCTAACTCTCCTAAGCATTCATAAGCACCAAGGCCACCATATCAGCATATGGACCTCGATGTGGGCATACACCGATTGCAGAACATACACAAAGTGCCCTAGAGAGAGCGAAAAATGTCTCTTCTTTGCTGATAGTAAACAAAATAGTCCCCTGTCTCATTGTCCATTGGCGTTTGTTAGTTTCTCTGAATACTGCATGAGAAAGAGTATTGCAAAGACAATGTTCCAGCCCCTGATCAGTGACATGCAGATTGGAAGAGAATGCTTTTCAGCAGAGATCAGCTCAGGGCAAATACCTGATGACACAACATCCAATGCTACAGCACCCACAAGATCTCTCCAGCCCCAGCAGAATGAGGAGGGAATGAACTGCAGCAGCCGTGCCATCCAGAACCAGAGCAGGAAGGCAGGGGTTTGCCAGCTGACACAGAATTAATAAGCTATGAGAAAACATGCTGATAAACTGCATATAGAAGAGAAAAAATAGACTCTACTTGCATAGAAACTCAAGAAGAGACACTGAAGCCTTTTTCACACGGTGGAATTGATTAGGAAAAAAGCCTTCCAGGAAATGAATTAAGAGTCCACCAATTCATTTGCATAGTTACAGATGCCTGCTTACCAAAACCTGCATGCTGCCCTTGGTGTTGATCCCTCTCATCTCCAGGGAGATCCTTTGATTCTTGGAGACTGATCATTGTATCTTCATTACAAGCAGTCCGACTTGTAATGTAATAAAAGCACACTCCTCTTGCTCATCAGGCACTCAATTTTACACTCATTTAATTTTATAGCATCTCTTGATTTTATTGAAGAAAAAAGTTAATCATATGCAAACACTGTAAATTTGAACCTCTGATTCAATCAAAAGTTGGGGGAAAAAACCTGCAATACTATTTTCTTTAGGCATTAGTAAACTCCAAAGTAAGGCAAATATAAAGGGCTGCTTTATTCCCTGATCTAAGCAAAATTCAAGTGTAGATAAATATAATAACATCATCATTCTCCCTGATGCTTTCATGCCATGCTGTATGAGAGTTTTGTTAAACACTGCCTGTAAAACTGATTTAGAAGCTGAGGCATTATTGAGCCTCATACAAACAGTCTGAAGTCTGTATTCAATGAAAAGTACTGTGTCACAAGTGCAGCCTGATTTGTAATTAAAGAAGGTAATGGAGAAGGGAGGGAAATTATGAGGATGGAATTAAGCATACCCCTGGTTGTTCCAGCCAGAGCTGCTGGGATGAGCCTGCCCCATGGGGCAGTGGTGGAAAGGTACAAGGAGAACTTCCCAGCCATAACAGAGAAGTAACACCCCAGGACATGCAGCTCTGTCACATTATAAATGCCACACTTCAGACTGAGCACACCAAATTTGTCAGCCAATTTGTGAGCACCTGGCAACAGTGGAGCTTGTAAATTCATTATTTGCATACACCCTCCATAGCTTGCCTGATCATATGTAAATACATGGGCCACAATACCTGAGTGACTGCGTCTTTACCCACGGGACTGCTGCACAGCTGACAAGTACAGTATGAAATGAAGTGAATATTTATAGCTTCTGTGTGGCTTCTTATCTACCTGACTAACAGCAAAAGCAAATTTTTGTTTTTGAGGACTAGTTAAATTCAGATTTCAGAGGGCAATTAGAGTTCTTTACACCTTCAAGAAATGACAACGTTATATTGGCATTAATACTGAAAATATTGTGACTCGATGTCAGTCCAACAACAACAGAATGATAATTTTAAGTATTGAGTTCATCTAGGTAAGGACTTTGAAACTGCACTGAATTTCCTTTTTCTCAGTTAGAACTGACTGTGATAAAGTGGTAAAGGTCAGCTCCCCATACTGAAGGAAATCAAACCCTCTCTGGTAGAAATTTGTATACAAAGATATGTAATTAAAGAATAAAATATTAAGATAATTTTCTTCATCATTTGGAGAGATTTTGATTTTTTCCACCCTAAGAACAGATATGGAAATGAAGCAAGAAATAGTTCATGTTCTGTGTCATCATTTGAAGGACAAACACAGCAAGAAATGGAAATTAGAAGTAGAGTGACCAAGTTTCAAATAAATATCCTAAACCCAAGCATTAGGAGCCACAACCAAACTATTCTCTATTCCTCCCCTAGTTCTTTAAGAACCTCCTACAGGATGCTACTCAGTAGTCACCATTCATGATGCTTTTTAGCCAGAGAAGACAATGTGGTACAGCAACCTAACAGGGGGATTGACTTACACACATGATAAAAAGTCTGCAGCTGTTGTTATTTCCTCTATGTGACAATAACTGATGCAGTTTACAGACATTTTGTATCATTAGGGCATTACCATGCAGCACAATCATTAGCATTTTTATTCTGAGCAAAGTGTCAGTCTGGGTGTTTCCATGGTGTAATGGGTTTAAGAGTCTGGGCTTTAAAATTCCAGTTATGTGTGGATTAAACTCTAGGATACCCACTGTTGGGGCTGACTAAGAAAGGGAGTTAATTAGCTTGTGCACTCTCTTATCCTGTGCCAGCAGACAGCACTCTGTTATGTGGCTTTCATACAATTTTAAGAAGAGGTGTCCTTGGAGTTCATTAGGGTTCATTTAGGGTTTTAAAAGAGGTAAATTTAGAATTGTTTTGGAGGAAGAGACATAAGGGCACTTCCAAATTCTGTTTTCTTCTTTATTAAGCTTGAAAATCAACTGTCATTTCCTTTCCTCTCCTTTCCCAGTCTTCTTTAAACATGACTGAAGTCCAAAACATGAATTAGCATTTCAAATACAGGGTTTTGCCCTCAAGGATTTAAGGGAGAAATGGAAGGAAGAAAAAAAAGTTAAGGACCAGTTACCAGAAGAGGATATTTCCCTTTTTAATTGTTGTTTTGTGTTCTCAAGTGACACTTTGGAAAACAGGCATCAGCTTCTGTTTCCTTATTTCCTTATATTACACTTGCATTTTCACATACAACTTAAAGTGAAACAATACATTTTCTTGCATTTTTCTGTAAGCATAGATAAAACAGTTCCAAACTGTTCCAAAAAGCAAAGTGCCTTCAATTTGGCAAGGAATAAATGGTTGGCAAACTCTTTCGAGAGTGATTTCCTTGTCAGGGAATTGGCACATCTCTTGGTAAGGCAGCTCTGAATATTACTATCCATACCCACTTTCTCTCCAATTGCAGGCTGCAGCCAGCCAAGTTACTTCTGCTGGAGCTTAAAAGATTAGCTGTGAGGTTGTGCAACTTCTGATCTGGTAGGAGTTGGTATCTGTGTCAGAACCATGTTTTATTGTGCACATGGTGTAATTTTTTTTAGAGCTTGTCAATAGCCCATGCAATTCCAGAGGGGAAAAACATTAAGTCTGGTTTTATGTTAATATGCTTGCCAATTTATTATTGAAGTATCTTTATGTACTAAGTGGTTTACACAATTTGCATTAGAACTGGCTACTCAAAATTATCCTGCTCCCCAAATTCAGATGCTTGTGTGATATGAAAAATATCCTATGTAATGGGGTATTTTTTAGAACCAGCTGCATCTGTCCTCTCAGCTGTTAGCATTATGTGCGGTCCTAGAGTACCATTTCAGTGTTGCTTTGCTGTTACACCAGACTGTACTGTGGATTTGAATCTCATAATCAGCCCTCCCTACCTAGGAGTACCCACTTACCTTGACTTGACTTCTTTCCAAGACATATCTTTTGATACTGACAGAAGACTATGCATGAAAAACCTTCATATTTTCAAGTTAATGGAGGAAAAAGAAAAATCAAAGGTTTAGAAAACAAGCGTATCAGTAACTGGTTCAGATTAGCAAAGTCTTTATAGGTTCCTTTCTTCTTCCCACTTCTTGCTGCTACTGAAAGCAGAAATGAGAGATGTCTTCCAGCCAGCAGTGATCATCACTCTCCAAACAGTAGACGGCTTATTTATGTGAAATCCAAGAAATCCAAATCTCCCAAAAATTAGGTACATCCATTGAAAAATGTGTTAGAAGAATCTGGATTCACCCTTAAAAGCACCCTTGGAAATTTTCCCTGTTCAAATAATGGAGCTACTTGCTTTATCTGGCAGCTTGATGATTACAAACCATGAGAAACTACTGCTCAATCAATCCTTCCCCAGAATCATAAAAATTAAGTACATCACATCTCTAATTTTATAGCATTCTTTTCAATTTCCAGGGCTCTGGTTTCAGGCAAAAATTTAGTTGCACATTCTCTCTAAGATTTTTTTATTTTTCTGATATGTGTCAAAAGCATCACAGGATCTTTATGCTCTGCTTTGAAAGCTGAACTACAGCTTGTGATTTCTTGGTGGTAAAACACATTTGATACTTGTCTTTAAAACTGGCAATTTCTGCAAGGCAACAGAAAAGGTAGCATTTAGCTTTATTGCTCTGCAAAATAGAAATACCCCTCCATTTCAGTGAAAACTGAAATGAAAACCTTTTGGGTTTAATGCAGCTATTTCTTCCTTACTGCTGTAGACTTTGTGAGCCTGCATTTTAACAGTATATGCAAAAACCCTTGAAAGATAAGAGGCGAGATATTTTGCTTACAATAACTTCAAGAAAAACTAAAAAATATCTCTCATAACCTACCCTGGGGAAAAAGAACCATTTTTTCCCCATTTTACATTTACTAAATTAGTGGCATAGTTTTATTTCAAATCTGGTATAACTAAAATGTCTCTCCAGGACTACATTTGATATATTTTTTTCCACAAAATAATTTCTTTGTCATCAATCAGGAAGTAATTTTCTTTTTTGCCAGACACCTTTGGGAGATGCCAGAATTCAGATCAGAAAGTGTTTTGATGGAAAGGTACAAAGTTGAAAGCCAAGACAGAGAGCAATGTCATTAAGACAGGTGTAAAAGGGAAACAAGACAGCACTGTCCCATTTTTCCCCCAGATGTGTTTTCCTGAGTTTAAAGGCGTGTGAGCATTTCATTATTCTGGCTTGTTAAACCTCAGGTCTTGCAGAAGTTTGACAGGCATACTGCAAGCACTTAATAAACCTAACAGCTCCTGAGCACTCAATAGGATAAGGAACAACCTGATCAGCTGAAAATGAGAAACCCATACCAGTCCCCTGGTCTTCGCATATTTGGGGTTTCGTGTGTTCTTGCTTCTTTTACGAAGGTGTCCCCGCACCGTTCCACCTCCGAATATGAACAGCATTGATAAGACACTGGTGTAAGTGTAGTTCTCAGAGGCTTTCATTGCATGCAATAAGGTAGTTGTTATAATAGTATTCAAATAATGAGTCAGTGTAAATTAAGACAACAAAGTAGAAAGCAAAGTGAGATGATTAAATACCTATGACACTCCATTCATCAATCCAGCATTAGATGGCGTTTGAGAATTTGTTACCTGAAATGATCATACATTTGACCCCATAAGCCAGTTTAGGATATATTTTGATCAGTACACAGTTGATGAACTCCTTAGGTTCATGCTGCGGGTAACTGGGTTTAAATTAGGAAAGAGACATATGCACAGTCAGAATGAAGGAAGCTTTTGATTTCAATTAGAACCCTCAAATAACACAGTGTTTATACCGAGCTGGGGAAAGTATCAGAGGGTATCTTCAGACATCACCTCCTGATCACCTTCTTTCTTATAATCTTCATAAAATAAATAATTTTAAATAAGTGGATCTTCTTTAAATTCTTTTGTTTTACATGCTTACCTAACTCTCACAGCTGTCATGCATTTACTCCCTCACTACATTTATAGATTGCACAGACTTGAACAGAAGTATATATTTCTTGCTATAGTTGGTTTTCTAGGGGAGACCTTCTTAGTGCTACTTTTTTGCCTGGAACATCTTAGTACTGTATGATATGAAATAACTGGATTTACCATTATTACCTTTGCCACTCTTTCAGACAATGCATTTCACTGGCAAACCATTATTCTGTGTCTGCTAGTTGTTTTTTCTCCCGTAGTTGGGGTTTTTGGTTTGTTTTTTTTTTTTCGAGTACAGAAGGTTCTCATTTTATCTGTTTTTAAGGTTATCTGTACTGAAACTTAAATCAGCTGCAAGTGACATCAATGCTGCTTCTGACTTTGCCTGTAAAACAAGCATATTTATTTACTTGTAAGAAATTGTTACTCTGTAACTTCACTTGTAAAGAAATTACTTTGTTTACTTGTAAGAAATTGTCATCTCTTCAAATAGTTATTCCTAACAACACACATAAAATGCAAAGTAAGAAGTGATGCTTATCCTTCTTGGAAACCTAAGCTTGTGAGGATATTCATTTTCTGGAAAGCGGTACTTGATCAGTGCCTGTGATGTATATCAGGTCTCAGATACTTCCAGCTGACCTTGCCAGCAACTCTCTTTTCCTCCCGCCTGCTATCTGTCCACTACAGAGCAGCACTGCACCTCATCAGTGCTTAGCTATCAAGGGAACCAAAATTTTTCCAAACCATGTCTATCTTTGTAATGCCTGTTTCTTCTGACAAGCAATGTGTTTGTTCTGGATGGGAGTGACAGCCACTGCGGTGCAGCGCTTTCATGGAGCTGTTATGTCATATGGAAATTCCCAGCTTCAGTGGTGCTTGACTTTACAGGTCAGCTTAGGCTGATCCTGTCAGATGATCTTCCTGAATGCTGAAGAAAGCTAGCTGTGTGAAAAGCCTCCACCAAGAAAGCCGATCTTCTAATACTGGACATAATCACAAAGGCACAAGATATATTGCAGGACCGGCAATACCCACTGAAGTACTGGATGTTTTCTAGTCACATTTTCTTTACATATTATTAGATAGTGTGACTTACTTTAGAATTTTTCGTGTTTTTTTTTTTTTTTTTCTTCTTTCAATCAGCAGTTATGGGTAAATGTTATTTAGCATCAAATGATAAATTAGAAGATAAATGTCTATTACAACTCACAAGCTTGAAATCCACTTGATTTAAAATTTAACATACAGGTTTTAGAAGCAGATATTTTTTACCTAAAACTTCATGCTTCTTTCCCAGAACAATTTATGCTCCCAATTGAAAAGCTTCCTGTAGTGAGTTTTGTGCCTGCATTTGTCACACAGACAGTTTTGTACATGGGTAATGACCTCAAAGTGAAATGGAAAGGCTTTGCATGTGTTGGAAGATTAAGGCTGAAACCTTAGAAGCTGGGATGTGAACTCTCTAATCCTCAGCAGCATGCTACAAACACCTCCCCTCCTCCATTCTTTTCCTTCCTCTTTTCCAACTTACATCCCTATAAATAGCTCAGGAAAGGTTCTATCCATTCGGGCACAAACTACAAGAAATGGCACAGCAAATGAATGCAAACCAAGAAAAAACATTTCTCTAGTGGACAAAGGAGCACACCCAGATCTCCTTCACCAGTAAGAACAAGAACAGCTGAGTTCTTTTAAGCTGCTGTTACTTTTAAGGATGTGGATGAAGCAGGATACAACATGACCTATGTTACCAGTCCCTGCATGGAGAGCAACAGATAGAAAACATGCATATACGTACCTCAAACTTAGTTATCTTGCCAGAGTCCTGCAGTCCCTGTTTTTGAAGAGAAATTATGGTTCAAGGGCTCCACTCCTGGCAGTGGGTCCAGTGAGTCTGGCCCAGGGGACTGTTATATCCGTGTGGAACTCTGCTGATCTCTCCAGCAGCCAGCATGGCATTTGCCCATAATGTGTTGGGGTATAATTGTGCTATGAACAATTATAAATCCCATAAATCTCCTGCTTCTTACAGGGGCAAGGGGATAGGAATTCGTCCTGGTTTACTGTCCTTGTATAATTCAACAACTTGAGCAGGTTGAATTGAGACAGAGTATGCATCAGGGCAGATTTTGCCTTTGGGCAGGTACTTAGCCTAGTTTGACTAAGTGTTTATAGGTGCAATTTTCCACAAAGGAAACACAGCTGGGCAGAATTCATCTTAGTAGATTTAATGTATAAATAAGACACTCAGTAGGGGGTTTGGGGGAAAAAATCAAACACATAAACATTATTATAGATGTGTATAGATAATATTATTATCTATAGTATTCATCAATATTATAGATATTTGTGGGTTTTAATCTTTGTTCCTTTCTGAGCTTTCTGAATTTACAGAGGTCAGTAAAAATCTAAATTTAGAGGTATTTGTTTTATATAATTTTAATTTTACTGTTGCAGTGAAAAGCTTGAAAGTATGACTACTAGATTGTGTAAAATTATGAAAACAAGAACTTGGCAGCTAAGTTCAGTAGAAATGCGGGGTAGAGGGGGTTTGATTCAGGGGATCTATAGTGAAGAAGTCACCACAAGCTAACCAAAGATATGAACACCTCTCTGCTCCTGTTCCAGCTGTGCCAGCTCCCAGGCACACAGCACCATTCCTTTGCAGCAGGTTCTGCACAGCTCACATGAACCTGGTACAGTGTATTTTAAGAGCTCCAGTTTAGATAGTTTCAATTGACCAATCCCTTTATCTGAAATAGGTAACAGCTGTAGAACCAGCGCTGCCAGCAGCTCTGTGGTGTCATTCCCAGCCCAGGGGAGGCAAAGCTGAGAAGCCAGTGCATGGCAGTCCAACTCTCCAGCCAGCACAGTGGCTTTCATGGTACTTAAAATACCACAGATGTTTAGCTTTGACTTAGTTTTTCTGCATGTTTATAAGGAGTTCAGGGCAGTTAAATAATTGCATCAACTGGAGACTGTTTCACTTGTCATGATGAACATGTTTTCAGGGCCATTATTTGTTTCTGAAAGAATGAGGTATCCTATGATGCAATTTTCTATTTACGCATGGAACGTTTTATATTTAAAAGAGGCTTCTGTACACATTCTATATCTACGGCATGTTGGAGTCTGAGATACAGACTGTGTGCCCTTGTTTTTAATATTTAGTTCTAAGATTCAAGGAAACACTGAATTTCATATAATATGAAATTCATGAGCATGTTTTCATAGTGATACATGAAAACAAATGCTAAAGTTAGATAAGAAAGGTAGGTGTGTAGATTAGAAAGTTTCTTAAATCACTGGGTGAAAAAGTAGTTTAGAGAAGAGGAGACAAGATGGAGGATTTAGGGTGTTGTCTCTTGTCCTTCTTCTTTCTTCTTCATGTTCTTCTCCTAGAAGTTTTTGGGTAGTAGTAAGTGATTGGACAGAAAATGCCGCAGTGCAGCACATAGGTAAAGAGTCATTAAGTCATTAAGAAAAATAATATACGTGTCTATTGTTAATTGGGTAAAAATAGGTATAAATATAAAAGAGCTGCGTAGTTCGGGGCCATTTTGTGTATCAGACACGAAGTGTGCCACAAGGCCTTGTTTGTACCATCAGAAGAAAGAAATGTGCCAAATTGCAAAGATTAACCTTGTAACCAGCCTGGAGAGACCTGTTAAGTTTTGTAAGGATCCTTCAATAAACACAAGAAACAAGATTCTAATGAGCTCGGGAGTTTTCATCGAATCATAAAGACTGAGATAAGTAGAACTCCCCATGAAGGAGGATCCCAGAAGAATTCAGCCCAAAGGAGGCTGAGAGACTGGGGAAAAGTTATATCCACAGAGAACTGAGCCCAAAGGAGGCAAGGAAAGAGAAATTACATGGCAACTTTAAAGTAATTCGGGCATATGAAATTAATAGGAGTGAATTTCACAAATTCATAAGATATTGACTATGTGTACTGTACATGGTTAAGTGATGCAAACAAAATCTGCTGCGTTTCATTCATATTTGTACGGACAGTACCTGTAGCATTTTGTATGTTAGAAGTGCATTCTACTTCATACATCCTGACTATGAGACTTTGTTACTGGTTTGAAAAAAGTATTAATTACATGTATATAGGGAGCTGTCAGTTTTCCCAACATCTCTCATAGTTTTCCTTTTTTTTTCACATGCTTCACAGGCTGTATTCAATCTTCTACCACTCTTGTCCTTAGCAAAAGTGTGTCTATAAAGGGAATTAAAACTTCAGGAAAAAGTTTGAATTAAGTAATTATTTGGTTGATATTTTACAAGTTGAGTTTTTGACTTACAGTTTTCTGAAGGGCTGCTGACAATTGCCCATCAAAGATTTCAAAATATAAAAAGCACCCTAGTATTTTATTTAATTTTTATATGTTTACATTTTAGTACTTTATTTAATTTCTTGTCTTTTAAAGAGAAAAACACACAGCCCTGCTTTTAAGTGTGCCCACAGGAACTAGAAATGCTACCCACACAGATTTACAAATACTCCTGCCTGTTCTCCCCTGCTGGCAGCCAAGGACCCCCCAAGGTACAAGCTGTTTAAGAAACTCAGGCAAAACTGTTCAGTGGGGGAAAGCCCCAGACAGGCAACACATTTTATAAAATCCTTTTTGATCACCCTGCCTGTATCAGGAGAGGCAGGCAGTCCCTTGCACATTAATCCCTGCCGTGGGGACACAGTTGCAGACATCTGGGACGGCAACCAAGAAACCTACTTCTTTGGCATAGAGTGCCCTTTGTCCTGCATTGCCAGGATTGTGGGAAAACCAGAGCTCTTGCTTTTGGATTTTTCTGGGGGGGTTTGTTTTAGTTTGGGTTTTTTTTTAAGGTTCTTTGTCCAACAGGACATGAAATTGTGTGCAGAGGCTTAAGATCTCCTATTTGTCTTAGATAGTGAAGTTTGTTGCTGCAGAAAATGAAGAGATTTTCACAGTACTAGAAAGGATATGTTGTCAGCTTGTGCCTGTTTCTTTCTCCAGAAAGAACAACCAATTGTGTATGCCAAGCACAAAATAAAGTCCTGCATGCATTATACTAACTTATGAAATCAGCTTCTCAGCAGCAACAAAATCTGTCTGCAAATTGTGAGGAAAACAAACTTATCAAGATATGGCATACTGAGAAAACTGAGCTGCCGTGTAAACTTGTTCTAATTCTCCCCTACCATTTCATTTGCTCCCTGTGCCCTTTTTGTTTACTTTTTGTATGGGTCTAAATGTAGGATGCAAAGTCTATGCTGCAAAAACCGTCTAGTAGCACATGTGGCAAATTTTGGGCAAACACTCTATACCCAGTATATATTTGGGGAATATTCTATTCCAAAACTAAATAGTCTGGCAAATCCAAAGCCTTAAACGGATGATTGCCTCCTTTGTTTTTGTAGAATTATTTTCCTGTGCTTCTCAAAGTGCAGCTGGCTGTCTTGAACTTTTATAAGGACAAATTGTTTACTGGTTCTTCATACACAGTTTGGTTAAGCATCCTTTACCAAGCCTAGCTGTTTGGGAGCAGGTAAGTTAAGCTGCAGGCTTTTGTATTGCTGATGTAAAATTAATTTTGACACTGATCTGTCTTCCCAACGCCTTGGAAAGTCAACAAGAGCTGAGCAGACAATTAAGAAAGCAGCCAAAACAGAATTAACTTCTTTCTAAAAAAAAAAATCATTGGGGTTCTTTCCTTGTAAATTTAAGACCTGCCTGCTCCAAAGGAAACTTTATGTTATTCAAACCAGAACCTGTTCCCAAGGATTGTTGCTTTGCTTGAGCAAGTGATGTATTCACTCAGGCTGTTAGAAGGAGGCAGAATTTTTGTCTACTCTTTCATTTTTAACTGATTGCCTTTTTGTTTATTCCCTCACAGCCAATACATTCTTGTCACATCATCGCAGACAGGAATTATGGTCCAGCTCAGGTCATTCTGTCATTTTAAATCTGATTGTTAGAGCGAAGGAAAATGAGGTCAATAATTGCTACCATTTTCTTGGGAGCTGGCAGGCCACATCTGAGGTCTCCCTAGAGAAATCTTCTTTAATTACAAGTTAAGCTGATGTTCCCCTGTGTAGCAGGTAGAATTGAGCAGGATTACTTTTAAAAGGATTGCACTGATCTGCTTTGGTGACAGTTTCATTTTGAAATTCTGATAACAAGCAAGAGGATGGATTATAAAGATACGGTTCTTGGGAGTGTACATGACTGACAGATACTGCAAATTGAGCCACAGCAGCAACTCTTTCTTTTTATTCTTCTTTTAAGGCCATATAAGATCTATTTTAACAGCTGAAATTGGCTTGCATTATTTTAGTGACCACTTAGAATGTTCACAGAGAACAGGGAGAAAAAAAAAAAAGTTTGGAAATTGTAGAAGGGAAATCATGCAATCAGTCATTCAAGAAAGGGGATTTTTCACTTGGAGACACTATGACCCTCAGCCTTTGATAAGATAGAGAAATGAAAAATGTGTAAAGGCAGAATGCTTTCAAGCACTGCAATTATGAAAGGGTTTTGTAAAACCAAGTAAATATTAATGGGTTCTTAAATCACTTTTCTTCTAGCCCATGCAATTGCAGTGCAGAAATCTTCCAAATTCCTTTTTCTTGTACTTAAAAAAAAAAAAAAAAAAAAGCTTGAACAGCTAATTAATTTTGTGAAAGCAATTTCTCTCACAATAAGTGATCTGACAATAGCATGAGTGGTAAAACAAGTCTTGCCTCATTTTGTGTGAGTAGTTAATATTTTCTGTGACTCCCAGCAGGTTGCATAGTCCAGAAACAAGACTGATGTCTGAAATAGCTCACATACGTACAGTGTTTTCACTAAAATTCTTTTGCCTCTTAGTGCTTTCTCACCTGTGCTATTAATGGTGTTTTAAGCTGATTTGAATCCTGACAGAAACCATAAAGCGCCTATTCCTCCATCCTTATTCCCATGTCTGGGATGAGCAGGTGTAGCGCTGAGAAGGACTACAAAACCAAGTGAAAATAGACCTCTTGTTAAACAAAATTTAAAATCCCAAAGCAGGAGGAAGCTAAATATTAGTGTGCTTTTATCAGAAGTTAAAAGTCGGGAGTATGTTGGCTCCCCAGCTGAAAACAGCTCAAACTCTCATTTCCAGTGTGAGTCACCAGCCATCAACCCACAACTGATCAGGCTTGAGAGAGAACTGTTCCTCCAGCATCTCCTGGTTGTAAAGAGCTGTCAAATAGAACTGAGGTGTTTGCAAAGTGCCCGCTTTGGGCAGCAGTCCCCAGAGCCAGGCAATCAATTTTCAGGAGTTTTACAGCAAGTAAAGTGTTGCACAACTCACTTCTCGAATGTGATGGCACTAAAGTAATACATGCTGGGCTTTGGGCTTTCATCATGCATTGTTATAAATATTAAATGTTATAAATTTGTCAGTACAAGACAGACAAATTCCGTCTTTCTACTTCACTACAGCTAAAATCTGGCATTTTCAGAGAGCCATAAGAGCTCTCTTTGTGATGCCTCAGGCAAGTTAAAACCCAGTCTTTTGGAGGAACAGGCTAAAAATAGAAAGCAGAGTATTTTTTGTTAACTAGGAAGAGAGAATGAAAGCACAAATGCAAAACTTTTACAGTTTGATCTTCATTTTGTATCACATTTTTTTAGAAAGGTGAGTGTTAGAAGATACAAAAGTAAATTCAATTATTTTTCCTTTCATTGCATTGGGTTATCATCCGTTGCACTTTCCCTTATGTGTGAGATAGTTTTACCAATCCCTTAGCTGTTGTTTCAAACAAGCAGCAGCAGGAAGGGCTGTCTATAGATTCACACCTGTAAAAAGACAAGAAAAAATTCAGCAGTGAAGGTGTATATTGCAGCTGTAGATGAGAGGGATTATAGCTGGTGTGGGGTGTGCTTCTGCACTGTGGTGACAGCCATGAGCCAGACGGGGTGCAGGCGTGTTTTGGGAAAGGCCAAGCATAGCAGGTCTCCTTGGGTCACTCTGCCATTCCGAGGTAACCAGCTAAAGCCTGGCCTGGAGCTCAGAGACTGAAGCAGAGCGTGTTTGCTGTTTTGGGGGCAATGAGCACGCTCAATGGGATCTGCTTCCTCAGGGTGGGGAACACTTGTACCCACAGTTTGTACTCACAAGTGCCACGTGGGCAGCAAGGCAAAGGCTCTGCCTTTAGTAGGCCGCTGCTTCTCTTAAAGGTCTCTGTGAGTAATACTCAGGGAGCCACAAGATGCCTAAGGAGGGCTTGTTAAGAGAGCCGTGTGCTCTGACTCATGTGGGGGCCACCCAAACTCACACTCCACAGAGGAAAGTGTGGAAGTTTCTCAACCTTCAAGCTGCAAAGTCATCTGCTTCCCTTTCACCAGAAGGAAAGATACCACAGGAACAGATACTGAGGGATGGGGCTGGCTTTCTGCCACCAGCTGCTTTAGCAGAAAATGGGAATTAAGTCAGGGGAGGTGTGTGCCAAGTCCCTTCTGGCCTTACTCTTTAATGTGGTAGTTTCTATCTGCCTGTGGGAGCTGTTGGTTTGACCCTGCTGTTTCTTCTGCTGTGGGCAATGACAGGGTCCAGTTTTCTGGGTCCACAGTTCCTATTCCTAATGTTCTGGTCTGTTTTGAGTGTGAAAACACCCACAAAAAGTATCATTGGCAAAAATGGAACTGCATAAAGGTGACCTTATTCACCAGAGACACATGGAATCTGCACAGAAACTTGGTTGAGGTGCACATTTTCAAAAGATATGTTTCTAACTCCCCAAAGAGCAGAGGCATATTAACAAGAGGAACTATTTCTTCTTTGAGCAACCTGGTCTAGGGGAAGGTCCCTGTCCATGGTAGGAGGGTTGGAACTAAATGATCTTTAAGGTCAAATTACTCTTCTACCTAACTTGAACTCATACCTGACATCTTTTTATGACTTTCTTAACTGCTTGAGCTGGCACATTCCCCTGATTTTTTGAGGGTAGTCAGCCATCACCACCATCAAAGAAAAGGGAAAATTTGGAAGTGAAGTAATTCATCTCAACATCTGAATTCTAGTCCCTGCTGTGACACACACTTAAATTTTCCATAGGGAGACAAAATCTGTAGTTGCAGAAAAATAAATTCCAGAGTTAACTGCTAGTCTGAGGCTCAGGGCAGATTTAGAATGCAAGCTGAAGGTTCACTGACAGATTAAACAGAGAGCAGGTGTGAGCACTGCTATCACAGGCACACCTGGCATGCTGGCTGCTGCATGTATCCAGGTACTTCTTATCCTGGCTGTGTTTGCAATGGGAAATACTTATTTAGGTACCCAGCTCCAGAAACAGCCACTTGCAACTCAGAGGGAAGCATTATATCTTCCCTACCACCCTCCAGAAAGGGAGCTCCTGTACCCTCTCCAAGCCCATCCATCTGCACACTGCAGGTCTTGTGCCTTAAATATGGAGCTTACGCATCTCCCTTGGGACCACAGAGCTCATCGAGACACCTCAGCATCACACACTGCAACACTACACCCCAGACATCTTGGATGATTCAACTCTTTCTTAAAAGATCTGTTTGAGTAGAGAGAACACAGAACTAAAATTGAAGATGAAATCAAATTCAGTTTGCTGGTGTAAGGAGCATCTTTTAGCATGCTCCCGGTAATTCAGGCATTCAAATGTTCTGGTTCAGGTTTGATGCAAATACTAATGGCAGCCTCCTGCTTCCCTTCAGGCATTGCTAAGCCCTGTGGTAAAAATTTCTCTGGGTAGCAAAAAACTAAGAGGATCTGAAGTCAAGCCACCTAGACAGCTCAAATGCCAGATGAAACCTCTGGCTACATTTAACTGTGTCTTTCCATGCTTATCAAACTTCACATCCATTCATTTTTCATATCAGAAATGGCTATCCAGTCTTCTTATTGAGGAATCCCCTGAAAACTGCATTTTCTTCCAGGCAGTGTAACCTGAGCAGCTAGTCAGGGAAAACCTGCAAGCCTGCCTTCCTTTTGCAGCTGCCTTCCCTTTGCAGCTACCTTCCCCTTATCTTTACATCCTCAGTAACACCATCATCAACTCAGCTCTCTCTTTGGTTACTAAATCAGCACATGAGAAGGTGTTCAGCACTTCTGGCTGTAATTCCTGTTCAGATGGCTGTTCTCAACTCCCTCCAGAGAAAACCAAACTATTTGATGCATCAGTTCCCCCACCAGTTTGCTTTGTCAGAAACAGGCAGGCCTGCAAGCTCCCAGCCTCACCTAGGCTGCTAACCTTCAGTCAGTCATTTCCAAATACATGCAAAAAATAACCCTCAGCTGCAAAAAAACTGTCACAAAAAGTGCTGAATTTGGTAATATCAACTGGGAAAATGTCCAGACACTTGCACATATGCGTGCAAGCTTTAGCAGGGGAATGAATCACATATTGCACAGTATGAAAAATTAATGGGAGTAAAATATGACCCGGTTGAAAAACACTGAAAATCAAATAAAATTTTTCAGACCAGACACAGCTCTCAGTAAGACCTTTTAGAAATACTGTCTGTTTCTCAAACATAGACAGTGCTACTCTATGCTACATTCAAAGATACTAGTGAAGTTTTTTAAATTATTTACTGACTGCAGTAACATCTTTCTTTCATGGAGTGCATACAGTTTAATGTGAAAGCCTTTAAAAGAAATAGGAAGAGAAAAGAAGCATACAAAGACCATTATTTTTTATTTTCTGTGATAAAGCTGGAAGAGCCTTTTGTTTTTTTCCACCATATGGTATTTTTCAGAGACTTTTGCATTACATTAAAATGTGTTATACAGCTTGCATTTCCAAAACAAAGGTACAGCTCTCTCTTTTCTCAGAATTCTAAAAGCATTACTTAAATACTTAGATGGAGTAGTTCACACGTAGTTCTTTTCATAGCTATTCTTCACTATTTTCTGCAAAGCAGGAGCATTACCAAACATTGTCCAGTATTACATGGGCACCTTTCCAGACCCAGACCGCTGGCAGGACTTCCCTCACTTCCCTTGGCTTCAGTCACTTCTGTCACACCAAATTACATGCCTTTGAGGGAGGGATGGAGGAAGGATTCAGGCAGTAAGATTGCTGCAGCAGCAAAAACATCTCCCATGGGTCCATCTTATGTTGGCAGAAGAGCCCTTTAGCCAGCCCAGGTTACCACAGAGGGCTGTGCTACTCCTAGGGGCTCTGGCAACACCTCTCTGCTGGGTAAGGCTTTTGTGGCACAGTCCCTAATCCTGGTCAGCCCCTGGACTGCAGAGAATGTCCCAGAATGTGGGACACAGAAATTACCATGTCAAGTAAGGACTCCAGTTTCTGTTTGTTCAAATGATTAATCTAAAATGCTAATAAGGAAGATCTAAGACAATGTCTCATCTAGCTATTTTTTCCCTCCCATCCAGTACATCATTATCAGCAGTCTCATGCCCCAGCTAGTTGTGTTTCTCTCACGAGCTCATTCCAGCTTGTTCCTACTCTCTATGAGATTATTTAGCAGTGAGATCCATATATTAAATATAAATTACACAAAGCAGCAGTTTATTGTCAGCTCCTGGGTGTCCTGCCTCCCAATATCATTGACTATCTCCCTTCTTATAAGATACAATTCGTAGCAACATGTGGCTCACCTTTCTGCCTTCAGCTTCAACTTTCTCTGCGGTTCACATATAAATCCCTAAGTAAGTGCTTTATTTTGGGATTTTTTTTTTTTTAACATGTGTTTCCCCTGCAGATATAACACACAAATCATAAAGATGACAAAACCCTACAGGGTTGTCTGAAACAATATGTGATGGAGAATTGTCCCTCATTGTACATCTTTGTTCAGGAGTAATTTTAAATGCTTCAAGCAATAAAAAGCTAAACAATTTAATCTATAAGCAGTTCTGAGTTGGACTCAACTTTGCTTCATTTCATCCACTATTTCAGCCATTCTAGAGCCAACACTACCATTTACAAAATCTTCTTTAATCTGGTAGCATCTAATACCAGTTTCTTTAAACATGCTGCAACATTTGGATTCAGTCCAGTATTTCTCGGACACTGGCTATGTACAGAGCAGAACTCTTCAGGGAATCAAGGAAAAATCACCATTTAAATAATAAAAATCATGTATGTATTTTCAATCAGGGTGGTTTAAAATATCACTGTTACTTCCAGGAGCTGTATCAGAGAGCAGAGGCTGGCACTCATTTCCACTTTACGTCTGAAATGAGATCTTGTTTTGTACAGAGTATTCTAATTTCTATGTAGCTGTGTAAGAACAACCAATCTCGGATTTTTGAGGTGCTGCATGACATTCAAGGCTTTTGAATTAAAAAAGTACCAAAACAAACCAACAGTAATACAAAAGGTTTCCAGATAGTATAAGTAAGATTAAATGCAGTTTACTCATCTGTAAAAAGTTTGCTTCAGAGGCTTTTGTCTTGTTTCTATTGGATCCAGATGGCCTGGTTTATAGACCTATATAAAGGGAAATCTGAATCACTAGAGGCAGTGTTTTCAGTGGACAATAAATAATGCCTAATGACAGATCATTGGTATTTCTGACAAATCAAAGTTATTTTGATATCTGCACTGTTTAGATAGCATTTACCTAATTTTTACATAGCTCATACTACTTATGCTAAAACTACTAGAAAACCAGCAGATATTGGTCTCTCAATGAAGACCAACACTTACAAAGATATATAAACATATAACAAGAAGTGATATATTATTTACATACCCGGTGACTTTGAAATTCTGTTTTAGGTGCAATGGCATGAGAACTAATTCACTTGTGTGCACTGTGTCACCTATTCCCTTACTTATATTTCGGTGCAAAAATACTGAAATATCTCATCAGAGAGATCTCTGTTGCTTTATCATCATTGACTTTATGCTCCCTCCAGATCTTTCCATTTGGGTGATTTGGGTTTTGCTCAGGTAACCTACTGTCTTTTTAATAGGTTTAGGTAAATAGATCTTCCACAAATCTGTCCAAAATCCTGCCAAGGAATATATATTGCTAATACCCAGAGCAATGTCCTGTACAAAAGAAGAAACAACATGAAAGACATGTTAATCTTTAGCCTTGTAACCCAAATACCTTCGTTGATAAAGGCTGTTACAGCGATTTGCCAGAGAGAAGTGAGTTGTCTGAGCACATGGATTTGTTCAGACTGGTTTTATTTACTTTTCTTTAGAAATGTGACAGATCATGTTGAGCAAGACATTTGCATCTAATGTGCCCAGAGCTACTATTAAGGACATGTTCTAAAACCCAGAAATACAGTATAGTCTCTTGTAGTAGTGTTGACAGGAAGATATCAAGACTAGTCACACAAAATTACCTACCTTTTTTTAAGTAAGAATTTTTTTTTCCCAAACTATTACTACTGGTTTTAGGTATATAAACAGATATATTTTCTAAAACAATCTTGCAAATCCATATCTTGTAAATCTCTATTTTTCTTCCTGTAAACTAAAATAAGCTGTACAATGTTGAAAGAGAGGCAAAGGCTAGGACATTCTTAAGAAGAATATTGGTTTCCCTGCTGTACCTCTTTGAAAAAGTTCTGTTCTCAAATTACCAATAAAGGCAAACCAGGCACTGAATTTTTGTAGTGCTAATTAAGATAGCTGGGAACAAGGTTGTCAGCTGGTACAAGTCCTCACTGTGTCATTTAAGCACACTCACAAGGAGGTAGATTTAATTTCAGACTGGCTCATCTACTCAGTATGCTGTGTGCTCATCCTAACCAGGTGTAAGAGGTTGCAAGTTGGATCAATGAAGACAGTAACCTGTGTTGTGTGGGAGCACTGATCTGCTGGAGGGTGAGAAGGCTCTGCAGAGCAATCTGGACAGGCTGAATCAATGGGTTGAGGTCAATGGTGTGAGGTCCAGCAAGGCCCATGCAGTGTTACAGGCTTGGTGCAGAGTGGCTGGAAAGCCACCCTGTGGAAAAAGACCTAGACCAATTGACAGATGAAATGCGAGGTAGCAGTGTGCCCAGATGGCCAAGAAGGCCAGTGGCATCCTGGCTTGGATCAGGAACAGTGTGGCCAGCAGGAGCAGGGCAGTGATCATCCCCATGAACTCAGCACTGCCGAGGTCACACCTCGAGTTCTGTGCTCAGTTCTGGGCTCCTCACTACAGCAAAGTCATTGAGGGGCTGGAGCGTGTCCAGAGAAGGACACTGGAGCTGGGGAAGGGTCTGGAGCACAGGTCCTGTGAGGATCAGCTGAGGGAGCTGGGGGTGTTTAGCCTAAAGAAAGGAGGTTCAGGGGGAACCTTATTGCTCTCTGGAACTGCCTGAAGGGAGGTGTAGCCAGGTGGAAGTCAGTCTCTTCTCCCAGGTAACCAGTGACAGGACAGGATGAAGTGGCCTCAAGTTGTTTAGGGGAGGTTTAGATTAGATGTTAGCAAAAATTTCTTCACTGAAGGGGTGGTTGAGCTCTGGAACAGTCTGACTGGAGAAGTGATTTTATCACTATCCCTGGAGGTATTTAAAAGATGTGTAGATGTAGCACTCAGAGACATGGTCTAGTGGTGGAGTTGGCAGAGCTGGGTTTACAGTTGGACTTGATGCCTTAAAGGGCTTTTCCAACCTAAACAATTCTATGATTCTTTTATTTTATTCTGCTCTTTCTTCTTAATATTCTACAATTCCTCTTCCTCCATCTAACTGTTAAAAGCATTCAGTAGCTAATTTCCATTTCAATGCAGCTGAGAATAGGTTTGTTTGCAGTATTTTAACATAAAAGGAATATACATGGTGTTTTACTTTGTTCTGGACATGTAAGGTTTATTTATGTAATGTAAGCATGAAAGCAAATAACTTTGCATGTTCATTCCTACAAGTCACTCAAATCCATTACAGTATTTTTTTCCAAAGCAGTCTTGTTAAAGCAGGTTAAGTCTAACCACAAAACCATTAAGCACAGGAGTAGGTCTGTTTCAAATTAATACAGCAGGTGGGCACATCACAGACTAACAGCAGTGTGGCATTTCCCAAAAGGGAGGATCATTGTCATGAAATAATAACAGAACTACTGTGTAGCTCAAGGAGATAAAAATGGAAGCACGTTTTTGCACAGGTCCTGCACCTGGAAATTGAATCATCTCCTGTGACAGAAGCCATCATTAGGCTGCTACTGTAATTGTCTGAAATTCAGAAAATACCTTTCTTTATGGGCTGTAGCCAGGACACTTTCCTAAAAGCTAGTTTAATTTCCTCAGTGCTGTGAAGTATGAGAAACTTTTTTGTGTCATGAATCATCAGTTTCTTTTGAGCAAATCCTTTTTGTTTGTTTATTTAGAAAAATACATACTTCTAGTTTTGGGGGTTCTGTTGGCTTTTTGTCCAAGAAAACATGAATGCAATAACATCTTGCAGAGACAGGTTTATAGCCTAAGGTGCTGAAAGAACTTCTCATTACCACATGTTCACAGAAAATCTGTCCACTTTGAACAATCTGAGGACCAAAATGAAGAGCAGAAGAAACACAAGGAAGGGACTTGGGAGTGCCAGGAGCTTGTCCCTGCCCAGATGACAGCCCAGTCCCAGTAAAGGAATGGGGAGGTCAGGGCTGGACCTTCCAGTGTGCAAATATAGTTCTTCATAAAGCAAATCTGTTAATGGTCTCTGCAGTTCAGGCTGGTGTGGAGATATCCAGCATTCAAATGTACCCACAGCAGTTCCTGCCCTGCAGCAAGGCTCAACATCACTCTGTATCTCTCTCCTCAGCCTGGCCGCATTTTCTCAGTGCTGAAATTAATTCACAGGTAGATCTACTGTGATATTTGCTGATTTTCATAAACCTTAATTTCCCTTGCTAAAGAGGTCTGGTTTGGGCAGTTTCCAGCAATGAGGCCTGTATTGTTATCTAGACCACAATCTGCCCTAAATTAATTTTTAAAGGGGTTTGAGGTATTTTCATTATACATGATATTGCGTACTTTGGAAATATTTGTGCATGACAAACTTTTTACAAGTTTATTGCAGTTTTTTTTAAAAATTATATTCTCTCTGTGACCCGGAGATAATGTCTTTTTCACATGTCTTTTTCCATATTTTTTAGGAGACCCTGAAAGCTTTTGACCGGGAAGTAAATGCATTTGTGGACTATATGTTTGGACCTCGAGGTAAGCTGCTCCACTTACAGTCCTTTAAGGAAATAATACTTCTAGAGATTACCACCCAAAAAATTTCTAATAAATTTGCTGAGCAACTTCTTATTGAAAAATGTAAACTAGGCAGAACCACGGTATTATCAGGAAGACACGGTTCTTATAGCAAATCTATCAATGCAATGATTTGTGATTCCTTTGTTTCTGAGAATATCAGAGAAAGTCAATTTTACATCCTAAAATGGCATAAAAAGCCTGAAAGCCTGGGTCTTTCTGAAAGTGGAAGATCTGGTTTGGGACTGATTGTCATTTGTAACCCAGTTTCTTTGGTCCAGCTGCTTATTAAATTGCCTAATTCAGAAGGATGCTTGGAGCAAAAGCAACCTGCAGGATCACATACAAAATTTCAATAAACTAATATATTGGGTGGGAGAACAGATGCATCTTTTGACTTCCTATTATTGCTTTCTGGAACAGTTTGAACAAGAGTAACTTAAATAATTGTTGGTTGGAGGTGCCTCGTGCTTTGCTAGGATTGAAACGAGTAAGTAAAAAACCCCACAAATCTAAAATAAGACTGCAGGCAATGATGAAGCATCAAAGTCAGGGTTAAGAGAGCCAAGCAAATACAAGAAAGGGATGAGACAGAAGCTTGGACAGGTCTTCAAAGCAGGTCCCTGAAAGGGCACCTTGTTGTTGATAGGGCTGGGCTTAACTTCAGGAATTGCCTTGCAAACTTCTACCCATGGTTAAATCCAGAACTGCTTCTTGTGGGAATGGATGCATGATTATGGACTCCCATTTTATTGCAGTAATGTTCTCACTGTTTCTGTTTCACAGAAACAGTTCTTGCTTAATTGGAAGGAAAATGGAAAGATGTAGTGTTCTTAAACACAAGAAATTCTAATTTTTCTTAGCTGGCTGGCTGGCTACAAAATCTTTTCCATCATGTCTACAGTAGATGTGAAGTTTGAAAGAAAGATTTCCAGTGAAGAAACACTGAACATCTTGGGAACTGCAGCAGAAGTGGTTAAAGCAGAATAAGTTTTATTAATGGCTTCCACAATAGTACATTTAATATTAACAAAGAAATGTGATCAGAAGAATGAAAGCACTACTTTTTGGTGTTTTGTTTTTTCCAAATGGACATGATGTTCTCTTTCATTCCTCTTTCCTTGTTGGTCCAGACAAATCGTCTGAAGGAATAAGCTACAGCTGATCCAATTCTGAATAGCACAGAGATCCCTTTAAGTTTTAATAAAGCCCTTCAATTAAACAAGTGTTATTTGTATTGCTTGCCAAGTACATCACCATCCTTCTTCAGATATCAGTACTGAAATATCTGTGTTTGTCCACGCCTCTGCACTCTGATCTTTAATTTAACTGGTGGTTAATGACACAGTATCATGCATTTCCTGAATAGCCTATCTCCCTCCAGTGTGTTTATCCACATAAATAATTCACATAAATAATTCACATACATAATTCACAATAAACTGCAATCAGTTTTAAATCGAATGACCCCACAGATGAATATCTAATGAATTTGAGAGCTTCCCCAAACATCTAAACCCACAAACCATTCCTCTTCTTTCTCTCTACTGATTTTCATCCGCAGTATGCACTTCATTCAGCAGCAAGATGGATTAAAAGGATAGATAACAGCACTTTATTATTTTAAAAAACGATCCCCTATTTATTTTAGGTTGTAACTCCTGAAATACTTGTATCACTATGCAGGTCTTTGTCATCATTACCAGCTGTGTCTGAGGGCACTAGAAGTGACAGAAAGCCACGCTCTAGTTCCCAGAGGCAATCTCTGTCATTGGGAGCACCAGGTTAACACAAGCTGCAGTGCTGCCCGACTAGAATGAGGGCCAGACTGTCAGAGATCTGAATTTGATTTATAAATATCAGCATATTTTGTACCTTCATTCACTGGTATCAGCTGGGCTTTGTAGACAACTTTACATCTGTGTCTGCTTTTGCATTAGTAGAACAAACCCATTGGATCAGGGAACAGCAGCCATATACCTGCCCATGGGTTTTGTCTCTTAATAAGGGGTGGTCTTACAGTTTGGTGTTGGTCCATATTGTTCTTATGCTCAAGGCAAATTGAGAATAAGTGAAATAGCAATTTTCTTCTCTAGGAGATAATTCTTCCAGGCTAACCCTCCATCTGCAGAGTATTGTTTGGTGTTATGCAAAATTAAGTAATATTGAATTGCAGGAGCTAAATCTAGTTAACTGGTTGTTTGTTTTACCTGTGAAAGAAACAGAGGTGGTCGAGATGTATTTTTTTTAAGTTACGGTAAAGTAAAAAGTACTTTTCCTTAATGGACTATGATCAGTAGCAAGGCACTGGGGCAAACCCATCTACCCTCTGCTCCTTAAAAAGGACTGACTCTACTCAGATACTGACTGGCCAAAGCTGTACAGGAACTTGAATCAAAATGTTTCTAAACCTCATTGATAAAAGCCTGATATGTTTAAAGAGCCTGGGAGGCCTGCCACTCATTTAGAAGGAGCCAGGATTTCACCCCAAGGGTTTGGCACATCATGGCCAGTGACTGTGAATGAGCTTATTCATGGAGCAATCAGAGCTTGTGGGCGCCTGTTCCTTCCCCTGCTGTAGTCCAGTGCTTTCCCACTGTGACTTTATTCACTGCTTTGGTCTCAATTTCAGGTGCTGTGCAAGTTCAATACTGTAAAAATAATCCTTTCTCCTATCGACAGTGTAACTCTATAGTACTTGAACACGGAGATTTAACTGTCGGTCAACAGAAATACTTTTCATCTCTCATTCTTTGGATAACTTCTTTTGAAATACATTCCCTTTCCTCCCCCATCTTGACACATTAAAACCTCCCTCTGCTTGTCATTCAGGGATAAGTGGAAGTGGAAACAGAACAGTCACGTTCCTTGGCTGCCCTTTATAAACCACTTTCTGCCAGAAACTCTTACTCTTCAAGGTATTGAGGTCATGGTGGGAAATATTCAGGAAGGGTACATGCTTTAACAATTTCTCTTGAAACTGGAATACTGTAGAACTTAAAAATACTTGACATGCTGACCTGAACAAGCACACGAGTTCTGCTTTTGTGTGGATCAGCCCACATGCTTGTGGCCACTCACAGCAGAATGAAAACTTTCTGAGGGCATACTGGGGCAGAATTTATTTTCTGTAGTTTAATTTGTATTCTGAACTCCTAAATATTTTTCCTCTTTGAGAAAACAGGCAGTTTTGTTATCTACTGATGCCGATTTGCCTTTGTGTATATAATCTTTATGCATCAGGTTTTGCAATCCTTGAATGGGAGGGAGACCTTTCCTTAGATAGCAGTCTTGCTAACATGACTGCTTTCTACATCTTCATTTAGGTTACCAATTGAATAAATTAAATCCTTATGCTCCTAAAACACACACTTTTAAGACATCAACACTTAAACACTCAACCTTTACATGTCCTATGACTCCTGCATCATGTTGAGAGCCCATAAGGGAGCAGAATCACTTCTAAAATATTCATTCCAGTGCTTCACACATGGCTTGTGAGCTTTAAGAGATTGTTGGAAGTGTTTCCTTCTCACACTGAGGTGATCCAAATAAGCATTGAGATCTGAAGACAGACAACAGGCGTTCTAGCTTGGTAACACACAACAAAGCAAGGCTGCCATAAAAGGAAGGACTGTGCTGTTGTGACTGCTTTAATCCTACACCTCTCTGCTCCTAGAGGTTCTTGGGAGTCCAAAGCAGGAGAGCATTGGGCTTCCATGGTGGTGGTGGCCTGGTTGAAAGTCTTTCCTGTGAAAGGGCTAGCAACCCTAGTGGAATCCAAATTCAACAGATGAATGTTACAGCCACTGCAATGGAAGCAAGGGGGGAAACAGGAAAAATGTAATGAGAAAGAAAACTGGTGTTCAAAGCCTCATATGCAGAGTTTTTATTACTCTAATATATGTTAAATTTCACTTTACATATACCTGTATGCATGTATTTCTGAGAAGGAATTTTTGGAAAGAATACAGTACAGCAAAATTACAATAAATTACTAAATGTCTGGGCACGTTTATTTGGTGTATCATCCATTGCCCAATCTTTTCCAATTTCAATACAGGCAGAAAAACAGTAATTTTTTTTTCCATGCACTGTGAATAGCTTTTCTTTTACAATTTTTAACACAATCTTGGCCTTTGTAAAAAAATAATGAAATAATTTAAAACATTTTCAAAAGCAAAGACATCTTTCTAAGAGCAGAAAGAACTACTTTCTGTGAGATCTGCACAATGACTCCTCACTGACTTCTTTACTCCATAAGTCATTGTAAAAACTAGCTGTGATGCCCCCTTGTTCTTTCCATAGGCAAATGGCTGAAGAATTTTGCTATGGAAAATTGACTCTAGATTGTGTTCCATCTTGGAATAAGAAAAAAAAGAAAAGAAGAAAGCACATCCCTTTCACTCATGGCATCCAGTTGCTCGTATGACAACAAAGCGGTGCCTCCAGCTTGGCATCTGGGATTAGGCTTTGCTCATATACACTGAACTATCTGATTACTGCCAATGGGATTACTTGTGTGAATAAGGCAAGCAGGATTTGACCTTAATATTTCATTTCAGGACCAGGCAAGTGGGACAGAAACTGCGAGAAAGCAAGCCATCACGAGCCAAAAATCTTTGATAACCATCAAAGTAAATGTTTGCCACTTGCTTTTCATATTTAATATTTTGGAAAAGTCTTCCCCTTGTATCAGTGTTTTCTAGTCAATGCTATATACACCCTCCTACCTGTATGGCAAGTGCAGAATTAAAATAGCTTGTGAGCTGGCAACATTACATGCATACTTTGTATTTAATACTATCTGCAAATTGTCTCGAGCAGATTAAGATAGGATTTAAATAAACATTAAGTTAAAACATTAACTAAAAATTTTTAAAAGCATATAAGAATAGGGTTTTCCATTTCATTTTCTCTTTACTATTAAAATGGAGTGATATAGGTGACCTTAAATTATTAGGGAATTCCATGCAGTTTTCAGCCCACATTCTCTGAGACTTAGCATGCAATATTGGTAAGTTGAAAACAATGGATAGCTCTTGTGAGGAAAGAATGGCTGGTTCCATCTCACACTTTTTAGCAGATTCTTTTCATGATGTGTTCTGCCTAATTTTAGCAGTACTTTACCATAGCTTTTTTAATTGCCTGCTCCATGTGTTTCTTTTTTTTAGATGCCAGGGTTAGAGGATGGTTCCTTTTGGACTCTTATCTTCCCACGTTTTTCCTTACTGGAGCATATCTACTCTGCATATGGCTGGGCAACAAGTTAATGAAGAACAGGCCTCCTTTCTCTCTCAGGCCTCACCTCATCGTGTATAACCTGGGCATCACGCTGCTCTCCTTCTACATGCTCATAGAGGTAGGTGCTCTTCCATGCAGCACGGCTGAGGAAGGTGACCAAGATGCAGTTCTTAGCAGAAATATCTTAGAGACAGGTGGTTTTGCTAGGAAAGTTAAAATCAGCAGCAAAATAAATTTAATATTAAAAAGTCCCTTCTCATCTTAGATCTTGGCATGTTTTGATTGTCCTTCCTGAGCTACAGTCCACACAGCTCTTTGCTGTGAGGGACCGTGTCCACAAGCATAAATTTGAATCTGCAGCAGTCACTCAGCTCAAACGTGCCTATACTGTGCTCTTCAAGGTCCTGAGAGCCTTGTTCTTCAGCACCCATTAAATGCCATAAAAAAAACCCAGTTGGGTTTTATTCATACAACTGTCTGTGGAATGATTTTTCCAGGCCCATGCTTAAACATGAATAGATTTATAGATGAGAGCAAGTACTGATTTATTTATGGTTTTGGCAATTCTGTGTTATTTTTCTTCTCTTGGGACTAAGACGCTTTCCTCATGCAGTCAGACAGTAAAAGACAGATGTTAAAAACTTACCACTTTATCCAAAAGCAAGGGCTGTGGGGCTTGGAGGCTGCATATAGTCACATGGATTATTTCCCAGGTACTTATCAGAAAGAAACATGCTCATATGATTCAGGATCCATTTAGAACCAGAAGAGAGGTTTGAATGCATCTTCTGATTTTTCAACAGCAGAGGATTCAGACAGTGCCTCTCAGCAGAAATGTGTGGTTTTGCCTCTGCAGAGGAAAACAGAAGCTAGAAGTCAATATTTGGGTATTATTTGGGAGCTGCCCCTTCTCAGCCTGCTGATAACTGCGGTGCTTTTAATATTAAGGTGTTAACATACATTAATTGAATCCCTTAAAAACAAACAGTAGGAGACAAAAGCCACAAAACTTTTTTTTTTTTTTTTCCTAATAAAGTGACCCTGGTCATAAGAAGCCCTGGCTGAAGAATGTGCTTGATTTCATGGTGTGGCCTGACACTGCTGTGTTGCCTGCACAGCCTCACAGCATTTCTCACTCCCAGGGCTCTCAGCCACAGTTTCCACCTTTTCCTGCTGGCTGGACAAGAAACCTTTCAGAAAGTAAACAGGACACCCAAAGATTTCAAGTTTTAAATTTATTTGAGCTAAACACCAATTGTCTGGCCTGGTCAAGCAGCTGGGGAGCAGTTTAGGTTCGTGCCTTTGTGCAAAGGACTGATTGTGTTACAGAGAGCTTTATCCTGGTCCATGCTCCAGCTGGCTTTGCAGGCTGCTGTGGGTGTCTGGGAGTGCAGGATAAGGTTTAGAGCAAAGGAGAAACCAGCACAATTGCTGGAAGGTTTGATGACTCCACAATGATTGTCCTCCAGAATTTAAATTATTACTTTGATGTTTAAATCCCCATTTTGCTTGAAGGTATACAGATAACTGGCTGCAGTAGCAGGACTCGGCAAAAAGGATTAACTGACTAGAAAACAATACTGCTGTACTGCTTCCCCCTTTCCCTTCCAGTCTGATTTGGCCTGGCACAAGTAAATAAATGGAAGAACAAAGAAAATTTTAGCAGGTCTCATTTGCATGAATGAAGCAAATTTGGTTTTAGCCACCTTCACATTCCGGTAGGAACTGTATTTAGCCACCTCCTGTTCAGCTGTCTTCCTGCTTCATCCTTCCTGAGTCAAACTTTGCTGCAGACAGTTGCTGAGTTATGTTAGTCCTCAGATAAGTCCCTTGAGACCTTGATTCTGAGGCTGGAGGCTGCTGATTTACACCTCCCAGACTGCTGCTGGGCATGGCTGGCAGAGCCAGCTCACAGCTCCACATTCTGCAAATTTGGGAACCCAGGGAACATGATGGCTGATCTGCACTGCCAGCTGTTCTACTGCAGATTTCACTCTTAGCTCTGGACTGTCAGCCAGGCTGGTTTTACACTGTACAAAATACACTTCCACAATACTGGCTCTGCACTTTCTCTTAGTCTACTTCCCTGGCTCCTATCACAGCTTCTCCTGTGAAGGAGCAGAATGGAAGTTAATACTTGCAGTCTGAGGTAGCCTGCACATCCCTGCTGAAGAAAAACAGGCAAATGGGAGAGCAGAAATCATCTTCACTACCAAATAAAGTCATGGTGATTTCAAAATCTCTAATTTCCAAAGCTTCTCTCTATGCTCCTTATTCTCTCAGTCTTTTGTGGACAGTAAGCTCTTTAAGGCCAGAGTTACCTATATTTAGCACATTCTGCATAGTGGTTCCTTATGTAAACACAGTTGATCCTTGCAGTGACTGTGATTTGGGATCAATTCCTGGTTAGACACATCTACAACAGTTGTTTTATTCCTCCATCCTCTCACTGCATCTAAACCCCTCTGTGTCCGTATGGGGCAGAAATCACAAAATAAGAAGCTGTACAATAGAGATAAAACACATTCCCCACACCCCACCAAAAGAAACCCCCATAACCAACCATCATTGTTTTGCTTATAAGGTGCCACACAGCATTTCTTGCAATAGCTGCAGAATGTAGGGGTTGCTTCTTAGACATTCAAAATAAAAAAAAAAAAAAAATCTCATTCACAAGAAAGGGTGTATCACAAATCCATCATGTGGGACAGGCTGTATTTGAATGAGAAACGTGGTAAACCTACTGATGGGGGTATCTGTGCTTCAGTTCTTCATCTCCTCACCTTCATCTCCTGATTAGTTATAGTTGGCACTTCATGACAGTTAATTTGTGCAACCTCAAGGCAAGAAGACAATGGTTACAGCAAAGAGTCATAACAAAGGGGCTGTTTTAAATCTCCAAGGGCAGATTCCTCTTTTGAGGCAGAGTTCCATGCACTGCACTGTGGGCATGAACTATCTGGGAGCCGATTTTATCTCTGAGCTTTGAGGTCAACCAATCCGCAAAGTACTTGGAGGAACAGCTCCAGGACAACTCTAAGATGTGCCATTAGCATGAGGTCAGACACCCCTACGATGGCCAAAGGACAAGGTCTAAAGATAAACAGCTCTGCCCAGCTGCCCTCATCCTGCTGAGATGTCTCAAAATTTTTGAGTCAACAAGGAGTTAGGTGCCTCTGAAGGCCTCCCAGAAGGGCAGCTTGTTAGACCTTTAGACTTGTGAGTTAGGCAAACAGATTTTCCTGGAGTTGTCAGGGGTGCTCACCTTCCCCAGCTGAATATGATGAAGTTGGCACTTGGGTTTGGACCACATTTTTTTCAAGTACCTCATACTTAGACACAGGTCCTGTGCTTAAACTGGGCAGGCTGCAGGGGGGCTGCTAAGGAGGCAAAAGACAATTCCTTCCACCCTTGCTGCTACCAAAGAAACCCACATCAAAGTTTGTTTATTTTTGTGTACTTTTCTGTACCAGTAAGTGCTCATAGACCCAGATCAACTCTACTGATCCAACAATTTCTAGAACATTGTGAAATTCTGTATAAGGAAAAACAGCTAGCATCTTTTTACTTTAACAAAAATCAAAACTTTTAACAATTTTCCTTAAGAAATATATGTCTTTTCTCTGCACAAATCTTTGCTTAAGATGCTAAAATTACCAACTATGAGCAGTTTTTCACAGCTTACTGTGAAAAAACATCACATCTGTGCATATTTTAAAATTGTTTCATGTGCTTACGAACCAACTTCAGGGATACAAACTGAGGCACCAGAGGCCAAACTGTCACAAGTTCAGTGACAAATTAAAACTGGAAACACAGGAGACCAGTGCTGATCTCTGAATTCTGAAATTACTCAGGTGAGGATACTCTCTCTCTCACTAATAGGAACAGGCATAATCTCTGCCACAGTCTTAGGCTGCTTTCCCCAGCAGTATCACCTCTGCCCTATTTAAATCAAATCTCAGCTGGTCATCAAGGTCTCACCCAAGTCCTTCTGTTGATCAGGCACTGAGAAAACCAGGACACTAGCACCATTTGGGTCAGATTAAAAAGGAGATCTAGAGATATGTGTCATTAGCAGAGGGGTGGCGTGATGTCTCAAGCTGCCTGTATCCCCAGGTAGCTTCTCAGACTTATTACAAATCCATGGGATTTGTAAGCAAGCAACCACATCCATGTGGGGAAGCAGGACTTGCATGTGAGCACCCCTCATTTCAGAGCAAAGGGAAAAGAGCAGGACTCACAAGTACTGCCAGCCCAGTGCATTAACCTTTCTAGAGGAGCCAGAAAAAAGTCTTCTACCTTGCAGGATTAAATAAAATAAAAAGCAGTAAATCAAATGCACTTTAGCTGTTTCTAGGAGCTAAGAATTCAAACCACATTAATTCCAGTTTCTGAATTATAGCCATAGCTTGCATATTCATCGATGCCAAGGTGGTGTGAGGAGTCCCAGGAGTGCCAGAAGCATCAGGGCCATTAGCCACCACTTTTAGCCCTACACACTGCAATGGAGATTATATCTCACATATTACTAGAAAGTATAATGCCTGAATTAGGCATAACGGGGAGAAACAAAAGGAACAAATCAAAAATAGAAGGAGCACTTAAACTCTGTTTTATTCCATCACTATAATGGCTCATATCAGAAAGATTTGCTTCCTATCTGTGCAAGTGTTAAAAAGATGGAGCATATGTAGCACAAGTTCTAAGTAAACTTTTAAGGGTGCAGACGATGGGGAAGGGTCAAAAAGATCCTAGCCAATTCAAACTTTCCTGGAATTTTACTGTAGAAATCCACCTTCAACATAATCTTTCTTTTGGTGTTTGTTTTGTTTTGATTTTATTTGGGATTTTTTTTGTTTGTTTTTGGATTGCGTTTTTTGTTTGTTTTGTGGAGTTGTTTTGTGGTTTTGATTTTTTTGGGTTTTGTGGGGTTTTTTTGGGGGGGGTTCTTTGGTAATTTTGGTAATTTGGTAATTATTGTTTATTCCTTCATTAATTGTTCAGAAGTTAACAAATGTAAATTAAGTACAGAAGTACAGACAGATTCTAGATCCATCAGTATTGGTGCTTGAGGTGAAGGCTTCCTTTGATGCCATTATTTAGTACTGAGAGACTATTTGTACCTTAGGGCAGCAAGAGAAAAAAAACAAAATGAGAAACCTGAAGAGTTCAGGTGCACTTCTCTATCATTTGAAGAAAGGAGAAGTGGGAAAAAGAAAAACCTAGAGAGCAAAAGGTCACCAAGAGTGCATTGTAAAGCAGAGAAATGTAAGGACAAGAGCAAACAGCTCTTTTGATCAAGTAAGAACTTTGTGTGAATGGAGTGAAATTACCAGGTGTTCTCTGTCTTAATCAAATTATTTGTTTGGAGAGCTGAGGAGCTGACTTTGCTGTCCTTCCCTGCAGTTATTCCAGCTGGGCATGTCATCCTCACATCTCAGTTTTCATCCTCTGTGCTCTTCTTTGTCTTTCATGCTGACCTTTCTGAGCTCTGCATTTCAGTAGAACATTTAACATGATCATTGAAAAAGGCAGTGCTCTGGATCTCTCATGCACATTCAAACAGAATTCAGTAGAACTGTATTAGAAAACAAGAATAAAACTTCATATGATGAGGTTTTCCATATGTGCACCGCTTCTAATGCCATCAGTGGTACCACAAAATACAATAGGGGAGCGATTCAGAGCAGACGTCGTCAAAGACTCATGGAAAATAAGCCTAGACAGGATTTCTTTTAGCCTATCCCACTCTCCCAGACAACAGCAATATTCAAAGTGGTTACCATTCACAACTGATTTCAAGTAATTCTGAAGTCTGTTTCACTAATCCTTCTATCAGGCTCCTGTTTACTTAGGGAGTATTAAATGGAACTGGCTAGTATTTTCTCAATAACATGGCTTTACATTTGAAAGAGTTTTTGTTGGTAAAAAGAAATTCAAACAATTATCTAAACTTCACTTGGGAAGGGGCTCTTATTTTTTGTCACCATGTCATGAACTTTCTGACCTAAAAACAGGAAGGAAGCATAGGACCACACATTTCCTCCGCTCTGGAATAACCAGTATCCTTTTAGCTACAGTGTTCCAGTTACTGAGGGTCCAGCTGTATGTGCTGCAGGTCAGGATAGCAAACTTCAGTAGGTGTATTAAAGAATTAGACAGTCTTTTTGGGGGAGACACCGTGCACACAATTTTTTGACCTCTAACAAGACCTATGGAGAGCTGGAGACCCTCACCAAGCAGTAGTCCAAAGCTCACATTTCACTGTTCTGTCCCCATGAAAAGTATCTCAAATGCATCACAAAGAGGAACAACAAAATATTTCCCCTGTGACAATTCTTGTGGAGTGTTTCCTATTCAGCAGCTGGATTTGTTTGGCACAACACCACCAGTAAGTTTTTATGTGTGGGGAAACCATGGCACTAACCAAGTGGCAAGGCTGGGACATTCTGGAATCTCCCCATCCTGGGCCGAACCATCAAGCCCGCTCTGCTTCCCTAAAGGGTTTTAGTCATGCCAGACTACAGCTTATCCAAGATCTTCGAGTCACAAGGGCATCAATCTGGAAACACAGGCTGTTCTGCATCTCAGCTATCCATCTAAAATCTGGGATCATATCACAATTCTTGGAGTCCTGTCTAAAGATAGGCAACCTCTACAGAGATATATTCTTCAATAAATACAATTCACAGATGACTATACAGTTTAATATTTTAGCCAAAAAAAAAACCCAAACAAACCCTGCCTTAAAGCTTTCTAGGTATTTTTTAAGACTGATTGAATGACAAGTCAAAGATGATTAGTGGTGTCTTCCTCTTTTCACTGGGTTATTGTGTAAAAGTGATGGCCTCAGTAACCTTGTGGCATGCTTCACCCCAACCCTTTGGGCATGGCAAGACAGTTGCATGCTTGTGGAAGTGGGTCAGGTAACAGGCAAGGAACTGATTTCTCTCTTTAAAAACCAAAAAAAAGGAAAAACACATGCCGTTATCAATCTGGTTTCTGGTTTTAGACACTGATAATCCTCTCAAGCATTCAATTCTAAAATAAATTTAAGATAAAAAAGAAAATATAATTTCTCTCTCCTTCCTGAGACACTGCCCTGAAAGACTCCCTTTCCTTGCGATGTGGCCATCAGGTAACTGCTTTCAGGACTATTTTATCCAAGTCTGTCGATCCAGGGAAGAGCTGCCATTCACAAAGACTAACAAAGGTCTCCAGTGGCCAAGGGAAAGAAGTGATTCACAGCACTGCAAGTCAAGCTTTTCTTTGTGCTACACAGGTAGATTAGTCTCCTTTACTTAGTCTAGTGAGACTTCAATTGCTTGAGAATAGTGGTTATATCAAGTTGTTTTAATTGGTCTGGTGGCTGGAGTGCCTTAGAAAACCCAGTGAAACATACCCATAATAACATCTTGCTCTGTTTTTTTTTTCACAAGGATACTGGTGCTAATACTCCTGCTCTGAACTTTTAAGAGGAATTTTAATCACTTGAATACTAACTCCATTATTAGTTTTTAGCTTTCCCCCTTAACTGTTTCCACCTAGACAGACCATATACAGGATAGAACATTTTACTTGGAAGGGACCCACAGCAACCATATATAGTCCAATTGCCTGGCCATTTCAGGGCTGACCAAAAGTTAAAGCATGCTGTTAAGGGCACTGACAAAATGCCCCTTAAACACTGACAGGCTGGGAGCATTGACCACCCCTCTAGGAAGGTCAATGGCTTCCTCTAGGAAGCCTTTTCCAGGGTTTCACCACCCTCTCAGTAAAGAATTACTTCCTAATGCCCAGTCTAAATCTCCCTTGGTGCAGCTTGGAACCATTCCCACACATCCTATCATTACATCCCAGGGAGTAGAGCTCAGAACCTCCCTCCCCCTTTCCCCTCCTCAGGAAGCTGCAGAGAACAACGAGGTCACCCCTCGGCCTCCTTCTCTCCAAGTTAGACAAGCTCAAAGTCCTCAGCTGCTCCTCATAGGACTTGCTTCCAGCCCTGTCACCACCCTTGTTGCCCTCCACTGGTACCTTCATGGATCTTTGTGACCTTCTTAAATGGTGTGTCCAGACCTGCACAGAGTGCTCAGGGTGAGGCTGCTGCAGTGGGGTAATCCCCTCTCCTGCCTGGCTGGTTATGCTGTGCTCAATGCACCCCAGAATGAGGTTTGTCCTTGGGGCTGCCAGGGCACACAATGGCTCACAGGGAGCTGCTGCCCACCAGCACTCCCAGATCCCTTTCCACAGGGCTGCTCTCCAGCCATTCCTCCCCCAGTTCATACCTGTGCCCATGATACTCCATCCCAGGAGCCAGATCCAGCATTTGGACTTGTTAAATTTCATCCCACTGATGACTGCCCAGTGCTCCACTCTATCCCACTGCAAGGACTCTTGTCTGTCAAGAGAGTCAGCAGCACCTCCCTGTTTCATACCATCAGCAGACCTGCTAATGGGGCTCTCAGCTCCTGCCTCCAGGCCACTGAGAGGTATTTTGAACAGCACTGGCCCTAGAACTGATCCTGAGGAACACCACTGGTGACTGGTCACCAGACAGATGTAGCCCAATGCTGACACCCCACCCTCTGCCTTCCTCCTGCCCTGGGACAAAGAGGAATACCTTATTGCTTCTAAGCACTTCTTCCCTGAGAAAGTCCAACCATACACAGAGACTTTTTTGATATTCAAAGAGCACAGAGAACCTGCAGTCAGTAGAAATGGCAATATCCATTCAGAAAATCACATCACTTTCCTTTCTAGCCTATAGGGAACAGATGAAAAACAAGCTACAGCTGTGAGATTTTTGAAATTGAAAGCTTGAAATGAGCAGGGCACAGGCCCCTAGATCAGGGTCTTAGAGCTCAGTCTGCTACTCAGTGAGGTGAGAGGATTACATAATCTTTTGGTACCCGCTGCCCATCCCTGAAACTCCTGACAAAGGAACCAACTTCCAATTCTGAACACTTTGATTCCCCATTTACAAAAATAAGGTAGGAGTTTGACTGAAGTGGCAAAACAACTCATGTGAATTCTCATGCTGTTTATACTTGAGCAGATGAATAGAAGTAATTTATTAGTGTAAAAACAGGAATCTGTTAAGAACATTAGGGAAAACAGCAAAATATGAAAACTCTACTAATTAATAGGATGTTGCTACTTAGCAGAAATTTTTCACCAGGCAGCACTTTGCTCTTTATGTGATCTGTTTTTCCAAATAGCTTCAAACAATACTTGTTTTAATATTGTTTTCAAGATAGGCTACCAAGAATGCAAATCATTCGAATAATTGTTTTCTAGGGGGAGAGAATTTGTGTTTTGAAAGAGAGGGGGGATTTCTCATTTCTCTGATAGATCCAGCACTTGCACCATCTCTGAGGGATTAATAACTCTATCAGCTCTGCAGAGTTGTGGCTTCTCAGTATACAAAAGAGAACGTGACTGAAACAGTGCAAGTAATGTATGGGTTTGGTATCAGAAAAAAAGATACCTGGTACCAAAATGTCTTGTGTCTAGGTGCCAGCTTCTGTTCCAGGTATGCATCTGGCTAATTTGGCACTGCTGAGTGAGCTGCTTACCTTCCACATCACTGAGAGCCAACAGGAAAGTTGGGGCCTAGGATCACCAAGATCCCATAAAAATTACTCTCTGCTTTCCAAATTTCCACACTAACCTTTTTTTTTTTTTTTTTTTTTTAAATATTAGGAAGATAGCCAGAAATCTTGAAAATTATCTTGCAAAGCAGAGGAGTCAAAAGTCAAAGAGAATGATTTTCTTTTCTTTAAAGGAGACACAGTAGTATGTAAGGCACCTACAACAGAGAATGGAAATGTTGAGCTACATGAAAAACTGAGGTTAAAAAAAGTGAAAAAATATCTAAGCTCAGTCTAAGCTGCTGGCTTTTGGAATGCAGACATAAACCAGAGGAAACTCTTCTGCCAAGTAAAATGACTGGGGAATATGCAAACAGAATGTTCTGAAAAATCTGGCATTTTTAAAATGGTGGATGAATGAACTAAAGAAATTAGATAAAACCATGCCGTCAAACAGAGTGGTATTCTCACTGCAAAGCTTACTCTCCATTTGCATGCTGACCATTTGTAAAGAGTTGCAGATTTCCTAATTACCAAATTTAAAAATTGTGATGATGAAAAGAAATATTGATGTTGAAAATAAATATTTTCTTTATGAGCCTCTAGGGGTTTTTAATCTCATTTTCCAACACGGAACTTTTGAATTCAATACTTAAAAAAACAAAAAAACAACCAAAACTTTGAGATACTACTGAACTTACCTGTTCAGCACGGGCATGTAAGCTTCATAAAATAAATCAAGCTGGAAGAAACTCATCAGGATGGTTGACTCCAGCTCCTGGCCCTGCACAGGACACTCCAAGAGCCACTCCATGTGCCTGAGAGTGTTGTCCAAACACTTCTTGAACTCTGTTGGGCCTGGTGCTGTGACCACTTCCCTGGGGAGCCTGTTCTAGTGCACAACCACCCTCTGGGTGAAAACATTTTTAGTGACATTCAGCCTAAACCTCCCTTGACTCAGCTTCATGTTGCTCCCTTGGGCCCTGTTACTGGTCACAAGAATGAAGAGATCAGTGCCTACCCCTCCTCTTCCCCTCAGGAGGAAGTTTTAGCCTGCAATGAAATCTCCCCTCAGTCTCCTCTTCTCCAGGCTGAACAGACCAAGACTCTGCTGCTCTTCTCTGGAGGGCTTCCCCTTCAGATCCTTCACCATCTTCATGGCCCTCCTTGGGAGGCCCTCTAATAGCTTTATATCCTTCTTACACTGTGGCACCCAGAACTGCCCCCAGCACTGTAGGTGAGGCCGCCCCAGCTCAGAGCAGAGCAGGACAATCCCCTCCCGTGCCCAGCTGGCCATGCTGTACCTGATGTCCCCAGGACAGGGCTGTCCCTCCTGGCTGCCAGGGCACTGCTGGTTTGTGTTCAACTTGCCATCGACCAGGACCCCCAGATCCCTTCCCATGGGGTTGCTCTCCAGCCTCTCATTCCCCAGTCTGTCTGTCCATCCAGGGCTGTCCCATCCCAAGTGCAGAACCCTGGTTTGTTATCCCAGGGACCACTCCATGTGTTACTCTCCCAGTCTTCTGGGGATGCAATTCATTTACTAATCTGCACAATGTCAGGAGGGTTTGGAGCCCACGTAAGCATTAGGTCCACTTTTTACTTCAACTTTTGTTTTTCTTTCTGTTCCTCCTGTAGCTGTCTCTCTGGAGCTGTTCTATTTTGAAGGGCAGTAGTAACTCGGTTGCTTTCCATCTCAGTTTTCTGTCCTTGTTTCTCTTGAATATTATCTTTTCTGTAGTGGCAGGCAGCTTCTGGACAGGTACCTAACATTTTGCCAATAATCACTTTCTCCTAGCCTTTATACGGCCCCTAGCAACTTACAGATGTTACTCCACAGCTTTTCAATCACACCAGTTATCCTGAGCCCATTTGTCTGAGAACTTAGGACTTGGACTTCTTCCATGATTTTGTAAGTAGTCAGTGATACTGCTTGCAAACCCACTGACTGCAGCAGTTTTTGGCAAATGTGTGTTTTAAGGTCACTTAACAAATCACTGGCATAGGTATAATCAAAACCAGGTTTAATATAGAAGCGAAAGCACAACAGAGTCCTTTGGCAAGGTTTACTCTACTACTTACCAGATTGTTAAAAAAAGCAAACAAAAAGCAAGTATCGACCAATCCAGACTGAAAATATCCCCAGAGTATCTCCAGGGAGGACTGCAGCTCCTGACATGTGGTGAGACACCAACTTCTTTCCTCAGGGCTTTATCCAGGACCTGCTGGGCAATCAACTGGCCTTCACTCCTGACCTTTCATACACAAGGAGACAAAATGCAAAAGATTTTTCAAAAATCAATCCACTGATATACAAATTGGAACAGTAGTAAAATACACTAATCAAAATATTGAAAACTGCATATTTTTCCTACCAAATTTCTGTGTACCAACATTTTACCTACTGCAGCAGAAAATTTTGAGGTCAAGTTTCTTCAGCAAAGCAGAAAAATGAGTTGGTTGTAAAGGAATGTGTTTGTTTCAATTGTTACATATCAGTTATCTATAAAACACTCATTTACTGTACTGTCATCTCTCTGCAATTTCTATAGGCTATTTTAGCCACCTAAAACAGCAAAGTTCATAATACAGGGACAATCACAGAATCTGAATTCAGAAGAAAAATAGTAGAAGACTCTGGTTTTCCAGGTTTCAACATATTTTAGCATGAATATAGAATAAGCATTCTAGGCTACTTTCTAATTCTCCAGCTATTATCAATAATAATTTTTAAAATGTATTTACTCTAGGAATTGATTCAGTTTGCTCACTGCTTCACTGCTGTATGGACTGTCACAGATTCAACACAGGACAGTTCTTTTCAGTGTGAACTAGAGGGAAAAGTCATCCCTTCTGTGCTGACATGCATCGTCCCTGTCAGTGTAGCCCCAGAGCTGAAAGCAACCCACTTCTCTCAGCATCTTGCAAGTCTGCTTACAGCATAACACTTCAGTGCATTTCTCCCACTCCCACTCTCTGCAGTGTCGGTAGAGGGTGAGAAAGACCCCAGAACATGAGTTGCTCAGTTTGTCCCCAAACCCACTTTGCACTTATTTAAGAATAAGGAAGACCGTTTCAAAAATCAATGGACTCCACATGGCATTTATAAGCAAGAGATGATGCTCCCTCTTGCGAAAGGGCTGCTGAGTGCTTGAGGTGTCTTTTACTACAAAAATATTCCATATCAAAAAGCTACCATATGGTTTTCTAGAAACCTGCTCCACCCCAGTTCAGCACTCTGATATTTCATTGCTCTGCCTGCTTCCCCGTGTGACGTGTGCAGAATCTAAGAAACTGCTTGTGTGCTTATTCACGCCTCCATTCAGCACTGTGCCCGCTCTCCTTCACTTCCTCCGGCATTTAATAGTGTAGGATAAAGAGACATGTATGGCATTAGGAAATATTTCTCCCCTTGCACTACTTCGCCTTTGCCTTCTGTTTGCTTGGCAAACAGGGAATTTTTCTCAAGGACAGCTTTGCACAAGTAGCTGTGTTAAGCTTATACTGCTTCAGGACAAAGATTCACTATTCCAGTGTTTGCTTTGGAGCGAGGATTAGGACGTGCATTAAGTAACAAGAGATTTTAACAGATGCCTTGAAGGCTCTAAAGCCAGAGAAAGAGAAGAAATGCATCATTTCGTATCTCCAGCTTAACTGATGCCTTTCCCCTTTCAAAACACAAGATATCAGCAAGTTGTCTGGTTCAAGAGCATCAGTTCATGGAAGGAGTGGGTACCCACCCAAGAAGGATAGAACAGCTGCAGGGAGAAAAATCATTCCATCTGCTCACAAACATAATTCCTCTGTTTTCTGTTCCAGCTCATCCTTGCCACATGGGAAGGTGGCTACAACTTGCAGTGCCAGAACCTCCACAGCGCAGGGGAGGCTGATATCCGGGTGAGAGACAAAAACAGCTCAGCCCTCAGCATCCTTTGTGTTTTAACTGTCTTTAACCATCCTAGGACGTATCCTGAGCTCTGGTAAAATATCTCTGCTCTAGAGGAGGATATATTTCATCGTATTGAGTATCAAATTTAGATTGTTTCAGAAGAAGAATCTGGCAGCAAAATCTGTTCAGTGTGAAAAAAAATGATAGAACCCTTAAAAAAAACCAAGCAACCCCAAAATGAAACAAAAACCTACCCACAAAACTGCATCTTCAGGAAAAAATAAATTAGAAAATCCTTCCTCAAAGTTTATATTCCTTAAATTATATATTTATAATTATATATTTATACAGTTGCTTAAAAGATGTGTGTCATTGTGTCAGTGAAAAGCAAAATAAAATTGAAGACAGCTCATGCTTCTCCTTTAATATCATATCAATGTCTTCTGGGAAGTTGCATGCCTAGGGAGTGAAGAAGTACACTAATATTTAAGCACTTATATGGACAGATATTGATCTCCTGCTCCTTTGTTCTTGCTTGTACAGGTAGCCAAGGTGCTGTGGTGGTATTATTTTTCCAAAGTAATTGAATTCATGGACACTATCTTCTTTGTACTGAGGAAGAAAAGCAACCAGATCACCTTCCTTCATGTGTATCACCATGCCACTATGTTTAACATTTGGTGGTGTGTTCTGAACTGGATACCTTGTGGGCAGAGTAAGTCTTTGTTTGCTTCATCACCCCGGGTCTAGGTCAGCTGCAGCTGCGGAGGAATCATTTCACCAGAACTGTGCAAAGGAATTGTGTCGCTGTGCAACTTGAGGGCATCATCAGAGCCTTTCAGAAATACTGACCACCTGCAGAACACTGGAAAGTTAAAAGCATGGTTAAAAGTTCAGGCCAAAAATACCCGAGTGTTAGGCCCTAGATTTTTCACTTAGCTGCGACAAACCCGTGTATTTACTTCTCTTCAAACCACTTTTAAGCACAACAGTACTGAGTAGCACAGAAGAGCCATCACACACAAGACCTACTCCAAAAGCAGATGCAGGAAGAAGTCATGACCCTGGTAAAGCCTTTATCAATCACAACAAATTAAATCAATGGCCTTTTTACAGGCTCAACTCTTGTATGCATCAATCTCTGCTTTAGCAAGACACTTTATTTACATAGTCACTAATTAAAATGCAAGTTTGAATTTATTCTGTTTTATATGAGAATACATCCTTATGGAAGGTTACAGTAACTGTCATCATCTTACCTGTTATGAAGGGTTCTATGATACCACAGGCTGGTCATTTGGCATTTGTATAATAAGTCCAGACAGCAGAGAACTATTTCAGCTGGCTCACAACAGGCACATTTTTCCAGGGCTTCACACAGCCATAGGCTTCCTGTGGAAGTGCTTTCAAAGTTGAGGAAAAAGCCTCAGTTTTCTTGCAACCTATTAGAGGGAGTCACCTCAGCCCATTGTAACATTTTGTAGAAAACTTGTTGCAAGTCTTTTTCAGACCTAAAAGCAGCATTCACATTTGTTGGCGCTAGCTGGGGACAGCACAAAATCAAAGTAAATCATTGCTAGAGGTAGTAGCAGGGATCAGAGATTTCATAGCAGTTAGGAGCTATTTCTAGAGGTGTAAACAAATCAGTGGAGGTTTGTGCCTCTTAATGTGTGGTCCCCACACTTTGCACTAGCACTGCTCTACTGTAATTAAATCAGTAGCTAAGGAATTAATCAGTGGCAAAATCAGAACAACTGGTGAGTCCATCTTGTAGTTGCAGCAGTGCCATCAAACACAGAAGCACACAGCACAGAGTAGTGCTGCTACTTCTCCAGAGTCTGCAAAGTAGAGGATAGTTAATTTCCTCTAGAACTAGTATTCACTAAATACATCCAATAAGAGCAGCAAGGTATTAGCTGGGATGAAGTGTTGTAAATGTGTATCAAGCAGAAGAGCCAAGGAAGAAAACAAGAGCGATGATCAAACACAGCCACAAGAGGTTGGTTTAATTCAGAGCAAAGCCCTTGCTACTGCATCAGAGAGCAGAAAGACAGGTGTCTCCCAGGGTCCTAAGCTGCATATTAGCAGCAAAGTCAACACAGCAGTGTTTAAAGCTTACAGGAATAATGGAAAGGCTCATAGCAAGAAGAGCTTTAGGAGAGGGGAAAAAATAGCCTGTAAACTACAGAACAGGAAAAAAGTGAAGGAGAAGAAAAATATGAGATAAAAATACAATATTCAGCATGAGAAAAACCCTCTAGGAAGTATTTGGTTTTCCAGTTGTCCCTAGGAGAGGACCTCTACACATCAGGAATATCTTTAGCAAGGAATAAGCATGAAAGGAATACTTACTATGTATAAGAGATTCAATATAGAAGCAATATCACAAGAAATAATGCCTTCTTCTCACTTTCTGGCAGTTGGTATTTCATTGTTTTTTTTTTCCCTAATGGATTTTTATAGGTTTCTTTGGACCCACTTTGAACAGCTTTATCCACGTGCTTATGTATTCTTATTATGGACTGTCAGTCATCCCTTCTATGAGAAAATATCTCTGGTGGAAGAAATACCTCACTCAGGCACAACTGGTATGTATCTATTTTACTCTCATTTTTAACTACCAGAAATCCTTCAAAATGTGAGAGAGGACTAAATGAACTATAGGTAAACATTGTTATTTACACAATTAAGCCAGATAGAATTGAAGTATAACAAAACTATCATACAGCATAAGTCACTAGCGTAGCTTGATTTAACTTAATAAAGTAAATTATGTTCAGAAGTGTTTTCTGTAGAAAACAAACAGTAGAAAATCTTTAGTCCACAAAATTGTTAGTTTTGAAACACTGCATAGGAAATGACTGCTCCTTAATTGTGGAAAAAAATTTATGTAAAAGTCACAAAAAAAAGTCTGACAGAGCGAGCTCCAAGACAGACCTCCCCTGCTGGCCAAAGCTGAGCCCATCAGCAAAGCTGGGGGCACCTCTGTGATACCATATTTATTTAAGGGTGAAAAACTCAGCAGAGAAGCTGAGAGAGAAGACAGGAAATGTGAGAGAAACAGCCCTGCAAATACCCAGGGCAGAACAGAAGGAGGGAATTAGCACCAAAAACTCCCCTGCAACCTGTGGTGAAGATGCTGGTGAAGCTGTTCCCCTGCAGCCCACAGAAGTCCATAGGGGAGCAGGGATCCACCTGGAGCCCATGGAGGACCTCATTCTGCAGCAATGGACACATCTGCCCTGAAGGAAGATACAGCCAGCAGAAAAGTAGGCTCCTGTGGACCCATGGAGAGAGAAGCCCACCTTAGAGCAGGTTTGCTGGCAGAATCTGTGACCCCATGGGCACCCACAAAGGAAGAGCCTGTTCCTGAAGGACTAGACCCTGTGGAAGTGACCCACACTGGGGCAGTTTGTGAAGAGGTGCAGCTCATGGGAAATACCCACACTGAAACTCTCTCCCATGGGAGAGACCCCACACAGAAGCAGGAAAAGAGTGTGAGGAGAAAGAAACAGCAAAGCCAAAGCAATGTGGGCTGACTACAAACCCCATCCTGCTGCACCACTTGGAAGGAAGTAGAGGAGTCAGAAGTGAAGCTGAAGCTGAGGAGAAACAGGGGCTTAGGGGAAGGTGTTTTTAATTTTATTTCTTGTTCATCTTCTGTGTTATTAATTGGCAATACTTGAAATTAATCTTCTTCAAGTCAAGTCTATTTTGCTTATAACAGTAATAGGTAAGTTTTATCAATTACCCTCCCTACCTTTATTTCAATCCACAAATTCTTTTCATCTTATTTTCTCCCCCTACTCTACTGAGGAGAAGAGGGGAGAAAGCTGCTGGGTGGGCAGCTGGCAGCCAAGTCAGGTTAACTCACAACACAGTGGTACAACTACAAAATGATGTAAACAAACTTTAGGCAATACAGAAATTGACTGACTTCTGAAAGTCTGTTCCATGGGCATGCTGTGCCTGAAGAGCTGAGCCAGATCAAAAGTTTCTATCAAGAAGATACAAGGCTTGATATGAAATAAAGTTCCTTTCACTTTTTTTCTCTTAGGGCCTGTTCATATTATTTGGAAGTTCAGATGTTTACAGTGAGCTTTAAAATTCCTGTGTAGAAATTTTCTTAGGAAAAGCTGCTTCTCTGAGCTGAGACCATCCCTGCAGATGAAACACACTGCCCTGTTGGAAATGCACCTTAGTACACTGGATTGAGCTGTACACTTACCTGGCTGAAGAGAATCAGGTGCACCAGTGTGGGCTGTGGCTCACAGTTCTAAATACAGACAAGTCTCTGCAATTTCTTCCGTGTCTCTTTTTTGCTTCCTTCATCCCCTCCTTAACTTCACTAATGCAAGTGATAGCCTATCTGAACTCCTTGGACCTGAGCTTTGCATTTTCTGTTCAGACTTCTAAAGCTATTGACAGGACTCTTCAGAGTTTCCTCCAGTTTCTGCCCAGTAACAGAGACAGCACCTGTACCTGTCACAAATTCTGGAAGACAGAGCAGCACCTACTAAATCTGAGAGGAAAAGAAAGCTTCCCTTTTGTCAACTAAGCCTATAAACTTACTTTTAGAAAACTCTGACCCCTTATGGTTTTATTTAATTTCACAAGAGCACCATTTTAACTTAACCTTCACAATGCATTCAGAGGTTAGAAAGGAATAGTGTTCAACAGCACTCAAACTTTCAAGGAGCAGGACTAGGGGACATTGCTGTGTCTGATTTAGCTAGCACTGACCCTTTCTCAGCAAATACTCTTGCATTATCTTCTCTCTGCAGATCCAGTTTCTGCTCACTATTGTGCACACACTCAGTGCAGCTGTGAAGCCATGTGGATTCCCATTTGGCTGCCTCATGTTCCAGTCCTCCTACATGGCCACACTGGTCATCCTCTTCATCAACTTCTACATTAAGGTAAGCAGTCTTCTGAGAGCTCTCTGACAAGGATGGGGAAAATAGAACTTTTTGGATAGTCTGAGTGGACTCAGATGTAGGATGATTGTCAGTGCTTAAAACATGTTAGTCTTAAAATACTTAATAACAGATATAGTCATGTCTGAGAGAGGGAGAGATTATTCAATAATGAGGACCCCCTCATTACAGCTTAACTCTTCTGCACTTGTATAGCAAGTCAGGTACCACATTCAGAACATAGGAGGTCTGAATTTGCTTTGGTAGGCAGATTCTGGAATCTCTCTCCTCCTTAAGGGGGAAAAAGAAAAGAAACTAACAGCTCTGTCTTTGCCTTGTTTACTTCAACATCTTTTAGCAGGGAGTGCTCAAGCCTGCCTGAATACATAAAGCTTTTAGTGTACAAGGCTTGAAATCTCTTTTGACATTAAGAGGTATTACAGTAAGGCTAGTAAAGTAACATCACCCACAGCAGTGAAAAGACTACAGTCTTAATGCTGTCTGAAGCAAATATATACATCTGCATCAACAGCAGACAAGTTCCATTTACAGTTAACCATAAGCAGTGTTTTGGCAGGCACTAAATGAATCCGAGTGTTTACTTTGGATTTTGCTTTATAGACATACCGGAAAGCACCTTCAAGAACAGCTGTAAAGGAAACCCCTGTCACAACAGAAATCAAGAATGGTTTCCACAAGGACTACTTTGCTGCTGCCAATGGATTGCAGAATAATAAGAAGGCACAATAAGTATAGTGTTTCCTATGGGTTTTTTTCTAAGGAGAAAAAGAAGAAAAAAGACTGAATTACAAGCTTTAGCTTAAAACCTATTTGATTACATTTATCAGTTCTTTGTACCAGACACTTATTAACGTACTGCTATTTAGGTTTTAACAAAATGAGTAGAATTACTTGTCTTGTCAAAGATCACCATCAGAACAAAGAAAGCCAAGATCTTTCTCATATGAAAAAGAAAACCTTTCTGATCTCTAATGCTGACACAAAAACGCCTTATGAAACACTTGATGGATAAATCCATCAATGCCTTCAAAAGGTTAGGACTCTGTTCAGACTAACATTTTCTGTGCATGTGAGAGGTCTTGAGGCAAGGCTTCACAGTGCACCCAGTAAATCCACCTGTGGCCAAGGCCAGGAAAATAAAGGAGGGGTGGGGGGAAAGGTGAGAATCATACCTTTTCCATCATCGCACCCTTCTTCTCCTCTTCTCAGCAATTCTCCAAAGCATACTCCTTCCCCATGGACATCAGCAAGGTACCCTTTGATCCTGTGGGAGCCCTGGGAAAGGACATGTCAGAGGGCAGAGCCCAAGTGCACCATCCCGTAGTTTTCAGGCAGTTGTGCACTATGCTCACTTGCTTTACACAAGGTGCAACTTGATTCAAATGCCTGGAAGTCTGGCAGGAGCTTTCAGGGGGCTGGGCTGGTAGCCCCTGGCACTGCCTGGAATAGTATTCTGAACACAGAACAGAACAAATAATTTTGGATGTGCTAAATTAATAGGAGTTCTAGGTAAATGGATTTTGAAAGAAATAGGGTCTTAGCAACTTAAGGAAGATAAATCCATTGAGTGTAAATGTGTGTAAAGTTAATCCTATACAAACACTGCTAATTCAAAGCAAACTATCATGCCCTTTATTAATAGACTGGAAGATGCAGAAAATTCAAAAAGTGAGTTCAGCAATGAGCAAAGCAGGTTATATAGGAATTTCTGTGGCAGGTGGAAGGGGAGGGGAAGCAAGGAGATAGCTGCTGTCTGCAGTTGTAAAGGTGTCTTTCTCCCAACAGTTCATCACCAACTTTGTTGCTTCAGTTCACTGCATTTACCCCCACTCAAATGGTTAGAAATGAAGAGCACCCAGGGTTAACTTTACGGGTCTGCCCTCACCCTTTTCTCATTTTGCTCACTTAATTTCCTCTACTAAAAATAGGCATGGACTTTTTTCCTCACAGTGAAGTAATTCTGATCTCTTCCATTCTCATGTACAAAATTCTCTCGAGAGAAACAACTTTTGGAGTCATTCCAGCCCAGCAAGTCCCTTGGACTGAAGCAGTTCTGTAAAGGAAGCATGTCCTCTCACTCCTGTCACCTTGCAGAGGCCCAGAGCAGGAGGAGGACAAAACACACACCCAGCCAGCACAGACAGCCCAAGCAGCCACAGAGGGCTCAGATGTAGAGGAGGCTGTCCCAAATCCTGCTGTCCAATTCTTCTCCACCTGTAGAGGGTCAGTTATCCCCTCCAGATATCCCCATTTAGATGGTCTGCCACTGGGGCCTCTTGGAGACTGCAGCAATAAAGGCAGGAGGAGCGTCTGTCCCAGGGAGCAGGATGGACACTCATAGCAGGCAGCCTCAGCAGGGACAGCCAGAGACCCCACAGCCTTGAGGGCTCATGGATAGGAAGGAAAGGGACCGAGGAAGTGGTACAGTAGGGCAAGAAGAACAGATGGGGTTGTCCAGCAGAAGCAAAAGGAGAAAATGGCATGAAGAAAGGTATCATGTGTCAGAGTTCTGCTTGACTGTGTGCTTGAAAGTCCCATTGAGTGTCATCTGGCTCCAGGCAGTTCCAGCTCCATTGCAATGTGGACAAAACTTTTCTGCTCCAGCAGAAAAGTGAAATTCCTTCCCAAAGTACTACAGCAGAAGCAATACCTCTTAGCAGCCTGACTGACATCATCATCAACCAGATAACTAATACAACTGCAGTATTCAAACACTTTTACGTCACCAGACCGACTAACTAGATCTGACTGCTGCATATTCACATTTGCTCCCCCTCTTCATGAAGCTGGTCACAAAACGTCACTTAACTGAAAGTCGGTGTTTTGTTGTATTTAATACTCAATAAGGGGGGAAAGCAGCAAGCCAAAAGAAAAAACCTGAAAAAAAGCCCCCAAGAACCTGCATTCACAAAGCCTGGGCACTGCATGCATATTCTGTTTCTCACTTCAGGCCCTTCCAGAACCTTTACAGGTATTTCTGACTGGTACTGTAAAAATCCCAAGATGTAAGATATTAGCAGGTTTGGCTGGGGGTGTTTTAGACAGTCCTGCATAAAGGGAGAGCTTCAGAGGACTGTAGAAATCATCTTGATACCAGAAGCCAGGGTAAAGGCAGAGGAATTTGAAAGAGCTGACAAGACAGTGAAGAAGGCCATGAGCTGGACTATTCATCTAAGGTAGGCAACAAAAGGGTTGTGTGGCCCAGCATGGATTTTAGGCCGAGTGGAGTCCATAATCTTTTGATGGCAAAGCATGCATTTGACTATCAAGGTGGAAAGCGTCAGCTGTGCTAAGTGTTAAAGTTTACTGCAGCAATCAAACCCATAGATATTATCTTTTGTTTTGTTGAAACCTCATTCAAAAGAAAAGGAAATAAATAAATGCCTTACTTGAAATTCAAAGGGCTGGGGAAAAAAAAAAAAAGAAAAAGAAAAAAAAAAAAAAAGGAAAAAACCAGAGATGGTCTCAGACCTTGCAGATCAGCCAAGAAGGCTGGAATCAGGTATGTTTAAAATTCTTCAGATATGTCTTAACATCTTCAAAATGCCGCAACTTGAAGAAAGAGAAGCATTGACTTTTTAAACTGATTTTCCTGTAATACATAACACTGTAAATAAACAAATTTTACTATCAGGCTGTCTCCACTCCTTCTTAAGGCATCAGACTGGACTGTTAACTGGATGGTGAGGATGCTTTTATTCTCCAGCATTTTCAGAAGCGTTTTAGGGCATTCACATCAGATTCAAAAGCAATCTCCATAACTTTATACACCTTCACTGGTGTTGGTATAAAGCTTCCATTTTTTTTTTTTTTGCCACTCTACCTATAAAAACTTGTGCTTTTGAACAAATGTAATATTGAAGTAACTTGTTTGTTCAAGGTTTGTACTTGCCCTTCAAGTCCTTGTTTGAGTACCAGACTGTTTTCAGTTAGAACATATTAGTAGAAAACAGGGGAGAGACAATGGAGAAATCAAAATCTTAAAAATAAACCTCAATATCTCAAAAATAAAATCTCTTTCAGATGGAAAATAAACAATAGCTCTCAGCTATTCTTAGAAACATGTCTATTTCCAGTTCATTACTCTCTTAGACATAGTTCTACTGCCTGCAGAAGCAGGACCTGTCTCTGTGTGCTCCAGCCAACTCCAGCACACCTTACCAAGAGCAGGGTCAGCTGCCCCAGGCCAGGTTAAACATGCACAGCTCCTCTGCCCATTTGCATCTGTCAGTTTTGGGTGGATCTTGGGTCTCGAGGAGACAAGAGCAGTTGTTGGTTGTTGTAAAGTTGTTTATTGTATGAATGCATCAGTCTCGAAGGCAAAGAGTTCAGAGTATTAAAGTCCGTGCTCAAAGTGTTCTGGCAGAAAGTCCTGTTGTTCCGAGCAACAGCAGCTCCCTTTTTTATTCTTTCTTGAGTGTTGGAGTACTTTCACCCCAATAAAGGGGAATTATATTAATAAATCATCCAATCAGTTAAAAACACAATTCTAAAACATTCTTTCTACACCAGTCTGAATTTAATTCTAAAGTACAAAAGTAGTGTCAGTTCTTACCCAAATTCTACATATAGAGTATTATCTATTTACGTAAATAACTCTGTTCTATCTAGAAATGCAAGCCATGTTTTCACCGTGTGTAGAACTAATTCTGTAAAGGGTAACACTACTGAAATTTAAACTAGGCTTTAGGGCTTTTCACTAGCTAACACAGTCCCTTAAGGCATTTAAGATATATTTTTACTTACTTAAAACTAAAACTTACACTCTTACTTCATGCCTATGTGGTGTAATATATTTTAATTCCTTTCTCTTCTATTTCATGTTCCAACATCCAGCCACAGAGGACATCCTTTTCTCTGGCTTTATGCAGCCTTGACATGTAGGCTGTAGTCCTTGCAATGGCCACTGCACTGGCACAGTGTACAGGTAAACAAGCACTTGGCATCATCCCCTGAAAGACATGCAGCATAAATAGCAGGGCTTATAGTCAGTTTAATATTAAACCCTATTTAAAGCTTAAAATGCATAAAGCAGTTGTCCTTAAACAGAACTTTTATATTTCCCATTTCTTTTTCTGGGTATTGATGCATAGTTTTTGCACCTCAGCACCTATATCTTTGTTGTTCTGGCTCAGAAGTGTCAAGGAAGCTGAACAGATTGAAAATTGAGCTATATCTATTTGCACTGAAAGGAAGAAAATAAAAGAAATATCTGGACTAAGAGCACATTAAAAAGCACAAAGTGTAAGGGCAAAGGAAACCCACCAAGGTCAGCTACCTACCTTCCAAAAGGTAACTTAACCCAATTACACATTTGTTGCAGAAACCAAATGGACTTTAGACTTTCAGGAAGTTTAAGCTCATATACGTTTAATTGACCCAGTAGTGCAGGAAGTGGTATGAGATGGGCTGTCCATGGTCAGAAAATGTCATTTCTGTCCCAGATGCAGTCTCCAAACACTTCTACTGCCTACAGATGGAAAGACCATTACTAAAGTCCAAAATTTTCACCTCAGGCAGTTCACAGGTTATCAAGCTGGAATACAGTGAGCTTCTCAAAAGCTAAGGTGCTTCACGTGAAGGGATAGATGAGCGCAGGGCTAGAAGGTATTTAAGCAGTGTAACATCCCATTCTGCTCTCCCATGCTCATCATTAAAATAGCCTTTTAAAGTTCAGATTTTTCCAATAAAACAGTTAAAACCAAGTGTAAGTGCATACAATATTGTGGCAATTTCTACTAAGAAAGAAACCCTAATTTTTCCTTTATCCATGTCCTCTGAAGTGTTCAACATTCACCTTCCAAGCTTTATAGTTACAGGTTATGCAGAGATGCAACAATAAAATACAGAAATAAGACCAATGCACTCCGTAAGTTATCTAGCAAAGATCCTTGGATGAAAAGCATTCTTAACTTATTACAGCTACAGGAGACACCAAGAGAGCCTTCTGCCAACACACATGAAAGGTGAGGAAATGTAGCAAAGCAAGTATTTCTACACATCTATTTCACAGTGCTGACAAAGCTTAAATGCTCCACAGCTTGAACTTAAGAAAGCATTGAATCCATCAAAAACCTCATATACAAAAATAAAAAAATCATCCACTACAGTCACAGCTTGAAAAACCAAACAGAAAAACACCCAAACGCCCTAAACCCAGAGAGAGACACCCCATCTTATCCTCGTCCTGTTTCAAACCTTCCCTTTGAGCATCAAACTGCTCGGAGATGCAGATGAGCGAGCCTAAATCGGCCGACACCCATCCCCAAGGAGCGGACGCGCGCCCCGAGGGTGCGAATTCACAGCGCTGTTTCTGCAGCTTTGCAGAATTCAGCGCACACGAACAACCCCACTGCGGGCAGCTCATCTCAATTCTGAGCTCTGCTTCACATCAAACACCTTGATAGCCCAGGCTGCATCAGCATGTTGGGCCAGGTCGTAAAAGTAAAACCACGGAATACAGGTATTTATGTGGGAATTACCTTGGAGCTTAGGAGTGAGAGCAACACAGCACAAGGCATCCCTTTACATTCACCAGTGTGAGCTCTGGATCACAGTAAGCAGCAACAGGGCAGTTCAAGCCTTATCCTACTCCTACAGCCAGCTTCAGGTAGTAAAAGCCCCAGGTTTAGGACCTGGCACATCAAGGCAATAGGATAGTGATAGGATGAGATTATTCAGGCTGGTATCTTAAAGCCTGTTTTGGTTAATGACACTGCTGGGGCCATCAGAGTGTGCCACCACACTAGTGGGACCAGAGCATTTCAAAAGCTCTGTAGCCAAGACGCAAAACTAGCTTTACCAGACTCAAGCCCAGCTGCTCAGAGGTTACAGCTTCATCTTCCCAAAGTCACTGCTGCTTCAGCTGAGTGCTTTGAGAGCCTAGGATCAAACAACAGCTGTAAGGAGACTGAAGAGTAGCTGGAGGACACAGTACAGCCAGCTCACTAGGGACAGCCCTCAAAGAAGCAAGCACAAGCCAGTGGATGTGAAATCAGCATTTCAGCCCTTCACATTAAGAACAGGAGGGGGTAGACCAGTAGAGCTGAACCTTTGGAAAGGGCAAGGTTGAAGAGGTCTTTTCTTTCAAACCACCCCAGGAGGAAAGCACCAAATGCATCTTGATGTGGATGAACAAACTTCAGCTCACGCCAACCCTAGTCAGGACTACTTAAGTTAAAGGAATACACAAAATTGTAAAGCAATGGCAACAGCAGCTTCTTGCTGTTCTCTGTGCTGGTGCTACCCTGTGTGACCTTCTCAAGCAGAAACAGCATCAGCCCAATTTCACTTATGAAACAAACCCTGTCAGGGTTTGTGGTTTTGTTATGAAGGTACACTTTGTGCAAGGGAGGATTCCCTCAACTCTACCCCACACAGCAATCTGAGGTTGGTTCTATAAGTTAAGGAGATAAAAACCCATAGCCTGGAAATCTGCCATGTTCCCACAAATCCATTAAGGTACTTGAGCACTAATGCTGTTTTTGCAAGAACACTTGTGAAGAGCAATTATATTCTGGGGAACTCCATCGCACTGTCACACAGAGGACAATACTAAATAGCATGGGTTATCTGCTGCTTACTTTCTAGTGACCTGTGATGCTCTTTTGTCTAGCATTGTACTCTGAGCTCTCTGTGGAGCCAAAAGTCACTGGCTGCAAAGATAATTTCTCCTGCTTCACTTGCCATTTTTCTGTTCAGTTCTCCAAATTTCTTGCCCTCTGCAGTTCCCAGCTTGCTGTCAAGCATCTGGCCAATAGATCCCTCTCTGCTTTCAGCTCCAGAATTGAGTGGCAATGGTGTCAAGCCAGCAGCTGCCACAATTAACTGCACACAGGAGAGGCTACACCTAACACATCCTGTGCAAGGCACACAGGACTCTAGAGTGCCTTTCCAGACACTCACAGTGCATCAAGAAAAGAGTGAAATTGTTATCCTATGGAAGCATCTTTTTACTTAGAACCAATTGTTCAGTGCTATTACACTAGATAAAGGTGTTAGCAGAACAGTCAAAGTAAGGCAATATCCCCATCAATTTAATGGCTATATAATTATCTTTAGTTCACTTCTTTAATTTCTTTGATATATAATGGACCCAATCTTGCAAATTTTCAGGAAAATTTATTATCAACTGGACCACTTAGCAATATATATTCTTTTTAGGCAAAACAAAGCTCAACATAATGCTTTTTTTCTTCTTTTTTCTTTTAATTTAAATAGACTAGCATCCATTACAGAACCATCTTCTTTTTGCTGCACACAAAGTGCTCAAATGTCATGAGCAATAGTGAATTTGGGGTATGCTAGTCAGAAGGAACAATGAACACATCTTCTGCCTTCTTCACTGGGTGTTCATACTGCAGGGAAGAACGAAAAAAAAAGGTAAGAGAAAACATTGCAAAAAATTATACAAACATTGAAACAGTACAGGATAACAAACTGCAAAGATTCTGAAAGCACATTTAGATTCAGCTCTTAATTCTCAAGCACCTACCCTGGAATAAGTGCTGCAGATTAAGCAGCTCCCATCACACAAGTGCTCCTTTCTCAGCCCTGTTCCTCTTTGTCTTTATTCAGGAGCACCTGTGTCCCTCAGCAACTCAATGCTCATAATGGAAACTTTTCCCTTTGGAAAGGCTCAGGATTCCAACTTAAGTGCTAAAATACACAAGCATCTTTTCTAAAATCTCAGGCCCAGTCCACTGTGGTGACCACAGGCATAGTTGTTCCTTCAACAAGGAACTTTCTCAGCTCTGTGAAGTGAGGCATGTGGCATCCTACACATGGCAGTAAATCCATCAGTCTTATTGCAGAAATGCTAAACTCTCAAAGCCACCAGAGGTGCACATAGACCTGGAACAGCAGCAGTAGCAAAAATACACCTCTATGTGATGGGGTGAACCAGATGGAAACTAAACACTGTATCAAAATTAGCAAAGTATTCATCTTAATTTACAAATTAAAACACGGGTATAAAATAGTGATTAGACTCTAGAGAGCTTAAGAACTTTGACAAAATATTTAACCAGGATGTAAGTTAAATTAAAAAAAAAAGTTTTTTTAAAAAAAAATAAAACTTGAATACGTCTAGGCTAGAAGTTCCCAGAACTAAAGAGCAGATGCGAGAAAACATGCAAGGTGTTAGATTGCAGAGCCCTTAGCCACAGGTTGTCATGGACACACAGCTCCAAAGGCAAATGAATTCAGGGTCACCAGCTACACAGAAACTGCCTCAGACTGTGAACCCCCAAGAAACATCGCTACCTAATGGCCCTTGTATTTATCTTCTCCCCTAGGCAAGTATTGTTTGACCTCTTCCCCTTGTCAAACATTTCTTTCTCAATGCTTTCCATGCATCAGGACCAGAGGTCCCACAAAGAACCAGCCCCACAAAACAGCCAACCAAAGGTTGCCCCTCCCAGGACTTCAGGTTCATTTTCTCACTTCCACTATCAATCAGTCAGGCCAGAGCTCAGTCCCCCACCCACAGGGAGCTGCTTTTGTATCACACATACCACTGTATTCTGGACAGCATCAGCAAAACTCTTGGCTGTTTCACCCAGGGCCGAGTCCACAGATTCAATTCTGAAAGAAAAGTGATCTTAGCTGGATTTTTATGGAGCACTTACTGGTGAAGCTTGAACATAGATATTTACCACCAAAAATAAACCCAAGAATGGCAGGGTTTGCTCCGCATTTATGCCAACAGTGCCTCTTATACAGGAAATGATCACCTCCTTCCACCTCCTCTGACCCCTAGACACAGTGATGTCGAGCGGGTGCATTGCATGTCGTTCCAGTCCCTGGTACAGCTGTCCTGAGCAAGGTTCCTCTCCTGCACAACTTCCCATAGAGACTTCCCTTGCTACATTCTAATTCCAAAAGAAAACCCTCACAAGGCTATGAAGGCTCAATCAGTGGACACCAAGTGAAGATGCCATACTGTTTAGAATACTTTCCCATCTATCAGTGAGGGTACCACCAGCCTAACCAGTGCCCTCTGCGACCATCAGAGCACTTGTGAGTATGCAGAACAGCCGGCAGGGACGTACCTTTGCTTTTGCTGGTTGCAGAAAGTATTCAGTTTGAGCAGCTGTGCATTCCAGAAATCCTAAAAAGATCCCCCCAAAGAAAACCCCTGTTACCTGGGAAGGAGCACCTTTTTGGGCTGGGACACAAGAAGCCGTACGCACCAGTGCATCCTTCTCCATGGCTGCCAGAATTTGAGTTTCCTTCTCAAGGTTAGCAAGCTCTTCAACAACAATCTTCTGGAAGGTCTCAAATTTACTCAGCCTAGTGACAGAGAGCAGAAGCAATTTTGCCACTTCAGTTTGCAGTCACACAAGGTGGGCAACAACCCCTTCAGAACCAAGCCTACTTTGAGGCAGAAGAAAATTTCACTGCTGGGGCACACACGGGGCAGATTTGTTCTCAGATACATCACAGAGCAAGTGAATAGCTGCACTAAAGTCACACTGCTGATAAATATTGCCCAATAACCTGCCCAAATAGCAGCCAGTAAGAGAAGACTGGGACAGAGCATACAAATGAAGTCCCAGTGCATTTCTTGCACTGCATGCTCTCCCAGCCTCCAGGGAGCTCAGCAGAGATTTCCCATGCTGAAGACCTCCTCAAGGTCCCTTCCAACCCAAACCATTCTATGATTCTATATTGACACAAACAGCCTCTGTGTATATTCCTGCCATGGGTTTGATATGTACAAACAGTTGCCACAAGATGCCAGCAATTTCTAAACCTTAAGAAAGGTTGTGGTTGCAACATCCTTATTGACTTGGGTTTGCCACCATTCCCATCTGCATTGAAGTAGGAAAAATTTGGCACAGCCCTTCATTCACTATCCTGTGACCCTGGTTAGAGCCAAGTTACTTACTTGGCAACCAAACACTGAAGCATCTCACTGCCATCTACCTCTTATCTTCCACCACAAACATCCCATTTTTTTCTTTTGGAACTCAAACTTCTCCATGTACCTTAATGACAGCAGATTATTCTCATAGAGGTCCCATTAATACCAGGGATTTTTCACTTTAAAGACTATTATTTCATACTACATTTGATCTAAATCCCAGAAAGTGAATGCATAATTTCAGATACAGAGATACAGATACAGAGGCCTAATAGACTTACAACTACAATATAAGATGCAAGTGTCTCACACCAAATCCATAAATATTAGAACTTATTTTTTATCCAGCTCCTATCTAAGAAATTCAGGATCTGGGAAATCCCTTTTCTTCTCCTTCACTTCATTAAGCAGGTCACACCCTGGCTTCTTTCTTAGAAGATTTAGAAAGAGAAGCTACTAAGTTGGTGACAACCAGAAGACAGTCCAAGGACTGCTCCATCAACTGTTTGTAACTCAAGTTTGCTTTGCATGAATTAACACATCCTCTCCTCCTACAGGAAAATTAGGATCAATCTAAGGACTAAACTAAGGACTTATACTTCTGAAGCTCTTCTTGCATAAAAGAAAAAAAAAAACCACACAAAAGGTGTTCTGCTGTGCAAACCATAAGCACAATAACTAGCTGTCAGACTGGCTTTCCCTATCAACCAAAATTGACACAGAATTGAAGCTGTTTTCAGCCAGCAGCAGACCACTTACCTGCACTTATGTATCTGGTTCAGCAGGGCAGACAAGTTCTTCTCTGAGGATCTCAAGGCATCCTGTGTGTTGATCTCAATCCTTTTGTACCTGGACTAGCCATGGGATGCACAGTTAGGGATAGGCAATGGCACAAGGCAAAACCTAGAAGTCTAGCTTGCAAAAACCTTTCCCTAGAAAACGAGTTCCTCTGCAGGATGCCATTCATCTTGGCAGAAATCATCTTAAATCAAATTTAATCTGCAGTAAGATGACACACATCAGTGCTGCAGATATGGTCTGATTTAATTCAGTCACAGTAGTTACACCAGCAAGCCTCATGCGACTTCAGGGAAGTGTTGCATTAGGAAAAACCTAATTAAAATTTCCTTTATGCCTTGCCTGTAACACTTCTCAGAATAGACAAGTTCTGTAGAATACTTCTAAGAGCTCCAGACTAACAGATACTGCTGACAAAGCCCTACTCTTCAACACAAACTAAAGATGGGATATTTGTGCCAACTCTCCCTGAGATAAAAAGGTAATTTCACATTGATCAACTGCCACCTGTGCTAAAAGAGCTCACATTACCCAGAAAAGTTTCTTCAGGTGGCCAATAAAGCTTTCAAAGGCAAAAACCACTCCTGAATCACTCAATTCTTCGTGAAGCCGCTTGGGAAAAAACACATCATCTATGCTATCATCCATTTCCTGACCTAGGAGGAAGCACATGCCCAAGTTAGCATCATGCTGGAAGATTTCCTGGAATATAAACCTTCCTGGTACTGAAGGGATTGTCATTCATGTGAGCAAAAATGTCTGGAATTTGGGCCTTGTTCTTGTAGAGCTCACAAGCAAGAGGGAAACTGGCTGAAAAATCCCCAGAGAAACACTTGTTTGAGAGCAGCAGGGAAGGATAGGCACAATAGAGCAACACAAAGAGCCACTTACAGATACTGAGGCAAACACACAGAATAAAGGTGGAAAATAGTCAGGCCACCACTGGTTTCTACTTATGCATTGCAGGGAAAGCCTGATCCTCTTTTGCTCAGAGTTCGAGGTATTTTGCAGTTACTTTATCCATTACCTGCATGCTTTCTTTTCAGCTCCTGTGTTTGATGGTTTTTAAATAGCTCTGGAAAAATCACTATTCAGATAGAATAGAAAGTGTGGATGTCATGGAGTAGCTGACCAAGTGGAACCCAAATTTTCTTATTCACACACCTACATGCACATTATCCACTGTCATGTATATTGCAGTGCTGCAATATACACCTCCTGCTAATTTTGACTTTTGGATTTTGGAAAAGTTGGCCTCGCTACAAATACTTCTCTTCAAGCTTCCATTTGACTATGATTTCTACCACAAGAAAAAAAAAAAGCTGAAAGCATTTAAGCACTTGACCTTAGTTACCAACCAAATTTTACCTTTCTGGATCTCCACGTCCTCTTCTACTGAATCAGGAATTTTCTTTGGTGTATGGTTAATCTCAGAGGGCAAGTGATTTTTCTCCAAACTAGAAAATTTAGGCTTTTTTATGATAGTGCCACTCAATATATCTAGAAAGAGAATAGAAGATGTTTCAAAAGAAATCTGTTCTTTTGCATGAGGTACATGACAGTGCCTGGTCAAGGAGAAACCACCACTGGAATTACCAGTGCTTCAGAAAAGGAGGCAGCCTCATTTTATGGTCTGGCATCACACAGGACAGGATAAGACCTCACATGCAAGCATCTTCCCTCACAAAAGCAGGGAATTGGCCTGCCCAGTGTTTTACAGGTATTTGGAAAGCTTCCATGTCTCCACCTTAAAGATGATTTCCTTTCTTGGCCTGCTATTTGAACCATCAAAACACCCTCTGGTGTCCAGCTTCTTCCCATTCCCTCCTCCAAGTTCCAACCCAAGTTCTCAAACTGCTTATAAAGAAAATTTTTAAGAAAATAGAATCAATCTAAACCAAAGCTGAAGCCTCTGCTTTGGGGAAGATTTGCTGAAAACCAAAGAAATGAATGAGACCTCCATCCTTTTGTCTCACTGTGCACTTTTTCTGAACTCAGCAAGTTGTTTGTTTGACAAATCATCTCCCTGGAGTCTCCATAGGGCAGAATGGAAGGTAGTGGGGCCCAGAACAAGGGGGACAGTCACACCAAGAGAAGCACCCTGGAGTAGATTTAGGGCTCACAGAGAGTTCGAATGCAGTCAGAGATCACACCTGAAATTTCTGAGCATAACCCTGCTTGTGCCTTTGCATGGAAACAACTCTCAAGTGTAATGCTGTACAGCAAACAGTGATAAAAATCAAGTCCCCAATGCCTGTCTTCCCAGAATTAAACAGATGTGTCATTGCAGTGAAAGTGTATTAAGAAGATGCTGGACAGGTAAAAGATATACTGAGAACACAGAGCCAGCTCATGAGAAAAGGGCTGCTTTTGTCCAAGATCAAAGCTTCAGTCACTCACTTCATAGTAACAACAGTAACTCAGACTCTCACAACTACATCAGCCCTGAGAACTGTTAGGATGAAAACCATCTCCAATTGCTGCTTGACTTGCTTGAAGTTCAACCACAAAAAGATTGTGCTGAACTTTTGAGTATGTTTATGAAGTTCAGCTTCATTTAAAAAAAGATCCCAAAGTTTCACTTACCTATTAAAAAAGCTACAGCAGTAATAAGCATTACCCAAGTCCCCATTTAACAAATGCTTATAGCAATGGTTCACATCTATGTTCTTAGGTATAAAGAAAATCAACAACTTGAAGGGATGCAACTGAAGTTGCAGTCCACTTTTGAAACATTAAAAATTAACTTTTGCGTGTCTCTCAGGTCATTAGCTTGTAAATTCCTACCTACAAGTAGGAATGTGCCCCTTTAATCAAGGGCAGCTTTAAGAGTTAGCAATTAATTCAGGAATGTATGTAAAAGCATCTCACCAGAGTCTGCCATGATATACAAAACAGAGAAATAGAATTTAGCAAAAAAAAGTAATCTCAAAACAGTCAATGTTAATTTGTCTTGGAAAGAAAGTAAAACTTTGGCACCACCTCTTTCTGCTTTTAACCAACTCTGCCATGATATCAAGAATAACAAACCTGAGTCCTTCCGCTTGGTACTTTCTTCCTCTCTTGATATTTTGCTTGGTGTGACGTGAAGCTTCTAAGTAGAGAAAGAAAACAAAATAAGACTGTACCCACCCTGCAGACAGGCTGCCAGGAACTTGTCTTGTTATGGGAAGCAAAGGGACATGACACGCTGGTTTCAGGTAGAGGCAGCCTGACAGCAGGCTGGAGGGAGACCAAGCACTGCCTCTGCACCTGTGTGGCCTTCTCCATGTCACTGGGAGTGCTCCTGGTAGACACACTCAGTAGCAGTGGACTCCCTCCAAGGTCCTCTGAGAGTGATTCATCTGTGTGAGAGATTAATAAATGACACAGGCAATAGGGTTTGAATCCTGTATGGACTGGAAATCCCAATTTAATGACGCAGAAAAAAACCCCCAAGCCCTCTACACTCTCCTTATCTCTTCACACAGGGAAGAGGTGGTGGCTCAGACTCAGTCCAAAGGCTGTTTTCTTGGTGGTTGTCAGTTAAGTTCATTCCTTTACCTCTCAAGAGCACCAGCTTCTCCTTGTATAAGAGACTACCTACACAGACAACGTCGATCCCTCATAGCCATTACAAAGAACTATCACAAGGCCAATATTTATGGAAAAAAATGTGCAGGAAAAGCCGCAAAATCAAAAAGAAAAACCCACAACTAAAAAAAACTCATCCAAAAGGTACAGGCCCACACATATCAAAACTCTTCTAATGCACTGAAGACAATTAAAATAAAAATACCAGCAAGATCCACCGTGGGTAAATCATCTCCCTTGAAGTTAAATGTGCTTTTTTCCCTTGGCATCTCCTTTTGAGCTCTTTGCCTTAATACTGCCTCCTAAAACAAAACAAAGTCTAAGCATTATTTAAACATTACTATAGAAGGGGTTGGGGTGTTGTTTTGGAGGGAGAGTTTTGGATGATTGGTTTGTTTTTTAAATACACTAGGAGTAGATATGTACTTAAAATGTGTCTAACATACTGATGGCTCTATCCTGCACTGAAGGAGACCAGTGTCCTGAAGCTCAATGCATGCAAGAATTTAGGCACTGGAGATGCACATTTCATGATGTTTTCATAAGCGGAATAGAAGCATTGTAGTCAAGAAAGAAAAGTTTTCCAGGGGAAAATAAAAGATTTTATTGTGACTACTAGTTCTGGAGATTTTTTTCCCCAGACTTTCTGTATTTAAAATATAAATAAATACGTATATACACACATATATATATATTTGATATGCAGCATTTAACAATTGTTTTCTATGAAGTTTGCCATGTTTTCCTAACATCTCCTCTATTAGACCAATAGAGTCTCAACAGCATTTAGCAGACAAATCTCTCCATCAGAACATTTGAGAATTAATACCAGTTTATTTAATTCTGACTCATTGGTACACATTTTGCATCCATAATACTTTTAAATCTGAGGCAGTAAAGCATAACACCTTACCTTCTTTGACTCATAGTCGCTGCCGCTACTTGCGGAAGGTACTGGAAGCACTGCAAGAAGAAAAGCTTCCCTGGTTACTGGCAATGTAAATTGTGTACTTTACCCAGTTAACTGAGTTAGCCACAACACAAAACTTTTCAGTTTTGGTTTTCTAAACATTTACAAGATAAAACTTCACAACACTTCCATTAGATTTCAAAAAAAAAAAAAAAAAAAAAAAAGCCTTTCTCTAACAACAACAGATGCAATGATGCTAACATACACAACTCACTGCATCCAGAGCAGCCAAAGAAATAAAGAAAACCAAAAGACAGGCTCAGCATCTTATCTGACAGTCCCCAGGTCTCAGGCAAGACATGTGGGCTGACACTGGAGTGAGAAAAACCACCCTGAAAACCCAGTATAAAGAATCATTTGAAGCTCAACTTTGTTTTGCTTTTTAATCTGTACAGAATCCAACAGCTACCTGAGCAAGCATCATTTCTCCATGAGTAGGAGAGAAACATTCCAGCAGATTCAGGACAATTTAGTTTCCTTTTGGTGGTCACAGCAGCAGACAGCCCTGGAGCACTGCTGCAGGGGAGGTCTGCTGTTGGTCAGGCCCATGCAGAGAATACTATCAGAGACAGCCACATCTGACATTCAGAAGACAGCTGGCTTATTACCGCATAGACAAGGAAGCAGAATGCCCTGGTCTGAAAACTGTGAGGCTTTTCAAGGTTTGCTTGCCAAGTCAGTGATGTTTCTGGGGAGATGAGGAGGGGAAAGTTGTAGGGAGGAGGTGTGATTTCTTCCGAGAGATCTTCCTCCCACTGCAGTCAAAAGCATCAACACAGCCATCAGCCCAGGACCAATGGACTCTTCAGCATCATCACACAGAGGGCTGCACCCAACACTGTTTAGGTGCCAAATTTCCACCTGGACATGTGAACCTTAATTTGGGAAGGGGACATGAGCGCAGTTCAGGCACAAGAGTGTGCAATCCATCTCCTCCATGGGGTACTCCTTGCTGCTGGCCTCAAACCTGCTCTCCGCCTCTCAGGAGAGCCAGGATTTGGCCAAATTATCCTTTTTCAAACCATCATCAGCACTTACTTTTCTGCAGTGCAGTACATCATGCATAGCTAAGTCAGTAGGAGACTGAGCTTACCTTTTAATTTGCTTCTCACCCTGGGTCTTTTTCGGGTATAGTCAACAGATTTTGGTGCCGACTGTATCTGAGAGTCAAGGATCCAGCTTTTTTCACTCTGACCAGGGCTTGTATTCTCATTGTTGCTTTCAGAGAAAAGATGTTTCCTGTAACTGGACTAAAGACACAAGTCCTGTTCACTCAGGAGCACCTCAGCCATTCCATTTCAGCTGTTACCAAGTTATGCTGTTTCTTCCTCCCCAAAGCACAGCATGTAAAGCTGTGAAATCTGCCAAAACAGCCACAGCCAGCTGTTGAAACAGCTGTATAAAATCACCAAGAAGCAGATGCTTGCCTTTCACCAGAATGGGGTTTTTAGAGTACCCTCTTTCCTTGTCCCTCCCTCTCTCCTGTACCTAAAATAAGAGCACTCTTGCAAGGAGGAAAACCTCAGTATGTCTGAGCCGCATCCAGCAGCACATCGAGGGGAACAGGTAACACAGACAATTCACTACCTGGTCTGGCAGTGATGGTGCATCCTGAGCAAAATGACAGAATATTTAGAGGCTACCAGAATCACATTCCTCCATCTCTGCACTGGGTAGGCCTTAAACTTCAGCTTCTTTATGGGCACAGCAGATTTGTACAGGTAAAAAGACACAGCATTCAAACAGGCAACAATCAAAGTCTCCAGGGATGCAAGAGCATAGAAAACCTACCTGCCTTCTCTCAAGACTCTGTGATACCTTGCTCTTGCTTCTTGTTTCATAAGTCCTGCCAAGTAACACAAAGACCCAAATCAGATTAGCAAACACAGCAATAACACACAACAGCACTGTGGAATGGGCACAGACAAATAGAAGAGCCAGGAGGCCCCTTAAAAGTTCAGCAGAAGAACCAAACTGTTAAAGACCATACAGTAGCCAAATTTCTTTGCCTGGATTTTGAAAGTAGCACTTCAGGGATATAGAAATAAGCACTTTTTGAAATAAAAATTAATCTGCATACATCGAGGTGGCAAGTCCCTGGAAGGTTGTTATGACTGGAAGGCAGCCAAAGCAAGGCAGGGAATTTAAGCATTTTTCAAAAATTAAATCAGTAATTTTGGCATATGGTCAGGAAAGGATGATGTTTGAGAGCTAAAATCTTTTATTTTCAGAATTGACAGGACTCACTGTTCTCTCCAGTAATCTTTATATTCTCAGGTAGTAATTTAAATATTGGTACCAATAACATCCACAGACAATGGGGTAGCTAAGTAAGGAATGACTGTATTAGAAAAATCACACAGCCTTTTGGATCCTAACTTAAAAGCTTAACCAAAGTTATGAACTCTTATTCACATAGCAAAAGGTTCATAAACACTGAATGTATAATCTTGTACCTCTGACTTAGTGAAGAAATTTTCTGGGCAAGAATCTTTCCTTTGGCTTTAGAAACCTGAAAGCAGAGAGTTGTCTTAGAGTCCATTTTCCCCATAAAATACACAACATACTGAAAATATATCAGAATTCATAAGGAGAATGGATTACAAGTCCGGCTTGAAAATTCCACTTTTGAATGGAATGGGATTTGTTGCTTGAAACAGCTCCATAAATTGTAACAGACGAACATTTGAGCCTTAAACAGTTCCTTTCTCTTCTCCTTGATTTATGAATAATGCTCATTTTGAGCACCAACATCCAGCACTGCAAGCATGGTGCAGGGCCCCTGGACAGCCCTGGGACTGGTGCCATGGAGCAGGGATTTATGCTGACACCCAGCGGCAATAGCAAGGATAAAGCCATGTCCAGTTTATAATACAGAGAAATCTGGAGTATTCTATTCAGCACCCACTGCCTCACAATTAGCAGGCACCAGTGATGGGCCTCACATCAGGGAAGAGGCTGAAAGCCAAAAGGTTTGTCCAGCACAGTCACCTTGATGGAAGCCATAGGAGCAAGTTCACAGCCTCCCAGGAAAGCCCACACTGGGCAAAGTTTCAAAGCAGTCAAAGTGATTCATTTTTATTCGGTTGTTTTTGGGTTTTTTTTTGTTTTGTTTTGTTTTTTTTTTTTTTTGAGAGGCTGCAAATACAAGTCAAGCAGAATTTCCAACAAGTTTCTTGGAGTGGATTTCAATCTTTTCTGTTTAGCCTAGGAGGACAAAGTGGATGCTCAGCAGTCTAATTTTGATACTCAGTAAAACACAGAGGCTGGCCTTCAGTCACAGGCTTGGCCTTCAATCACACAGACATCGCATGGCCTCAGTGAAGCAACAGCTCAAATGGCTTTTGGTGTTATCCACGCATTACCAACTACAAAATTCACGCAGTGATAAGCATTCTTACCACTCAAAAAAAAATTTTCTATTTCCACCAGACAGAGAAAACAAAACCAAAAAATCTTAGATTCCCTGTCATCTGTCTTGCTATAACAGTGTGTCCATCCTTACAGCATTTCTGCAGCAAATTATGTCCTCTGCTTCAAGTTACTATTTCATTAGGTGCTGAGTTTCTGTCTCAGCTTTACCTTTTCATGACTTGAGGAGTCTGAGTTTTCAAAGTCATAGACTTCCTTCCTGCAAGACAACATAAATATGGCATGCAATAGTGAAGAATCACCCTACAGAATTCCATTAAGAATAGGGGAGTGATAATGTGGTTTCTTTCTGAGGCCCCTCTCCTCAGATAACTTACATGCCTAAAAATACTGTTTTTTAAGCTTCTAAAAAACACTCCTTTTCATCTTTGTCTTATTACTGTCTTGATTATCACTCTTTTTTTCATCTTTGTCTTATTACTGTCTTGATTATCACTCTTTTATAGTAGTAAATAAGAAATAGTCAAAACATAGAAATTAACCTATCCCTGCTTCTGTAGAGGACATTTTGTTCTCACATCCCCCACAATAGTACATGGTAGGAAGAAGTAATGACTGGAAATATACTATCAGAAGCATTTTTAAAATTCCATTTAATTCTCTTTTGAAAATTCTCGTATTTAATATTTGTTCTCTAATCTCTTCTCTGTGTACATCTAGATTTTGTTTTCGTATCTTCCAACACTTAACCGCACATTTATGGCTTTCTCCAAATCTATTTCCAAAAAATCCTACAACAATTGCTCGACATACAGTACATCACCTTTTTGCTAGTAAAAGAATGGGAAGACTGAGAAGAACTGAGATCTTGGCCAAAGCTTCCCGCAGGAAGGAAAAGCTCATTTCTAGATGAAACACTAGAGGGAGCAGAACGACCAAGCTAAGAAGTTTCCACCCTTAATTCCTACACTGCTGTTCCTGTTTTAAAACCGGTATTTGCTGCATCAAATTGCCTTAAAGCATACAAATAAAAAAAAACTTCATGAAGCCCGACCTCAAGTTTTCCTATTCTTACCTACAGTCAGTCAAAAAAATCGTCTAAGCACTTGGGGGTTTGGGAGGTTTTTTTGAGCTAAGAGACAGTAGGCTGAAGCGGGACCCCCACGGAAGCCCCAGAGCAGCAGCAGAGATCCTCACACAGTTCATTTGCCCTCCTGCTCAGCAGCAGGCATTGACTCCGACACAACACAAGGCAGACTTTCAGTGCCACAGGCTGCATGCGGTCCCCCACACCCTCGAGTGCTGCTTCCCGCAGTGCGCCCCCAGCTTTAAGCGCGCGCAGACAGATGTGTGGGTGTGAGGGAAGGGGACAAGCTGAGAAAGAAGCCATCCTGAAACCCTAGGACACAGGATGCCAAGGAACTAGGACAATATTGGAGAAAAGCTAAATATTTGTGAATGAAGCTGGTGCTCAGAACTCAACTGATTGGAGGATTATGGTCGAGCAAGGAAAAAGCCAACAACATGCCATAACATGGTATTCTCAGGGGTAGAGGGCATTTTTGGCAGACTAGGGTTAGCTTCTGAGATCATCATCACTTTGGGGACCCAAAGGGTCTTCCAGAGACAAGTTATGAACTTTCATAGCCTCATAATTGTTGTACTGCCTGTTCTAGGTTCAATCAGGCCACCCCCCATGTGGACACCCCTTCCTGCCTGAGTGCTAGAAGAAGTCTAAAATTACTTGGTACACCAGTTTCTGCATGGGCACGGGGCTTGCATATCATACCTGCCTTCAGCCCTTTTCTCGGCCAGACTGGTTTTCCTATTCCTCCGTTTGCTGGTGTCATCCTTTGGAAAAGAAGAGAAATGCAGGAACTAAAACAACAATACTCAAAGTAATGTTCTCATTCTAAAGCCTGCTAAAAGCAGAGGAAAGGTGTGCCAGGAAACTTCCTTCCCTCCCTCTACAACAATTTTCCAGGTGCAACCGTTGCCTGCAATACTTTCCTACCACAAAGTATGGGACTCAGAGCTGAACTTGGGGAGCATCAAGAGAAGTATTTTATGAAATAAAAATCTTGGGGGGAGAGAAGTAGTTCAAAAGCTTTGAATTCATTGTACAGTGAGCAAGTGCAACAAAACAACTGAACAGTAGAAAAGATTTTTTAAAAAAATCAAACCTGGAAATGTAAACCCAAGAACTAGTCTAAGATGTGATTTCTTATATAAGTACCTAAGCTCAAAAATATTACTTCAGGAACTTAATTTTGCTCATTTAGTGCATTGGTTTATTTTTTAAATACATGGACACACCAAAAGAACTTCCCAAGTGCAACTACAGAGGACTCTCAGTTACTTGGTAATTTACCCAGGTTGCAGGTTCCTACATGGGACAGTCATTAGAGCCCAGATACTAAACTGAATAAACACATCTGTAGCCTTCCAAGGCTTACTTCCATTCAGGAACCAAACATTCCCTCTTGAGGAGAGTGTTCAAGTCAAGTGACATGCAAGTATGTCCCACACACCTAGACACATTGCTTTGGGACTGAATATCTGCTGAATAAACTTTCATGAGCTTGAATCACTTGTCTGGGCCTCTCTAGAAGGAGGTTGTTGCCTCTGCAGCTCGCTCCTGGTGCTAAGTGGCACAGCACATCAGGTGTGACACTCTGTGGGCTCAGGACACCTCTCAATGGCATGAGTAGGTCAACCCATCCCAGATTTCTTCTGCAGCTCCACCAGAATGTCTCTTCCCTATCCCTCTTCACTCAAGGGAGACCCCCAAGGCACACATACCTTTAGTATCGACTCATCCATAGGTTCTTCTCCTAAGGGCTTCTCACTGGGGATAAGAGGACACGTGAGGGAGCTGTTCATCTAAAGACCAAAACTTTTGTGAAGTGTTAAAGGGGGGAAAAAAAACCACCCCAAAAGTTGCATCAATTTGCACCAAAGCAGTAGTTTAACGTATAAGGAAGAAAGGTAATCAAGAGCTCTACAGAAGTCCAGCTCCTTAACTACAAGAAATTCTATCCTGCAGAGGTCTGAGAAAAGAAGGTGCATTCAAGCTAAGGTGAATTCAAATTCACATCTTTCACAAAGTCATGGTCCCCATTATGAACAATCTCACATTTG